>NW_020954550.1:35457217-35641282 GCF_900497805.2 Vombatus ursinus
ACATAGACAAGTAAATACAAAAAATACGTGGGAAGTAATTTTGAAGGAGGGCATTAACAACTGAGGAGATCAGAATAGACTTCCTGTAGGAACAACTGAGCTAAGCTTTGAAGGGAGCTAGGGACTGGAGCCAGTAGCTGAGTATTCAGAATCACAGAATTCAAAACAACAGAAGCATGCAACAGGATTTCAAAAGTGAAGTACAGGTGCAGGTCAACAACCTAAGATCTGACAGGACCAAGCTAATTAGTGCTATTAAGAAGTCTTGAAAGACTCACAGTGGCAAATCACCTGGTCTCTAGAGTTAAGTCAAAGCGAACAACCCCTGTAAGTCAGAAACAGCACTAAAGGCTGCCTTCATGAGTAGGGCACAGAGGTTCATGTAAGTACTGTAGCTTTGCTTGATCTAGGCAAGAAGACTTTCTGCTGAAAATACTTTAAATTTCTAAATGCTGAACTTGTAACCATTGTTACAAGTTTCAAACTATAATAAGTAATAATAACTTAAAGTTATTTATCACAATTCTCATTATAATTCCAGGTCTTTGAGGATAGGGACTGGGTCTCATATATGCCCCACAATGCTTAGCACAAAAAAAATGTATTAAATCAGTCAATGATTAAAAAAAATTATGGAAATAGAAATCTTGTATATAGATTTGTAAAAGTATCCAAAATCATTTCATGGATGTATCAAATACACTTAAATATCTAAAAAAAAATTGGAATTCATCCAACTGGGTAATTCCTCTGCTAAGGCAGATTTCAAGCCCTCCACACTTTAATTGGTGATCTTTGTGAGTTATCGTGACCCTAATGTATAAATAAACAATCACTTTTTAGAATTACATAAGTGTACATTCATATACTTTTATATCTTTACAATAACCACATTTTAGCTCTTAACTTTGTTAATTTCCATTTTAAAAAGTAGAAAATAATCGTTGAATTTTCCACATCAAATATAAATGCATTTTATTCAATACTAAAAGTCTAAGTGAAGTCATAAGAGTGATTTTCATGAGTGTAAAGAGCTTTGGAATCATGGTGACTAGCACAGTTAGGCAGAAAGTAGGTGCTAAATAAATGTTTGTTGCTTGGTTGATTTTAATGAATAATTGTAAATAATTAATATTGTGGAATTTATTAATATAAAAATGTGGATTAGATAAAAGAAAAATTAGAAGAGAAAAACCAAATTAAAATGTAGATACTTTTAAGTATCAGAATGTCTGTTTCATAGAAATGAATGAAATATAATTTTCAAATGCATTGTTATGTCATATCATGTTACCTTCTTTTCTCATATTAATTGTCTATTGTATACAGAAAAGACTCTTTAAAATAAAAAAATTTTTCTGTATTTACAGTGAAGGAGAGATCTATGATGATATTGCTGATGGTATGTCATTTTTTTAAAAATATACAACATTTGTTTATGTATATTTGTGTCTATGCACATTTGTTTATGCTAAAGTCAGTAGAGTAGTATCCATACACAGGAGAGAACAATTAGCAACTTAGTCTAAATCATTAGCTTTTAATAAAAAATCAACAATTATTGATCATCCTTAATATTCTGAGCATTAAAAAAGTGTTCCCAATACATAATGAAGCTTACATGCTAAAAATTCCTATGTTGTAAACACATTTTGCCTCAATTTTTGCTATTAACTCTTTTTTATGCCTTAATGCTCTCTACCTGTCAAACAAACTGAGAGTACATGTGAGTATTTGTTTTGTAGCTTGTAAGATATCCTGCCTGCAACTTTTATGTTTTTGCCTTTGAGACGTTATCTAACAATAGTGACCAGCCGTCCCTGGAAATTCTACATTCCTGGCTTGCCATATGAGAATTTTTTTGCATACATAACATCATGGATTTAGAACTAGAAGGGACCTTTAGAGATCTTCTGGCCCATCCCCTTATTTTAGAAATAAATAATATGATCCCTGAGAGGGTTTAAGTTACTTTTAAATTCATATGGGTTATAAATAGCAGAGTCAGGATTTGAATACAGGTCCTCTGACTCCAAAACTAACTTTTTTTTAAACTACTACACATTATGAAGATATTCTGTTTTTTTCCCTACTGTCTTTATTTATTGCCCTTGTTTGTTATTTGGTTCTTAATCCTCATTTGAACAGTAATCTATTCTCCTACTAAAACCTTTTTTTCTTTAACTTTTACTTGAAATTGGTTATTCCAGCTATGAATTTAGGTAAAGTCTACCCTTGTTTCCACTTAAAGTTCCCAACTACTCATTCAGCCTGTGTAGATATGGTTCAGAGAAAGGAAGAATCTCAGAAATATACACAGACACAAGCTTGATTCATCTGGGGCCATAGTTTTATTCTCAGCTGCTTCCTTAAATAATTTGACGAACCTGAACTGAAGCTCTGCTTCTTGACCAAATATAAACAAATTGAATTTGGTATTCAAAGCCCTTCATAACCTTTAACCTATCTCCCCATCCCCACTCTGCCTTATCCTCCCCATACATACCTTTCTAGTCTTCTTACCCCTTACATTCTTAAGATTACTGCTGATTGGGCTCAACAATTACCTCCACAAATGTCTTTCTGTAATAAACACAGCCCTAGAATTATTAAGTGGTCAGAGAAATAAGGACCTAGAACTGTAAGAAAAGGTTATTTTTTTTAAACAAGAGACCTTATGATACAATATCTGCTTTTCTATTTTTGAAAAAAAGAAACACTATAGAAATCCCCATAGAATAGAAACAGAAATAGATGTAGAAGACAAGTGATAGGATAAAAGTAAACGTGTTGCCATTTGTGTTTCTTAGATCACACACAATTGTTTCCTATGATAAATTATATAAAATTTTGCCTGAGTTTGTTCCAAAAGATGGAAATTTTACCCAAGAAAGTTTCTACACTTCATTCATTCTACTAAGAAATTTTGCTTCTCTATAACCTAAAACATAATTTTGCTTCTTTCCCTCCCACTATTCCTTATCTCATTAAAGAATTTTAAATGACCACTTCCACTGTATTTAAAATTTTCATGCGTAAACTTATACATCATTTTCAGATTCATTCCCCAACTAGTTATCACTTGTCTCTCTAGTTTTAATAACTATGTTTTTTATTTTAAATGTTCTTTTATTCTTTAAGCTGTATTTCTTCTACTTACGGAACTTATGTTTACTTGGCTCCCATACAGAGAGATCTAGCCAATTTTTTAAAGTATGAATTATATCCAAGAGATGATAATATCCATCTCATGTTTTGATTCCTGTGTTATTTTATTTATGTATGCATTTTTAATTTAACATGGTAAATATTAATGTCCATATGATAAGCCATGTATAACATAAAGAAAATAAAAGACTAGTGTAAGTTAAATCCAGTACAAATCAAGATCCCTGCTCTTACTTAGAGAACAAATTAACTTTATTTTGTGCATTCAAAATGTACCTCAGATAGTGAGTTCAACATTTCTCTCTGCTAAAGTGATCCTTCATACATTCATTCAGTCAGCTCTTATCGCCAACATGTCAGTGTACATGGTAGGATGCAATTATAAAAGACATTCTTCAGCCTTGGAAAACTTAAGAATATGTATGTGCCCTTCTAGGCTTCTAATTACATTTTATATCTTTTTTTTTTCAGGTTGCATCTACGACAATGACTAGTAGCTCTCCACTTTAGTAGCTGTCTCCATTAGATCCTAATCTGCATTTTCAGTTTTAGTTTTCATATTATTAAGGTGTAACAGCAGATAATGAACAAAATATACTTTGCTATCACTCATTTGTTACTAAATTACAATTATCAACATAAAGAACTGGAAATCGGAGACCCTTTTTAGTTAAGTTTATACTGAACAAACATCCCAGAGGGGTTCATTGATAAGGCTATGTACATGCTTCTTCTACCACAGTCATGAAGGAGCTTTTTTAGGGGCTACCTGCTCAGTACTTTTAAGGATACATACGGTTCTCTGATAAGAAGTTGCTGGACTTAAGTGACAACACATTTGGTAAAGGAGCATAAAATGGGAAACATGTCATGAGAAGGACACCCATGACATTCACTTATGATCTAAATCAAGAAAACAAATATAAATTGGCATCCGAGAAGGCAATTCCTCCACTTTAAAAACTCTTCTAAAAGTCTGCTAAAATTAAATTATGTTCATAGTACGTTTTGTACTTTAAATTTGCAGAATGTCTTGTCTATACTTGCTAATTTGGAATGCATATTAATTATTTGCTAGAGAGTTTAAGTTATAATTTGTGTATTTTTGTACAGTCATCTAAGATAAATGATATGAAAGATTCTTTGAAACCTAGCTCTTAGCTGATTTTCGACATACAAATAAGTTGATTCTGTTCGTTATTTAAAGTGATGTTATCTGAGAGGTAACATGGACCTGAACTTTGTCTAAATATAACCATAATGTTATGAATAATGGTCTATGAACATTCCTATTTTTATTCCAAATCTGTTAGAAAGGCTTTAAAACTATATTCAACACCTTTACCGGTAAGAATTTTTCTTTGCCAGCAGGGGGAGTACAGACAAACACACTGCTAGAAAGATGTCCCTTATTTAGTCATACTTCAAAGGCAAGCCAGAGCCAAAACCAAGGACTATATATTTAGCTTCAATTAAGGAAAACAAATGTGTAAATGGACATGAAAAATTGCAAACTTTTTTATGGCTTCTAAAAGTAGGATCATTCCACATTTAATATTGTGGAAAAGGTCAGGATTCCTCATATCTACCCATGGTCCTCTTGCCTATATAAACTTACCTTTATAAAGGGAGGACCTTTAACCTCCCTGATACTTCATTTTCTTATCTGCCAATTTAGAATGTCAAACTATATAATTTTTAAGGTCCTTGCCTTTCAACTGTTGAATTTCTTTTAGGATTATAAATATGTGGCCAGAACTTGTTTGTCTTTTTCACAATTTGGTAGTATATTGGTAATATAGAGTAGGCACTCAATTTTTATTGTTTTGCAGGGGGTAGGAAGGGGAGTGACTTATTGATTAGTACACAATGGCTGTTGAATTTATGCCATCTTGTTTATTTTTCAAGTGTACCATGTGGCTATCAAAGAATTCCAAATAGATCCATTTTCTCCTCCCATTTTTTCCTATCTCTCCTTTCTGAGGCAATGCTGAATAAATCTAACCCTTCTTCTCTATGACAGCACTTTAAATACTTGGAGATAATTGTTATATATTCCAAAGTTGATTCTTTGCTATGTTAGACAATACCAGTCCTCCTAACCAAAAAATTTTTAAGGTTTTGTACAGGAAACTACCCCTCCAAAGGGTTGGTCTGGGTGCTTCCACACAGAGTGAAAATTGTATGCACACAAATTTGTAAAAAAAAAAAAAATGATAATAATTCTATAAGAAAGATAATCTTAACTCAACAAAAATGTAAAAATATTCTAAATGTTTCAAATGTTTTAAAATTATATCTTTTGTAGCCTGACAGATGAAATTTTGATGTGTGTGATAAGAGAGCTACCAACAATGTATTCTGAAAAATTCTCTAGTTTGGGAGGATTTTAATTGTTTCACAAATCATCACACATTAATGACACAGACTACTGAAGCCAAGGAAATAACTTTTTCCTTATTATAAATAAAAGTATGTATTCACAGGGATGGCACAGGAGAAATATCTACTTACAGTGGAAAGAAATATTGCCTCCAATAAATTTCTTAGAAATACCTTATAAAATAACTTTTGACAATCGAATAATACCAAAACCCTATTGTTCCAGATCTGACAACAAGCCTTTGGGTTATGACCTCCGCTGGTATGGGTTGCATTTATGAACCTTTCATTCAAAGTTGCCCCTGTGCCCTAAAAAAAAGAGATTTTAAGCAACTATATTTTTGTATTCCTCCTTATGATGTCTTAATTTAGATGAATTTTTAAAAAGAATATAATGATATACTTTACTTTAGAAGGCCAGGATCTATTCAAAATCAGATAAGACCTATTTTAGAGAAAGCAAAACATGAAATAACTTATTCCAAGGTAATGATTTGTCTTAGTCTGGCAAAGCATAAAACCTTGAAACTTTGGTTCTCATTCTTGAACAATCACACCACTCCTGAAGCATACATTAGTATTGGATTTTTAAAAAACAGAATTTAAAAATTGAATGAAAAAAGGCATTCACTTCGTTCTGGATTTCTAGATGAATAATGATTGTTTTGTTCTAAAATCTTGGAAGAATAATATGTGCAAATGTAATTCAAAATAAAGCCTGTTTTTAACTCTAACTTGTGACTTAAATATCACTATTCTTCTTTGGGATCCAAATCTTTTCATGGCTGTGTATATATACAATAAAGTCTTATTATAACAGCTTATTGCTAATGCTATGAATAAAACCATGTCATCCCCAAACATGGTAACTACAAATAGAAGTTGTCTGCAATGGCCTGATTGTCCTAGAGGCCAAATGATAGCGGTGTTATCTCAAAATAGTGTTGTGAAAGGATGCCACTCTTATTTTTCTCTCATATCTTTTTTTTTCCCCTAGTATATTCTTTTAGAATTCCATATGTTGTGGATTGTCAGCTGTGAGATGGCACAAGGACAGAATACTAAGGCTGCTTACAGGAAGACCCAAATTCAAATCTAGCCTTAAATATTTATAATCAATTCTGCTATACCTGGACATCTGCTTCCTAAAAATCATTCAGCTATGCAAAACCATACAATAAATACAGGGCTTTTGGTGAAAATGAAGCTAGGGTCCCAACACCCAAAAACCTTGCCAATGAAATAAGAAAAGATAGGAGCTTAATAAAAATGATAGTACAGTTTTAAGCACCTATATGTTAAATGGTTAAGAAATATATAAATCCTACAATAAATGATGGCAGTATATAGAGCCTCAAGCTAACAAAATCTACAGCCATAGGTGTGGGGGTAGAGTATGTGGTTTTGACCAGCCCTCCTCTGCCCACAGCTCCTACTGCACCAGATTTATAATGAATATGGATTTTACCTTGGAAAAGATCTGAAATTTGCTTATAGAATTGGACATTGAAAGGGCTACAGCTTGTGAGTTATTGTGAAGTGGTGCAGTTTTCAGCAGTTTTGATGTTTCTTGTGGACAAAATTGTGCATAAGCAAACATGAAGATCTAACTCTGCTCAAATTATTCTCTAAGGTATCAATAACAGTGGAAGAATTTCGCTATAGCAAAACTGAACTACTAGCTGTGTGACCCTATTAATTTCTTTCTGCCTCAAATTCATCATCTGTCAAATGAGGATAATCCAAGGTTGTTGTAAGAATAAAATGAGATGATATTTGTAAAGTGCTTTGCATCCCTTTCAGTGCTATGTAAATGATAGCTATATTGTTACTGTTGCTACTATTTGATAACCACAAAACAGTTATGATTCAAATATTTCAGGGGAAGTGTAGTAGAAATAGCACTGGATTTGGAATCAGAAGACTTGCACTCAAATTCTGGCTCTGGCACTAGTTGCTTATGTGCCCTCTGGCAAGTTATTTAACCTCTGAATTTCAATTCCCTCATTTGTAAAATTAGGATAAAATTCACACTATTTTATAAGATTGTTGTGAGAATCAAAAAGGATTATGTAAAGCACTCTGTAAGGCAAGAGAGCTATATAAATATTGGAGATAACCATCTCTGAATTTGGATGAAAAGGATTAGGTCACAGAAAATGAGTAGATTTGTGAATTGGGATGTTGCAATACTTTAAGGGAGCATCAATGTGTTGTCTTGGAAAGAAAGACTGAGCCAATCACTAGACCCATTGAAGAAGGAAGGACAATGTGCTAGGAGGTATACAGAAAAGGGCCAGGAGGATCTGGATTGGATGATAAATTTAAATAGAATAGATTTCAAAGAATGTTAGGTTGCTGGATGATAGTGGTAGAAGGAGAGTCTAGAATTGGCAGTGGGGAACAAGAAATATACTTACTTTCCAGTGACCTGTGAGTGGGTGTAAGGGGGAGTATGAGTGCAACTGAAAACAGTGCTAGAAAGAGTGGCCAGGGGTACTGTGTCATCAGGAGGGAACCAGGTCTCAATGAATGCCAAAAGATGGAAGGCATGCAAAAGGAAGATGTTTAACATGAAAGCAAGCTTGTTAATTATTGAGCTGGAATTAGAGAGCATAGTGTTGACCATATCATTTGAGACAGGCATGTGATTAGATTTCCAGTTGTGCTTGAATTTTTAAAAAAAAAAAGATTTATTTTACCATTTCTGAATTTTTGTCTTATATCAAGGTCAATTTATTTGTCAGAGAATAAAATCTGATTTTTCAAAGATATTTGAGTCTCAAATGTTCTTTTTGTGCTCTGCTTTCAGCATTCCTATATCCATTAATGGATACTGGAAATGTCCCTATTCAGGATCATCATTTGGTTACATGTGTTCAGGAAAGAAACACAAAGCAGAAAAGGCAGCTAGGATTGTGAGATCTGGTGTCAAGCCACCCAGATCAGCATATGTCCTGGCAACCATGTGTGAGCAGGTCACCATTTCTGCCAGGGTATAAGAAAGTCACCCTCCCCCACCACCTCATGCAAAGTACAGAGAAAAGCTCAAGCATCCTGACATACTCAGAATATGGGTAGAAAAAGCCATCCAAAGGGCAGGGTCATTCCCTGTAAATAGGTGGCTCTTTCTGACTTAATGACCAATGTTCTCTGAAGGAGTCACTTCCCCTGCTGCTAACAAAAGGACCAAGGGATTCTGTGTTCTCCCAAAGTATCAGGTCCTTCAATACCAAAGTAACACCCATAGGCTGCCTGGAAGCAGCCAAAGTACTTTATGGGATGTCCACTATTAACAAAGGGATGGCAGGAGTATCAAATGAGAGGTAGCATACTGGATAGAGAATGATCTGAAGTTAGGAAGTGGTGTTCAAATCCCAACTTTTAAACATCTGTATGATCCTGGGTAAGTCACTTACCCTCTTGTTGCTCCATGCAGCTCTCTAAAGCTATAAGTGATGCAAGTGATGAAGTTCACCTGCATTTGCAGTGTCTCTTTACTTTGGAGTTCCCTATACCAATGAAATTACAGGTGTAGACTCTATCACCTCTCCCTATTAACATATAATTTTTTTCAGCGACTGATTTTTAATAAGAAAGGCAAAAAATAGGGATAAACATGCTTGCTGGAGTTATTATTGTCATGGAAGGTGTTAATAATAATATTAGTCAGCATTTATAACATGTTTCAAGGTTTGCAAAATGATTAACATATGTTAACCAATTTGATCCTCATAACAACTGTGGGAGGTAGGTGCTATTATTGTCCCCATTTTACAGATGAGAAAACTGAGGCAGAGAGAGATTCAGTGATTGCTCCAGGATGTTATAGATAGTAACTGTCTGAAAGAGGATTCAAACTTGGTTCTTCCTAACTCCAAGTCCTGTGCTTTGCCCATTGGATCACCTAGGATTCCTTGTAGATATTAAAATCTTTCAGAATTTCCTACTTGTGGATGGCATTGTGTTCACTACACAAAGCCCTGGAACCTTGTAGTGACTTCTAAATGAAATTCATAATCACTCAAAATAGTTTGACCTACCTATCCACACAGGAAAAGTCAAGTACATAAAGAATTCCTATTATCCAATGGCAATAGATAATTGGATGCATGTCCCATGGAGGTGGTCCTTGGATAGATCTTAGACAGAAGCTGCTGATGGACAATAAACATGGACCAGAAGTAAACAAGCAAGACAGCAAGGTGGATTGAATTGGAGAGTTTAAATAGGACTTGATTTTTGACGCCAATATTCTTCTACTGATGTACTGTGACTACAGATCATGGAATACCACCATCTCTGAGGAGTCAAAATTGTAGATCACCCAAAAGACATTGAGAGACAAAATGGTAGGTATAAATAGACTACAGAAGGTTTTCAATTATGAATTGTATACAATTACATTACATTACGAAACATATCACGAAAGGTATGTTACTGGAAAAGGATGTGGTCTGGTTCTACGGAGACAACAAGAGATAAGAAATACACAACCATTCTTTTACAGTAGTACCCAAGTAAAGTCAAGATATCTAGGGGAAGCTCCCCACCATATTGGATGGATGACCCAGGGAAGGAGGAGGATATAGGTAAGACTTGCACTGCATCAGAAGGTATATGGGTTGTAATCTTCCACCACTGGTGGCAGTACCTCATATTAATAAGATCACAGATGCATTGAAGTCTTTGTGTATTTGAATATGTGTATTTTTTGATGGTTATTGAGTGTATATATATATATATATTTAAAAGCTACATGATGGATATGAATAGGGTACAGCATATTATGTGATGATGTGTGCAAGAAGTAAAGGGCATAATTGAGGAACTGTATAACTAGAAAACAAAATGATCTATTGATATAGTGAGAACCTAAGAAAATAGATGCAGACCCCTAGTGGGTAAGGGGTCAGGTAGGTGGTACAGTGGATAGAGCACCATGCTGGGCCTGGAGTTAGAAAAATCTGAGTTCAAATCCTGCCTTAGACACTTACTAGCTGTGTAACCTGGGCAGGTCACTTAACCCCTATTTGTCTCAGTTCCTCATCTGTAAAATGGGGACACACTAGAGAAGAAAATGGCAAACCACTCCAGTATATTTGCCAAGAAAATCCCATGAAAAAGTCCATGGGGTCATGAAGAGTTTGACATGACTGAACAAAAACAACATTGAATGAATGTCTTCTAAATGAAAGGATAGATTTCACTGAAGTTATAAGTAGTGCCCTCAAAAATAGCAAGTGAAAGAAGGTTTGTGTCTCGCTGAGTAGATCCTTTCCAGGGGATTTATTACAAAATATGGACAAGAATGATATAGAGTGATCAGTTTGAGGAGTTGTGATCTGTTTTGAAGAAGGCAGTGTTCATATGAATGAAATTATGATTCACTCAAAATATCTAAATATGCATTTATTACATTCTATTTTGTATTATTTTGTATTTACTTGTTTGAACAGGATCGGCTTCTTCCACCAAAGTTCTGTTCTGATGCCTCATAATGGCTTGGAGGCCATCTTAAACTTTCTAAATGCTATGCCAGCAGATTAAAAGGTTTGGCAGGTACTGCCAATCTAGACAACTTTTGAGTATAGGCCCAGAAATAAATGTGCATCTGTTATATGAAAACCAACCTATATAAGGGTAGAACAGAAATTCTTAACTTTTTTGATGTCACGGATTTCTTTGCCTTTTTCGTAAAGCCTATAGATCTCTCCTCAAAATAATGTTTAAATTGCATTTAAAAAATGTATAAGCTTACAAAGAAAGCCAATTATATTCAAATACAGTTATCAAAAAAAATTTTTAATAAGTTCACAGATCTCAATTAAGAATTCCTGATGTAAAGGAAATTATTACTAGAATGTTGGCCACCAGTTGATGATTTTTTAAAATTTAAGTATTTTTCTTTTTGCTACAACAAACCATGAAGACCATCTACTGTGATGCCATGGGTGTTGGTGGAGGAAAATCTTCACTGACAAAATCATGGATTTTTATGGCATTGAAATTAGAAATGTGCATCTTCTTTCTCCAATGTGATTGAAAGCTCCTTGACCATATCTTATTTATTTTTATAATCCTCACAGTGCCTAGAACAGTTCCTTGTACATAATAGGTGTTTGATACCTTTTTGTTAAATGAAAGAGTGAATGAATGTCTTCTAAATGAAAGGAAAGATTTTGCTGAAGTTATACAAAAACTTTGCCTGACATAGTAAGCACAGCTATTCAACAATAAATCCTGTAGAGGAGTGAATAATTTTAGTATCTTATAGTATCTTTACTATTGGAAAGTACACATCATAAATATTATCTTCTAGATTGGAGAAAAAGAGTGAGAACAAACCACAGTTTTGTGGCCAATAGTTGCTTTGGCACAGTTTAGAATAAAAGGCAGCAAGGTCTAATGCAGGCTCCCCACCCATGGTCTAGTGGAATCAGCCTCAGGAGCAGGAAAACCTAAGTTCCAGCCTTATTTCTGACACATACTGGCTTTGGGCTCCTGGGCAAATCATTTTAACTTCCCTTTGCCCTAGGGCAGCTCTAATTTTCTCATCTATGGAATTCCCAGTACCAATGAAATCACAGGTCCTGTTCCTATCTTTAGAATAATTCATTCTAGATGGCTCTGAATATTCCTAGCCAGCCTGTTCTCATACTTTGCATGAGCTCATAAAAAAAGAAAGAAAGAAAGAAAGAAAGAAAGAAAGAAAGAAAGAAAGAAAGAAAGAAAGAAAGAAAGAGAAAGGAAAAAAACCCTTCAAATGTAGAATTATCATATTGTCAACTTTTAGGAGAACAAAATCCTCTTTTATGAAGAAAGTCAGGAAGAAAGAAGAAGAAAAGAGAAAGAAAAGGAAATAAGGGGTGATTGTGAACTAGATTAAGCTATTTCTAAGAATGTAAAATTAGGAGACAGAATGACTTGCAAGAAACATTGTTCGAACGTGGGAATATTGTAAACTGCATGTTAATTCAAGGAACATGATATTTCTACTCTTACTCTGAGAGGGATTAAATTTTAAAATTAAAAAATGGCATTCACATTTATCCAAGGCCAATTTTTGGCTTTGGCGCTTCTGGATTCACATTTAAAAGAACAAATTAAGAGTTGAGTAACAATTTTTCATAACATTATTGAGTTGCTGTCAAGCCAGATTCTCCTGGTGCCTAAAACATTCAATCACAAACTCCTTTTTTTTTAACTGAAAATATGTGTATACACAATCCATTTTTTTTTTCTTCTTGCTTTTCCCATCACCCTTTTTACGATGTAAGTGAATAGTCTCAGTCACGCCAACGTAAAAGAGGACATGGCAGGAATGTGTTGGGGGGCGGGGCAAGAGTGTTGCCATGGTGATTTTGTAGTAGAGTCCAGTACAGTTGCTGGCAAAAGAAATTGCTCTGACTTTGAAGCAATGCAAAAAACCTTTTCCCCAGTCACAGTGCTTCCAAAGTATACTTACAACCACAGATATTCAAGAAGGGCTGAATGGAAGGTCTATCTCTCTGTAAGGAAAGGAAATAGGCTATCATTCTTCCAAATATGACAGGGGGTGGAGAATCTATGGCATGGCTTGTAAATCTATCTGTAAGAAATTGTAGCAGCCCCCTATTTGGGGATAAGATAGATCTAACCCATTTCCTGGTTCTACTAGGAAGGAACTAGAAACTGCTTTAGTCAGTCCAG
Source organism: Vombatus ursinus (assembly GCF_900497805.2). Classification (NCBI taxonomy): domain Eukaryota; kingdom Metazoa; phylum Chordata; class Mammalia; order Diprotodontia; family Vombatidae; genus Vombatus; species Vombatus ursinus. The sequence continues at coordinate 35,470,460 of NW_020954550.1, forward strand.
ACTTCTAAGAGGTGAGGGAAGTGAAAAGAATTTGGGTTAGTACAAGTTGGAATTATGAGTGGCCTTCCTCCAGAGTCATTCTCTGACATCAGTTGGTCGAGGGGAGAAAGTAGCAGCTCATGGGAAAATTGACCAAGTTTGAATGTGTGTAGTTCTTATTCAGCAGCTGAGCTAAGGTAAAGGAGGCAAATATTTGGGAGAAAGGACAAGATGGGGATTGGGAGTGACTTCATCCACGGTAAACTGCTAAACAGTTGTAAAGTGGACCAATTCCCTTTAGAGCTAACTGGCCCAGGCCATTGGGAGTCTACCAAGACTCACCCAAGGCCAAAACTCTGTGGATTCTTTTTTTTTAAGTGTTTGAACTTCCTGCTTACAAAGTGAATTCGAATTTATATCTATTGTGTCATTTTATTACCAAGTTAAAGCCTTAAATCCACAGAAAAAAAAGAGCAATGAATAGAATCTACCATAGTTACAGCAAAATCAGATATGATTATTGCACATAAAATAATAAAACATCTTTAAAATAATTCTAAAATATTCTAGATATGGTGAGACAGAACCCCCTCACTAACATGCCCCATGCACATATGCAAAGAATCAAAAGTTCAGAGGTTGGGGGTAGGTATTATGTATGTCAGCCTGTGGGGTTTTGATTGCGCCCTTTCCGCCTCCACCCCCCCTCCCCCAGCAGAATTGATTTGGGCTGAAGACATTGAAGTGTTAATGAGATAGTTAATGAGACACTTGGTGATCACTTTTCAGAATATGAACTTCTCCCAGAATCAAAAGAGTGTTTGGCAAAGCTGAAAATAGGCCATGGGGGATTTAAATAGCTGCTAAACCCTAAAGAGAGCCAAAAATGGAAGAAGGTTAAGAGTTGGAGACAGTGGAGACAAGAGCCAGCAGATGGGGAAGAACCCACGTCTTTAGCGCTGGGAAGGAGGAGGGAGTTTTCTCTCTTCTCTCTCTCTCTGTCATGGCATCTACCATTGGAGCTACTTGACTGGAGGGAGATACCCCATGCAGTCACTGGAGGGTCAGTTACGAGAGTTTGAGACCCAATTGAAGAAGATATGGATACAGAGAGCCACATAAGGGCCAGAAACAGCTTCACTGAGCATGATCCCTGGCAGCAGAGTCAGCTAAGAGATAGCTCAATCTGGCAATGCAGAAACATGTTGTGTGGCTCAGGAGAAAAAGGACCTCAAGACCCTGTAGCACCGAGATTGTAAGTCACTTTGGCCACATAACGTTCATTTATGTGTGTGCCTCACTTGCACTGTGCTCTAAGTTTGTACCCATTCTTCCTACAGATGATGTGTGTTTGGGGCCAGAATATATTTTTTGCCTTTCTACCTAAGCAAGATGAAAATTTTTTATCATTTTATTCAGAGATTGCAGGATCAGATTTAGCTCTAAAAGAGAATGCTATGTAGAGAATTAAATCAAATTTCTTAGAATACAAGCCATTCCCCAATTGATAAATGGTCAAAGGATATGAACAGACAGTTCTCAGATGAAGAAATTAAAGCCATCTATAGTCATATGGAAAAATGCTCTGAATCACTACTGATTATAGAAATGCAAATCAAAACAACTCTGAGGTATCACATCACACCTATCAGAATGGCCAACATGACAAAACAGGAAAATGATAAATGTTGGAGAAGATGTGGGAAAATTGGAACACTAATGCATCATTGGTGGAGTTGTGAAATGATCCAACCATTTTGGAGAGCAATTTGGAACTATGCCCAAAGGGCTATAAAAATGTGCATACCCTTTGACCCAGCAATAGCACTTCTAGGGCTATATCCCAAAGAGATCACACAAATGGGAAAAGGACCTACATGTACAAAAATATTCATAGCAGCTCTTTTTGTGGTGGCAAAGAATTGGAAATTGAGAGGATGCCTATCAATTGGGGAATGGCTAAGCAAATTATGGTATATGAAAGTGATGGAATACTATTATGCTAAAAGAAATGATGAACAGGCTGACTTGAGAAAAACCTGGAAAGACTTGTATGGTCTGATGCTGTATGAAGTGAGCAGAACCAAGAGAACGTTGTACACAATAAGAGCCACGTTGTGTGATGACTAATATTGATAAACTTAACCCTTCCTGGCAATACAAGGATCTAAGACACCTCCAGAGGCCTTGTGATGGAAAATGCTATCCACACCCAAAGAAAGAACTATGGAAGCCGAATTGTTATTTTTTTTCTCTTCTGTTGAATGTTGTTTCCTCTTTCTGATGGTTCCTCCTATTGGTTTTAATTTCTACTTACAACATCACTAATGAGAAAATATGTTTAATATGAATGTAAATGTATAGCCTATATCAGATTATGTGCCATCTTGGGGAGGGTGGTGGGGAGGAAGGAGGAGAAAAATTTTAAACTCAAAAGCATATGGAAGTGATTATTGATAAATCAAAATAAATTAATAAAAAAGAGAACATAGAGATTATTTGGTCAAATCCCCTGATTTTATGGACAAAGAAACTGAAGCCACCCCCCCAAAAAAGGCAAGCAAACAGAAGTCAAAGGTCACATAGGTAGCAAGTAGCAATGCTGAGATGTGCCCACAGGCCCCCCAATTCCAGCAATATTTCCACTGTTCCAAGCTATGAAATGTAAGCCTGTAGACATCCCTGATGTGTTATTTAAGAATTTTTTTTCAAAACACAAAAATTCTTTTGGTTGTTATTTATCTTCTCACCAGCTTAAAGACTGCATACAATAAAACCCAATTGTAAAGGTTATAGCAGATAGGTGGCACAGTGAATAAAGTGCCCCACCTGGAGTCAGGAAGATTTATCTTCCTGAGTTCAGATCTGGCCTTAGACACTTACTAGCTGTGTGATCCTGGGCAAATTATACAACCCTGTTAGCCTTAGTTTCCTCATCTATAAAATGAGCTGGAGAAGGAAATGGCAAACCACCCCAGTATCGTTGCCAAGAAAACCTCAAATAGGCCCATCGAGAGTTGGACATGACTGAAAAATGACCGAACAACAGCAAAGATTACACATAATAGAACTGAGGGTTGTAATGTGCTGTATGCAGTTTTGAATAGCATGTGGATCTTAAAAGCACTCTTTAGAATTGCAGAACTCAGAACCAGTAGTTTGAGATTATATGTAAGTATATACATATGTATGTATGCATGTATATACATACATATGTACGTATGCATGTATATACATACATATGTACTGTATATACGTTGTGTTTATGTGTATACACACACTCTGTGTGTATGTGTGTGTGTGTGTGTGTGTGTGTATGCTCAGATTTACAAACTCTTGTTGGCTGCTATTACATTGATGTCTGTGGCATACTGCCCAAACCCCTGGGACCGCTTCTATGGGTAGCCTTCCTTAAGGACTATGTTGCCTGTATTGACAAAATTACCAATTATCATCAGACTGCAGTTCTGGAGTCCTTGTAAGTTTCAATTTGGTTCCTATAAAAGGCTACTTGAGGAAGCAGGGTCATGGTGTCTAACAAGCAGGGCCATGACATTTACAGGCTGACATCGCAAGGCTCCAGGGTTCCTAATGCCTTCAGCCACAGGGGTCTGTTTAAGGAATCACTTCCCCAGGGTTGTTCTGATATAGCACAAGCAGAGAAGAAAAGGATTTATAGGTTTTCTTTCACTCACATTGTAGTGGGGGGGGGAGTTAAAAAGACATAATTAGCATGCAATCTCATGTAATACACTCTTTGAGAAAATTCCGATTAAGCATAAAAATGTGCAAGCAAAATTAGGCTAAATCAGATATAAGTTCACAATACTATATTCCAGAGAAGGAATTGAATCCTAGTCCATTTATTGTTCCAGGTGAATTTTCACTAAACCATACTGCTCACATGTGAATATTGGTAATTTTAAAGTTAAATAAATCAAAACTCTAATCTTAAAATGACCTATGATTAAACCTCAGAATACAGATAGGAAATTTTAATGGAAAGGAGAATACATATTATATACCTAACTCTTCATTTCCATTTTTATTGATGCATTAAAAAAAAAGATCTTTTTGAGCCTTTCTTTGTCAAAAGGATGCAAAATACTATTTCAAATTTTTATTTCAGAATAGTGTAAAGACCTGTTAATACAATTCCTAAGAGGACTACCAGCTTTCATGGGAGCAAGATAGGGGAGAAGAAGAAGAAGAATAAAGAGAGCTTTTGGACACATAAAGGCAGTCAAGGATTGAATTTAGGAAGGTAAAGTTTGGAGAAAATTAAGAGAACTTGAGGAAAAGATAGAATAACTCAAACTGAATGAGAAGAAGAGTCAATCTGAAGAAGAAAAAGGATTGAGGAGAAGGGACCTGAAGATAATGACTTGAAGAAAAGGAGAAAAAAAAATGAGAAGGTAATGGTAGAATAAGTAACAAAAGGTAAATAAAACAAACTAGTAAGCAAAATAAATTGGTCAATTGGTAAGAAGATTAAACTGGCCAAAACAAGAGGTCAGTAAAAAAAAAAAAAAGGAGGAAAGAAGTTGCATATGACTGTAAAATTGTTAAGAGGGGACTTTGGGACACTAATTCACTTTGGTGGAACTGTGAACTGATCCATTTTGGAGGGAAATCTGGAACTACGACCAAAGAGTTATAAAACTGTGTATACCCATTGACCCAGTAATACCACTATTAGGTCTGTTTCCCAAGGTGATCAGGGTAAAAGGAAAAGAGCCTATATGTTCTAAAATATTTAAAGCAGCCCTCTTTGTGGTAGCAAAGAAATGGAGACTGAGGGGATGCCTATCAATTGGGGAATGGCTGTATATGTGGTATATGATTATGATAGAATATTGCTGTACTGTAAAAAATGATGAGCAGGTTGATTTTAGAAAAACATGGAAAGATTTGCATGAAATAATCAAGAGTGAAATGAGCAAAACTAAGAGAATGCTGCATACAGTAACAACAATATTCTTCAAAGGATAACTGAACAACTAAGCTATTCTGAGTATTATCAATATTCAAATCAACTACAAAGGACCTATGAAGGAAGATGCTATCCACCTCCAGAGAAAGAACTGATAACTAGAGTATGCATATTATGGTTTTACATACACACAAACACACACACATACATATATATGTATACATACACACATGTGTATGTATATAGCTGTGTCAGATGGTGGCCCTTCTCTAGTGCAGGGTGGGAAGGGAGGGAGACAGTTTGGAACTTAAAATGTAACAAAAAATAAATTTTTTTAAAAGGGGGGGATCCTAAGGTGGCTAGGAAATGAGTTGTGAAAGCCCACAAAGTCTTCAACAAAGCTGGGGATCTCGGGCCTGGGAGTAGTTAAAATACAGGAGTGATCTGTACTAATTGATTTGTATTTTCTGCCACAGCCAAGTCACTTGGATCTGTATTCGAAGTAAAGACTAGTTATCCTCCCAAAAGAGAAATATAAGAGCTCTCAAGGAATGCCATCTCTATACTACAGATTATCAGAGACATTGCTGTGATCTAAAAACAAAACAATAACAACAAAACCTCAACAACCTGGAAGTGGAGCTTCAAAGAGGGAAGGGAAGGTGAGGAAGAGGATCTGAAATGTGAAAGGGGAAGGCTGGCCTGTATTGGAAAGTTTTAGTTTAGAAGAATTTCACATGGTGAAAGAAGGGAAATGGACCACTATACTCTTGGAGCTAAAAAGAAAAAAAAGAATAAATTTGAGCTTCTTTCAGAAGAGGAAGGAATTGGATCTTCTGATAAGGAGGCATCTGCTTATTCACAGGTGCTTCTGAGTAAGAGATCACCCAGTAGGAGTCAGAGGAAGAAGAGAAGCATAATGATGGTTGAAAACCCCCTGCTCGGGAGTACAGAGCTGACAAAGTCAATCTGATTGTAACAATAGAGAGGGCTGTTGTCTTTCCAGGGCATGTATCCAAGACATAACAGAGAACCTCCCAAGACTTGTCAAAACAGATGACTACTACCCACTTTTGGTGATTGACATGAGCACAGATGATATTGCCAGAAGGAATCTAAAAAGCATTGCCAAAGATTATGAAGTCTTGTATAAGAAACTGAAGATCATAGTGCCATAGTGTTTTTGTCACTGCTTCTCATTGAAAGCTAAAATTCAAAAGAGAAAAAAAACTGATTTGGTAAGTGAACAGCTGGCACAAAGGAGAGAGAAAGAGACGGAGAGAGAGAGAGACAGAGAGAGAGAGAGAGAGAGAGAATTTTAGTATAAAGTTTGTATTTCTGGACCATGGCTTTGGCTTAAAATATAAGAATGATAGGCACTTGGCCAGGGATGTGTCTTACAAAAGCTGGGTGTCTTGAAAGCAAAAAATCAAAACTTTTAAACTAAAAGAATGGAGGATAGAAAAAAAGTATCTATGTATATCCTTTAATATAGTAGAGATAAAATGTAGTAGAAACAATAAAGGAAGGATGGCTGTTGAGATACCATAAGTTCACAGGAAACAAAATTCAAAAATTGAATCAGTACTGAACTTTGTGCCTCAAAGGCATGTTATACAAAAATACACAAAAATTAGGCAATAAGCTAAATATACTAGAAGTCTTAATTCAAAGAAGTAAATGTTATTTCAATTATTTGTTGTTCAATTGTTTTTCTCATTACTGATAAACTTGATGAAATGAAATCCATGACTGAAATATGGCTAAATATTGTTACAGTTTAAAAAAAAAGAAACAAATTTAGTTAAATAATGGGAAGTGAAGAAAGGTTGAATTGTACATCAAGAAAATATACTCATGTGAGGAAATCTGGGAACCAGAAGGGGAAGCATGAAGGGGTAGCATTTGAACAAAGATCAATGGAGAAAGTAACAAAAATGAAGTTTGTTTGTTTGTTTTCTAACTGGGTTATATTAGAGACCACTTAAATAGAAAGAAGAAATATCTGTTCAAGAAACAAATTACAATTCTGGTTCAGACATGGTAGTGCTGGGGGCTTCAACGATCTGGATATCAGCAAGAACAAAAAGAAAAGCAATTGATTATTACTAGGCTTGCTTTGCCTTCTTTATAATTCCATCTTTGGAAAAACAAACCAGGAGAAAGAATATTCTGAAACTGATTCTTACTAAAAAGGAGGAATTATTTGCTGTCATGAAAATGATAAAAAAAATGGAAGGTATCATAAGAAAAAATACTTTAAATCATTATTGAGTAGAAAAATGCAAATTAAAATAACTTAGAGATATCTCCCACCTATCAGATTGGCTAAAAGTATAGAAGGAAGAAATGACAAATATTGGATAGGATATGGAAAAATTGGGACACTAATACACTGTTGGTGGAATTGTGAAGTGATCCAAATATTTAATCTGGAACTATGACCAAAGAGTTATAAAACTATATGCCCATTCACCCAGTAATACCACTATTAGGTCTGTTTCCCAAGGTGACCAGGGAAAAAGAAAAAGAACCTATATGTTCTAAAATATTTATTGTAGCTCTCTTTGTGGTGGCAAAGAACTAGAAACTGACGGAATGCCCATCACTTGGGGAATGGCTTAACAAGTTGTGGTATAGGATTGTGATGAAATACTATTGTGATGTGAGAAACGATGAAATAATCAGTTTTAGAAAACAATAAAAAGATTTGCATGAGATAATGAAGAATGAAATGAGCAGAACTAAGAGAATGTTGCATACAGTAATAGCAATATTGTTCTTAGACCAACTGTAAATGACTATCATTTTGAATATTATAAATACTCAAATCAACTACAAAGGACCTATGAAGAAAGATGCTATCCACCTCGAGAAAAAGAACTTATAAATAAAAGTATCTATAGTATGGTTTTACATATATATATGCATATATATATGTATACACACACACACATCTGTGTTTAATGGTAGCCTTCTCTACTGTGGGGTGGGGAGGGAGAGAGGAAAAAAACATAAAAAGTGCACAGCAGAGAACAAAAGAAAAGTCAAAAGGAAGCACAGAAAAGCAAGATAGTTTTGAAAACAATGTGCAGTATTTATTACATAGTTTTTAAAAAAGTAAACTGTGAAATGGAGATTCAAGGTTTCATATTGAAATTTCTTTTTGTGTTGTGTACATGGAAATGTTTTTTGTCTTTTTGTATTTAAGTTCAAAATGAATTTTTTAAAAAAAATTTAAAGTGGAGGATAGTGCTGTTAGAGTCTGGGTTAAGTAAGGAGAGGAAACCTAGGCATAGAGAGACATGTACCCTAAACTTTGGAGGACCAGATTGTAAAACATTCAGGCAAAGGATAAGTAAATCTTATGGACTAAAATTTTATGGGAGTTCACCAAGGAGGGAAGGGGAAAACTGAAGAATAAAATTTTGAAACTAAATATGGAAATAATTCTTATAAAATGGGAGTTATCTAAAGAAAATTATTTGTATGCACTGGAAACTCACCAATAAGTTTAGACTTTAGTTATTTAGACCTGTGATTTCTCTGTTATATGGAATTTTTATTATGGAGATTCTCTCAACCCATATAGATCAGTAAATGCTCTGCAACTGATACTTTTAGAAAGGAACCTGGGATACTAAGAGGTTAAGTGATAAACAGATTTTTTAAAGAAGATATATAAAGAAAATATGAGGGTAAATAAAAGCATACCACAGGAAATAATGAAACAAAGAAATGTTTTTTTTAAGCTACTTTGAAAAAAAGAGGAAGATCAAAGAAGAGATAGGACTACTGCTTGGGACAGATGAAATGATGATAACTGATGATAGAGAGAAGGCTGAATTCAGTTTTAATTTTGATTCTGATTTCTCTGCCAAGGAGAGTGACCTTTGAACTGGAAAGGGCAGAACAAAAATGCCTAATAAGGAGCTGAAACCTAACTTTTTGAAAGATAAGCCACAGAACAATTAAATATTAGGCCATAATATTCATTGAACATAATAGTTTTTCCTTAGGAGCTGTCTTTATGTATAGATATTCAATACACAATTCAAAAACAATAAGAAAAAATGAATTATTATAGCTGTACTTTTGGTAGTAGCAAAGAACAGGAAACATAATAGACTTCAATGGCTAAAGAAGTGGTAGTACATGAATGGGATATTATTGTGCTAAAAGAAATGATAAATATAATGAACACCGAGAAACATAAAAAGACATATATGAACTAATGCAAAGTAAGTAGAACAATATAGGAAAACAATATAGACAATGACTTCAACAATATAGATGGAAAGAAAAACAAGAGGAAGAGCCCAAGCTCTGGTTTAGTTGGCCAGTAGACAAAGATTTTGAGGGGACAAACAATACAGAGTCTAGGTGAAATGTTTCATTGCCTTTTCAACTGTTGTATAAACTCATCTCTGTTCTGATGAGGTTTAAATGTCCACCTCCTGGAAGAGTACAATAGTAAATGTAAATTGTTAGAGAATCTTGTTTTAAGTCTTTCTGTCATTGTATGCTTCAGAGCTCTTTTGTGTTTAACATCTCTTTTGTGTATAGAAAATAAATACCTGTATAATAACTGATTTATATTGTACACTGAGAATTTTTCTGCTTCTCCCCTTTTGGGGAAAAGAGACACGATCTAAAATTTAAGCTATAATCAAATGGACTCTGGGGCTACCAGTAGGAGGTATAACTGAGCAGGAAAGTATGGGGAAAAGGAACCTAATCCTTATTATTAGATTCCCCCAGGACTGAACCTAGTCCAGAGTACATAATGAGCCCTTTAGTGGTAAAAGAGAGAGAAGCTCCTCAATATCTCAGCTTCCTTAGGCCTAGCAGTGGCCCTTATGTTAGACTATTCATGTTTACATATTTTAGTTCTGTTTTTGTATGAGTGTAAGGAAAAACAAGGTCTGTTTGATGGTATAGTGCAGGAAAGGAAATAATGAAGATTAAGTCTGGAAAGGTAGGTTGGAATCAGGTTGTAAAAACGACTTTACATGCCAAACAGCGAGGTTTATATTTAAGCCTAGAAGTAAAAGGGGAATACTGGAGTTTATCAAGTAGGGAGCTGACACGGTAAGAACTGAACTTTAGGAGGGTCATTTCATCAACTATGTAGAAAATGGATTGGACTAGGATGAAACTTAAATCAGAGAGAGCAATTCGGAGGTCATTGCATTAGACCAGGGGACAGGTGGTAGGATGTTGTTGTTGTTGTTTCTTATCCTTCATTTTTGAAAAGGACCAATGACATCACGATGTTGAGGTAAAACAGATGATGGGTTATGTCTTGACTTGCACCTGAATTGGTTTTAAGGCAGGCAGAGTTGCACAAAGCCGTTAGCCTTTGTGCAACTCTGCCTCACTCTTTCTTCCAGAGTCATTGAAGTCCAGTGACAAGACAAAAGTCAGGATGACTGGTGATGGCCCAGGATGCAGTGGATGACCTTGGCATCTTTGATGTCTGACCAAAACTCTCAGTGCTCTGTGGTGCTGGCTTGGGCCACCTTCATCACTTTTGGAATAGTGTTCTCATCTGCCCATTCTACCTAGCAAAGTCTTCACATGCTTGGGGTAGATACCACCTAACTCATCTATGGGTTTGAGGAATGTTGATTACCCTCAAGTTGATTTAGCCTGCTGCTGAGATGGTTTTACTAGGGTGGGGCTGCTGTGCATGCTACAGCTTCTTGGAGCCACAAATAGGGTTAGGTGATACGGGGACACCAAAGGTGGATGAGCAGTCCTAAGAAGGGCTGTGCAAGCCTCCACACCAGAGATGCTAGTTTTTCACAAGCACCCCATATATACCAGTGATAAGATAATGACTAAGCGTGTGGAGTGAAAGGGATAGAAGCAATAAGAAAGGAAGGAAGAGAATAAGAATTTACATAGCACCTACTACATGCTAGGTAGTGTGCTAAGAACTTAGTAAATATTATCTCATTGGATTCTCACAACAACCCTGGAAGGTAGGTGCTTTGTACCCATTTTGCCATTGAGAAAATTGAGGCAAACAGAGGTTGTGATTTGCCTAGGGTCACACAGCTAGTAAGTATATGAAGTCATATTTGACCTCAGGTCTTTTTGACTCTAGACCTAGATCTCCATCTACTGTACTTTCTAGCTACGTCATAGTTGTGGTGGGGCAGAAACAACAGAATTTGGCAACTTCTTGGATATGTGAGGCGAGAATAAGGAGTCCAGGATGACACCAAGGTTGCAAACCTGGAAAAAATGACAGAATGAAGGTGCTCCTGTAGAAATAGGAAAATTCAAAGGAGAAATGGGAGGATGGGGGAATAGTGTAATTCCATCTGTCAAGTACATCACAAACCTTTCATGCCTATTTATCCTATATCACACATAAAATGAAAAATGAGGGAGGGGGAGAAACAGAGCTCCTACTCACTGGGTAACAGGCCCAGGAGCACTGAGACACCCTTTCCCAGCCCCCAACAAAATGTGCCTACCACAGCTATGAGGCAATCAGGGTGAGGGAGTAAGTATGCTGGGGTGAGGCAGCAGAAAAGGGGGCTGGGATGGGCAGTGTTAGTATTTTTCTAATGACTGTTCCAGTCCCTTAATCAAGATTACTTAAGCTATAACTACCCTGAAGGGTGGATGCCTGGTGGTAAAGAGAGGAAGGTTGGGAGCTTACACAGCAGTAGGAGGGTATGGAATGAGGGTGGGTAGTAAAAGGTGAAGGGTAGTTGTGGTTGTGTTGGAAAGAAGAACCACGATTGGCTATTTAGGAGGATGGGGTGGGACCCATCTTCCTACTTACCAATTGGTTAATTATATACTCTTTGAGGCTATGCCAGGGTCCTCAGGTCCACAGAGTTAGATGTTAATATAATTATATGGATTTGTATTTGGTTACACAGCTACACTCAAGGAGCAAACATGAATGTTGGAAAGAATTTTTCAGTAGAATGCCCTCAGATTTGTGCTGTTCCAACTTTTATCAGTGACTTTGACAAAGACATAGATGGCATCCTTATAAAATTTGCAAATGACATAAAACAGAGGGGGCTAGCTAACACAATTGGCAGTGGAATCAGTATCCCCAAAGGCCTCAAAAGGCTAGAACATTGGAACGAATCTAATGAGACAAAATGAAATAGGGATAAATGCAAAGTCTTACATTTGTATTGAAAAAAATTGTCTTCACGAGTACAAGACATGGTAGGCACAGTTAGGTATCAGTTTGTCTGAAAAAAAATTGTTTTTTTTTTTTTTAGTGGGCTGCAAGCTTAACATGAATCAGCAGTGTAACACTGCAGCTAAAAAGCTAATATGCTCTTGTGCTTCATTAAGAGGGACATTTCTTCCAGGAATAAGGAGATGATAGTACCATTGCTAACTTGGTGAGACAGTAGATAGAGGGCAGGGCCTGGAGTTAGGAAAGCTCCTCTTCCTCAGTTCAAATCAGGTCTCAGACACTTATTGGCAGTGTGACTTTGGGCAAGTTATTTAACCCTGTTTGCCCCACTTTTCTCATCTGTAAAATAAGATGGAGAAGAAAAGGCAAACCATTCCAGTGTCTTTGCCAAGAAAACCCCAAGTGGGGTCACAAAGAGGCAGATGCAACTGAACAAAAATATTTAGAACAGAATTGTTTAATAATTAATATTTACCACATATGATTCTTAGGGGATTCTTTCTTTCCAGTGTTACTTGCTACCTGTAACTTTATTTCACAATATTTGTCTTCATTTGATTCATACAAAGCATTACTGGTTTTAGAAAAAGATGTCTAGCTACTTTGATATTTCTAAACACTTTTTGCCAGAAAAATTCCTGAGAGCTAGACATAAAAATAACATGTACTTCCCACAATCATATCCTTGAATCAAAGTAGGAAATTATCAATTATGGGGAATACCACCCAAAAATTAAAGCTAGAGTAGAATGTCTATCCTTAGTCCTCGTAAGGACCTGAGGTCAGGACATATTTGGGTTCGAATCTTGTATAACAATAATAATAGCAAAGACTTATACAGTGCTTAGTATGTGCAAAGCACATCTCATTTGATCCTCACAACAACCCCGGGAGGTAGGTGCTATTATTATTCTCTCCTTTTTACAGATGAGGAAACTGAATCAAACAGAGGGTAAGTGACTTGTCCAAGGTCACATAGCTTGTCTGAGACTGGGTTTAAATTTAGGTCTTCTTGACTCCAGGTCCAGGGTCCTACCACTATGCCACCTAACTGCCTATATGTCTTTGAAATTTAGTAGGTCTGTGATCTTGGACGAGCCTCAGTAAAAAGGAATAATTATATTTGGGTACCTATCCCAAAGAGTTGTTGTTGTAAGGGTCAAGTGAGATCAGGTATTTTGTAAGCCTAAAAGTCTATAGGAGAATCAGCAAATACTATTAATATTCTTCTGTGATGGAGGTTAATTCAAATACTAATTCTAGTAATAACCAGGCATATAGAATTATAAATCAGATACAGGAGTATAAAATGTACTCAATTTATTCTATTGCATGTCATTCTAAATATGTGACTCTTCACAAAACAGGATGACCAAAATGAGTGGTCTTAGATCAGAGATCAGAGATAAGAGATTTAGATATGGAAGAGATTTTATAATTCATGTAGTTTGACCTTCCTCATTTTACAGATGAATAAACTGAGATCTGAGAAATGGTTAAATGACTGAACCTAGATTCAAACCAGGTCCTCTAACTCCAAATCCAGCCCTCTTTCCATTTTACTAACTATTTAATACAATAATTGGGAATGTTAGGTAAGTTACTTTGTACTTTAGAAGTTTCTCAGTTGCCAACAAAAAGGAAGAATTTGTACTTTGATAATTTAGTAACAATATCATCTGTTTTATTTGACCTAAATTTTCTTGCTTTTCTTGTTGTTCAGTCATTCAGTCATGTCCAACTCTTTGTGTTATATTTGTTGTTTCCAGGACAGTATCTATCTATCTTATCCTCTGCTTTCCCCTTCTTTTCTCCTTTTTCTTTCAATCTTTCCCAGCATTAAGGTCTTTTCCAATGAGTTCCTCTTTCTCCATTATGTGGCCAAAGTATTTAAGCTTCAGCTTCAGAATTTGACCTTCCAATGAATAACCTAAATTACTTTTTCAATTTTGTCTTAATTTATATTACTATAGTCATTGTGTGGTCTTTTAGTTTTCCTTTTGGGTACTACACTTTTATAGGATCACGGATGGAAGCTGGAAGAGAGACCAGAGGCTGTTTAGTCCTACCCCCTCATTTTTTACAGATCAGGAAACTGAGACTCAAAGTCACACAGGTAAGCAGGTAGTAGAGTTAGGATTTGAACCCAGGTCCTCTGACTCCAATTCCATCATTCTTTTCCATTGCGCTATGCCACCTCATTTCAAACAAGTCTTCCCATGTTTATTTGAACTCTTTTTTTCCCAACATAACAGTATCCTGCTACATCTAAAACCACAATTTGTTGAGCCATTTCCCAATCCTTGGCCACATACTTTGTTCTTAGCTTTATATTAGTACAAGTAATGATAACTAACACTGATATGATGACTATTATGTATTAGGCACTGTGCTAAGTGCTTTACATGTTTAACTTTTGGTCCTCACAACAACCCTGTGAGGTAGGTACAATACAAATGGTACTACTATGAATATTTTTGTACACATAGGTCTTTTGTTGCTGTAATTAATCTCTTCTGTATATAAAGCCAGTAATGAGATAACTGGATCAAAGGGTACAAAAAGCTAAGTAACTTTTATTGCACAATTCCAAATTGTTTTAAGTAACTTGCTCAAGTTTCCCCGTTCCTACTCCTATGTATAGTATTCTCTTTGTTATATTCTTTGAGGTTTAATATAATATTCTATTGATATTTTGTACTAATAAAGACAGTATATTTGTTGCATTGACAGGTGACACCAAAATGGAAAGTAGAAAATAAGTGGGAAAATACTAAGAAGATGGTATTTAAAATAAAAATGACTGGGATAAATTGGAGTCATTAGTCTGAAGTAAACTGAATGAGGATAGGAAAAAACAGGCTGATGTCCTAATTTAGGAAAGAAAACAAATTGCAAGAAGGAAATTAGGATTTGTTTTGTGAAAATATAGCACAAAATGATTAGAGGTCAAGGTAGATAAAAAGATGACTATGAGTCAGCAATGAAGCATCATACTGAAAACAAGATCTGAATGAAATGAGAACAGAAGAGAAAGCTATTGGTGAATGATCTCAATTGTTTATGTGAAGTGTGAAGTGAGGTACTCAAATGAGAGAATAGGGGGAAAGGGAAAGATTAAAGAGAGATGATAAAGTTTGGGTAGCTACTATAGTGAGTTAGATAGTGAATCATTTAGGAAGGAATAAAAAGACTGCCAGATACAGTGAGGGCCTATTTGAGTTTATGTAACATAAACTGATAGCAGACCTGGTAATCATGATTTTGTGATTTTTCTCCAGCTTCATTTGATATCTCATGAATAAGAGCAAAAAAGGTGGATGATAGGAATGATCCAAGGTTGGGATTTGGCAAAGCATGACTGTGACAAGGGGGAAAGGGATTCCAGTGTAGAGGATGGTATAGAGTTGGACTGATTCACCAAGGATCTAAATAGGGATAGATAAAGAGTGTGCCCAGCTCAGGGAGGGATGATCTCTGAAATAAATGAGGATTGGTTTTTGTGGTAGTAAAGAATTGGAAATTGAGGGGATGTCCATCAATTGGGGAATGGCTGAATAAGTTGTGGTATATAAATGTAATGAAATACTATTGTGCCATAAGAAATGATGAGCAGGCAGATTTCAGAAAAACCTGGAAAGACTTCTATGAACTGATGTTGAGTAAAGTGAGCAGAACCAGGAGAACATTGTATACAGTAACAGCAACATTGTGTGATGATCAGCTTTGATAGACTTAGCTCTTCACAGCAATACAATGATCTAAGACAATTCCAAAAGTCTCATGATGGAAAATGCTATACACATTCAGAAAATGAACTATGGAGTCTGAATACAGATCAAAGCATACTATTTTCCCTTTTTTTTTGGTTATTTTTTCTTTCTCATGGCTTTTCCCTTTTGTTCTGATTCTTCTTTCACAACTTGACTAATGTTGTTTATTATGTTTAATATGATTTGTTTAATATGAGTGTACATATATGTGTATATCAGCTTGTACACATATGCCTATATATATATACACATGTATATATATGCATGTGTGTGTATATATATATATATATATATATATATATATCAGATTGCTTGCCATCTTGGGGAGGGGGAAGAGGAGGGAGGAAGAAAAATTTGGAACTCAAAATCTTATAAAAGTGAATACTGAAAACTAAAAAAAAGAAAAAAATCATTTAAGAAAAAGGAAATGGGGGGGATAGAAGTCATTGATGGGAAAAATAATGTGGTTAAGGATCATAAGGCATAGGAAAAAATATGATAAAAGAGTATGACCTCATAAAGGAATTTCAGAGTTCATGAACATGGAAGTGGAATATTTATGTGATAGTAAGAACAATGGTATGAACATCTCTGGGTGTTGCTGAGGTAGGGTGGGGCAGTAGATGCTGGGAATTGAATCGATTGAGGAACTGGGAAGTTAGGGTATTTGAGGGAGCATCTATATGTATGGTGAAGTATTTGAGTATGAGGGCAGAAATTGTGGTGGAGAGACCATAAGCCAGACATTCCACTCTTCAAGAAAGGAAAGGGAACATCCCAAACATCTAATAGCCACCAGGATCTGGATTGGTTGGTAAAACTGAAGAGTGTGAACCTCATGGGAAGAGAGGCTTCTGACTGATTCTAGTACAGGGAGAGTCTGGAAGTAGCCACTGGGATCAAGGAGGATTCTGAATCCCCTTCCATGAAGAGTGAATCAGAGGGAATGAGTGAAAATACATCCAGTACTAGAAAGTAAGACCAGGGATAGATAGAAAACTGAAAGTGAATTTGGATACCATCCAGTCCAACTCGCTCATTTTATAAATGAGAAAACTGAGGCCCAGGGATGTCAGGTGACTTCTCCAAGGTTACACAACTCATAAGAATCAGAAGCAGGATTTGATCCCAGTTCATAATAGCAATAATCATAATAACCATACATTTACATAGAGTTTTACAGTTTTCAAAGCATTTTCACATATATTATCTCATTTTATCCAGTTTAATCTTCATGAAAATCCTCAGGTAAGCAGGACAAGAATGATTATTCCCATTTTGCAGGTAGGGAGACTGAGGATAAGAGAGATGGTGACTTGTTTAGCATCATACAATTAACAAATAGCTTCAGGTCTATTACCAATAAAGTCATATTTTCCCCTTAGAACTCATATAGCACTACTTTGTAACTCTAATGAATTTATCAGCATTACAGTATCTGTGTTGGCACCTTATCACTACTAGATTGTAAGTTTCTTTAATGAAGAGACTTTGTCTTATTTAAAGTTTGCATCTTTATACAATGACATACTCAGAATAAGTGGCTTAATAAATGCTGCTGCTTGATGTTTCTGAAATTCTAATTGAGAAACTGACAATATAAATAATTTAGGTTAAAATGGTCGCTGGAATGGAAAATTTAAGAACATTGAGGTTCTGTAGCTTTTTGTGAATTAAAATTAGTACCCTAAAATTCAATTTAATTAATATTAAATACACACCTCAAAAGTACAAAAACAAGGATAGCTAAGCACTGCTATATGTTGTGTCTTAGAGATAGTCGTCAGGGTTCAATTAATTAACAAATATTTATTAAGCTCTGTGTGTGTGTGTGTGTGTGTGTGAGACAGAGAGAGACAGAGAGAGACAGATTCTTAGATCTCTATATCTTGCACTAACACCTCTCTTCTGAGGTCCAGTCACCACACACACACACACACACACACAGAGAAATATATATATATATACGCTTATACGCCCCTGGAAACATGTCTGGTCAGTATGTCATCTTAGGTAAACAACTCAGAGAGATCCACATGGCAGGAGCTTTTTATGCCCCTAGAGGACCAGGAAGCTGCATCAGGGAATCTTGAGCCAATTGGATCCCAGGAGCAGCTTATCTTGGGCCTCCCCATGTTACCTAGAGGTAGGGGAGGGAAGGAGGAAGTTTCATCAGGGAAGTTGGGGTCTTCAGCAAAGCTAGGGCTGAAGCAAGTTGCTTCAGGAAAACCCTGGTCCTATCACATGCCACACCTTTCAGGGAGGGTCCCAAGGTTCTTGTAGAGAACTTTCCTCCATTTAAATGCTTACAAAGCTTGTAGTAGGCAGTTTTCCTTACACAGGCAATATTAAGGGAAAGGGAGGGAAAGGGGGAAAAAAAGGAAGAAAAGAAAAACAAACAAGAAAAACAAACAAATGCAGAGGACCTCAAAAGAAATCCTAGACCATTTTTACCCCTTTGAAAGAACTAATTATTCTCAGTCTGAAAATGTGGTTGGTGATGAAGTTCATAATGAGTCTCTTAATGCAAACCAAAGCAGTACCACGAACAGTCAACACAAATCATGGTACCTCCAGTGTAGTTGTAAGTTTCTTCTCCTAATGTAAGGCATTAAAGATGAACAGGAGTAGTTCCAAGAACATCAAGGCTATAACAGATGCACTTTTGGCCTGGTCAACAATTCTTTGCATTGCATCAGGGTCATTTATAGTAAAGTGGTTTAAGAGGTCATAAGTCTCTTGCAAGCAACCTGTACCAGGATCTAAGTTAATACAGAGGCTCTCCTTTTACTGCCACCCACTTGACACCCTCCTGGCCCACTTGCCAAAACTTCCCCCTTACCAAGAGCCACATCAGGGGAATGATAAAATATCTTTTCCTCTTTCTTCCACAGTAGTTAAATAAGGATTCTCCTTCACTTTCATCAAGTGACTCAATTACCACAAAGTCAACTAAGAAATCCCCTTTCTTCCAGGTAATTACACATCTACCACAGTTATGTGGCAACAGATTAACCTCTCCTATGCTATTGTAAAGCAAGATGTCCTCCAAAAGTACCAACCCTTGGTCCCTAAAGTCCATTCTGGGAAAGAGTTCCCTGAACCATCCCAGAGGAAAGGGAACCTGCCAATTGAGGTAGATCTGAGATACTTTTCCAGAGTATGTAAAGCCCCCTTGAGGGGACAAGGACCTCATGGCCAAGGCAACTCTGGGCCAGAGAAAGAAAAAGGAAAGGAAAAACTGAATGGAATCAGTCAGATCTATGTCCAAAAACAGTTCTCTTTTTTTTCCATCAAATAAGTCTTCCTGGAGACTGGATCCAAGGAACCACTTTACTTTTCCAGGGCAGCACTGATTTGTCACAGACATGGCTTCTGGGAGGTTGGAATCTGACACGGGCAATCAAATGCATAATGATGTAGCTGTTGATCAGTAGAGGAAAACTTCTTGCCCTGAAATGGGAGAGTGCCATTTTGCCAATTGGGGATGGGTTGTGGGCCACTTGGGTTAGGAAAAGTTGCTCTGTCTTTAGTGAAGGGGATCATTTTTGTGTCCAGCACAGTATCACTGTTCAAATGTCCAAACTAACACCAGACCCACTCTCCAAACTGCACTTTCATAATAGTTTCAACTTTGTTGCTTAACATATATCTCTGATGAGTGTTGACATGTCCCACAAACCACTGTTTGTAGTGGGGAGCATCAGTAAAATTCCTTCGTTGGTTCTGATCCTAAAGTGGAAAAACCTTTGATTGTCCTGTCTTGTACCCTCCAAACTACTTGACCAGACCCACACCCCCTACCCAGGAACTAGTATAGATGATCTTCTCTGCCCCATCCCTTAATGCTCTCTCACATGCCAGTCCTGTAGCCTGGAGCTCAACCAACTGGAAAGACTTGCCAGTGCCTCTACTTCCTAGGGTATCTCCTGTTACCAGAGTAGTGGCTTCTAAAATCCAGTTGCACTACTCTCTTTTAGTGGATGGAGCCATCAGTTAGCCAGGCAAAATGGCATTTTTTAGGAGGCAAGTCCTTATAGATGGGAGCCCCCTGGGCTAGTAAAGGAGGCAGGGATCCAAAGTCTGGACTGGAGGCTTTATGCTCTGGCACAGTCACCACCTATTTATGAAAGACACCAATACCAGAGGGACCCACACAAGCATGATTTCTAATGTACCAATTAGCAATCAAAGCCTCCTGTGCTCTACCCAGCTTGTTGGATTGACTATCTTACGTCACCCAACTAATAGGCAACTTAGGACAAAGAGTGATATTATGACCTTATCTCATCTGTTCACTAGCAACCAGGGCCCAGTAAGAGGCAAGCAACTGCTTTTCAAAAGTGGTATAGTGACTGGTTGTTCTGGGGAACTTGAAACTCCAGACTCCTAACAGTGGCTTATTCTGGCCCCAACTTGGTGCCTGCCACAGGCTCCCCTCAGCCTGGTCTTTATGGACAGAGACCTCCAGAGACATGAACCTTGCAAGGTTATAAAGACTCAAGGGCAGAGACTGCTAGAGAGCTTGCCTTATAACTTCCAGGGCTGTCATTTGTTATGGGCCCCAACTGACTTGGTAAATGGGAGTCATGAGACTACCTAGTTGAAGAATGTGGGTTCTCAAAAAATGTTAGGTGTTCAATAAGTTTCTGAGCTTCCTTCTTAGGTTGTGAGGAAGCAAGGGTCAGTAGCTTTCCCTAGATGATCCAAAGGGGCAAAAACCTTAGATCAGTGCTTCTTAAACTGTGGGTCATGTGTGGGGTCTCATAACTGAATGTTGGGGTGGCAAAAAATTTGGCAATAGTAAAAGGTTTCTTAACATGCAATGACCAAAAATTAATTAGAAATTAAATGCGCAATGAATCCAAGGTATTTCTGGTATTTCTTGCCCATGCTGCATCGTGCAACTTCACTGAAGCCTTGGTTTTGAACACACAACGTGAGCATGATGTCACATCACGAAACACCAACTAATGCTATTGTATGTTATGAATTGCAGTGTTTTTACTGTACATACAAAATTGTTAAATGAATTTTGACTTGGGATTAGGACAGAATTTCCAACAATTTTTGAAATGGCCCTAAACATACTTCTACTATTTTGTACTGCGTGTTTATGCAAAGCAGCATATTCAGTGTTGACAATTATAAAATCAAAATATCCATCAACTCAAAAACTTTGAAGATGCTCTATATCCTTCAGTATCAAATACTCTGCCAAGATTTAATTCTTTACGTACAGTTAAACAAGCATATCCATCTCATTAGTATGCAAATTTGCTTTCATCTTTAATAAATGGTAAAATTATATGTATACCAAAGAATTGTTTTAAAACAAATTCTTTATGATTTATTATCAGTAAATGTTTGATTTGCATACCTATTTTATATACCTATATGCCTGCGGTGGGTGGAATAAAAATTTCTCGGCAAAAAGGAGTCACAAGTGGAAAAAGTTTAAGAAGCCTTGCCTTAAATAATATCTCAGGCTTGAGTTGAACCGGAGGGCCTCTAGTGCCCTGGAGCTTAGTTTTCTCTGTACAGTTCTATTGGGCCTCAGAGGGCTGGCCATCAATTGCTTTCTTATCAACCTAAGTTTAAGTAGCTACACCCAAAAATACACCCCTTCCCCCTCCCCTCCCCCCACCGCGGTGAATTCCTCTCTGACCACCTAGCAAGGTGTCATTGGGCTGTGAGACTTCTCCCTCAATTCTTAAGTGTCTTTTTGCTTGCCACATCTGTCCAGACCTCCCACACAAATTTCAACAATTGATCAGCCCACACCTGTATGGTTGTGTGGTGGAGAAGAACCTAGCTAAAGTCTGAAGCCATTTGGGCAGAGCTCCACACAGAACGTCTGGGCTTGGGGGACTGCATAAATCCAATTTGTCAAATCCATTTAATTTAGGAATATCACTGACTCCCTTGCAGATCCCCATCTGTGAGCTGGTGGCCATCTTTAAAAGGCCAGATGTGAATAACCTTATCAGCCACCTAAAAGGAGACAAAGGATATATTCCTTCTAGGAGCAAATTTAGCTCACTTTTTAAAAGGAGAGTTCAGAGTTCCCTGAGGCTATGGAAAGTCCAAAGCAGAGAGGCTCTCGAGGTAAGTTCCATTAGACCACACCCTTAGAAGTCATTGCTCCAGGGACTCCTCACGTTTCTGTTTGAAGATCCCCAGCAAGCAACCGAGCTCTCTCCCAGTGGACAAGGACCCAGCTCCTGAGCCTTCAAGGCTGGAAGTCACTATTCTCCTCCTGAAAGTTGAATCCTTTCAGTTGTGTCCAACTCATTGTGATCATATTTGGGGTTTTCCTTGGCAAAGTTACTGAAATGGCTTGCCATTTCCTTTTCCAGTTCATTTTACAAATGAGGAAACTGAGGCAAAAAGGGTTAAGTGACTTGACCAGAATCACACAACTAGTAGGTGTCTAAGACTGAATCTGAATTCAGGTCTTCCCGACTCCAGGGCTGGTGCTCTATACACTGCACCACCTGGCTGCCCCCCTGAGAATAGTGATCCAATAAGCCTGAATCTTTCTTACCCTGAGCAGGAGTTCCCCAGGCTCTGCCCCAAGTCTGCTCTCCTCCAGTCGCGTGGTACCTAGCTGAACGTGAACCAGTGGATCAGAGACCACCAGGCTGATTCTTTGCAATAGCCCCTCAGTGTCCCTTGGGAGAGATCTCTTCATTTGTGCAGCCACTAGTTGTATTAACTGTTTCTTGATTTTCATTGCATGGTCCCTGAAAGCTGAGAGCTCTGTTTTTAGCTGCTGCTGAACACATCAGCCCAGTTTACTCTATCTGACTGGACTGACAATCCAACTTACTTGGAGCAGTCAACAACATCCAGGGAGTGCTGGCCTTGACATTTTCTTTACCTTTTCAGCAGCCTCCTCTAGCACCCAATGAGCTAATTCCTCTGCCCACAGAGAGACTCTCCATAGACAATCAGGAGAGCTCCCTCAACAGGGAGCCCGGCAATGTCCTGCAATCTGATCAAGTGACCCTCCTCCTCCACATTTGCAGGGTTCATCCCCCAACTCAAACACTATATGAGCCATGAAGTCTTTTCATCTAGTCCTAATCTACCAAAACTACATCAAATGTTGGAGCCACTCCACTAATGCCCAAATACTCTTAGTTCAGGTTTGATGTTGGGATAAAAGGAAGCATGGACAAGTCATTGGACATTTAACAAGAGGTCTACTTTGCCCTAAGACAGCAAGGATAGAGGTTTCTATGCCCTTAAATGATCAGAAAGCTGCATTACAGAAGTGGGGGGGGAGGGGAAGAGAGAAGAGATATTAGGTCCCAGACCCAGAATCAGCTTTGTCCTGGTCTATCCTGTGTTGGCTGTAAGGGTGGACCCTAGGTAAACTGGGGTTAAAGGAATTTACTTCAGGAAAATGCTCATCCCATCACAGTATGGATATACATATGTGTGCATAATATATTTAAACCTTACTACTGTCTAAGCCCTGTGCTTATACTGAAGATACAAAGACAGAAAAAAAATACAGTTCCTGTCCTTGAGAAACTTACATTCTATGAGAAGGCGGAGGGGGGAGGGGGAAGAGAAGACGAGGAAGAACATGAAAGATGAACCTGTGTCTTTGGGCTCAGTCTCTGAACCCTCACAGCCTTGGCAATTACTATTTCCACTGCAGAGCTAACACTGAGGGTTGGGTGCTTTTCTCTAGTACTGTTGCTTATGAATCTCCATCTGGTGTGTTTTCCGCATATCAATAGCCAGTTAATATTCCCATTATCATCGATGAGCTTATATTTACAAAGAAGATAGGTCAAAGATCCAAGTACAACCTAAACTGGGAGCATGCTCTTCATTATTACTCCAGTTCTAAACTTAAAATGATTGTTACAGAACATTCCTTCCATCAAATTCACTTCTAGGCATGGCATAGCAGAAGGGTGACTTGCTTCCTAGTTTGAAGGACATGGCGTCTCCCATGCCAGATCCAGTTGCCAGCAGACTCTGTAATCAACTCCGAGGTTCTTCTGACCTTTTAAAGCCCACAACGTCATAACTTTGTCCATTCTGTCTCTGATACTTGGTCACCTAAAGTCAGCAAAAAAGAAATAAAGCTGACAGAAGAAACAGCAACATGTGTTCAAGGACACATTATGGCCAGTTAGGGAATGAGGGCCTGAAGCTGCTGCCCTAACCAGAAGCCCACAGCAACTCCTGCTTCTACCAATGTCCACCAGGGAAGAGAGTGAGAGCTGGTCTGTTCCATGATTTCATGTGCACACTCAATTTCAGCTCAGTAGCCAATTAAAAGCCTTTTTGTCACCATGCATAAGAGGACAGGAAAAAGAAAATACTGGGCTTGCCAATCAGTTATTCAACTAGCATCTATTAAGTATTTGCTACGTGTAAAGCACTGGGCAAAGGGCTAAGGGAAAGGTGAAAGACAGTCCCTGATTTCAAGGAGAAATACACAGTTCGAGCACAGACAGCAAGCTATAAAGAAGACAAATTGAGATAATTTCAGAGAGCAAGTCCCAAGATTAAGGAGGACTGGGAAAAGCTTCTCTAAGAAGGTGGGACTTTAGCTCAGATTTGAAAGAAACTAGGAAAGCCAAAAGGCAGCAGTGAGGAGGGAGAAAGCTCCAGGTAGGGAGTGAAGGAAACATGTTATGCCAGAGAACCACAAGAGAGCAGGGTCACAAAAACCTGGAAAGATGACAGTGTTAAGGAGAAGGTGAATGACAGTCTCAAAGGCTGAAGAGAGGTCAAGAAGAATGAGATTTGAGAAAAAGGCCATTAAATTTGTCAATTAAAAGATACTAGTAACTTTGGAGAGAGGAATTTCAGTTGAACAAACTAAAAACGCACTCTGGATTGAATGATGAGGTCACAAGCCAGACTACAAAGAGTTAAAAAGAGAGTGAGAGTCACCTATTGTAGACAGTTTGCCTACTCGAGGAATTTAGCTACAACAAGGAGAGATACAGGATAATAACTAGTGAAGATGGATGTATCAAGTGAAGGTTTTTTTGAAGATGGAAGAGATATGGGTATGGACATGAGCAGAGAGAAAAAAAGTTCCTTCATCATTCATTTCCTTCCTCCTCATCTCTGCCTCTTTGCTTCTTTCAAGTCCCAGCTAAAATTCCAGGAAGCTTTTCCCAATCCCTCTTAATTCTAGTGATTACTCTTTGTTGATTATCCACTTATTTTATATATTTATATATTATGTATGTTTATATTTTATATTCCAATTATTTCCAATTTTTTATGTTTGTATATACATACAAATATATGAAGAGAGAGAGAGACAGAGAGAGAGAGAGAGAGAGAGAGAGAGAGAGAGTGAGAGAGATTCCTTGGGGGCTTTGTACATATTTGGTTGCATATTGCCTTCCCCAATAAAATTGTGAGCTCCTTTGGCCTTTGTCTGTACAGTCAGGGCTTACTTACTTAGCACAATACCTGGCAGGTAGTATGTACTTTAAAATGCTTATTGATTGATTTACGTAAGCAGGCTCAAAACTTCCATGGAACTATGCTTTCATGAAGACTGGCTTAGGCAGAGTATATGCTCTAAACTAAAGACTTCATTGTACAATCCTCCCAAATACATGAGTAAATAGAAAATATATACAAAGTAAATATAATTTCAGTAGAGTTGGGAGGAATGAGGAGTGGAAGTATTGGCAGACTTGCCTGCTTCCCTCCCCCCTACCTCCCCCTGCTACTGTAGGAGGTAGAGTTCTAGGAAGGTATCCATCAGGGAAATACTTATTGTCTAAATCTTGGAATTGATACAACATTGTATGCAGGGGATGTGTTTGGATGTCTATCATTTCTAATATGCCATATTAAGTCTTAAATCCACTTTGAGGCTTGCCATTAGGATATCACTGTTGAGGTCTGAGATGTTTAGACCCTTCAAAGACCTGAGTACAGGACAGGGTCGGCTGGAATGAAATCACAGACTCAAGCATTCTTTGAGTCAAGGTGGCAAAGATTTATTGTTATGCTATACAGCAGGCAGAGGTCCTCAGGGAACTTGCAACCTAATAGGAATAATGCTAAAGTTTATATAGGAAAAGTAGGGAATTATGTGCCAGGTATGCTAATTAGGTGATAATATACAACTGTGTCATTCACTACTGGAAACTTGGGGGGGAGGGTTCCTAAAGGGTATAATTTTGTTCTGTTATGTCTGTAAACAAGATAGTTTCAGGAGTTGATGTCTATAGTTTGACCTCTGGATTGTATACAGTAACTGTGGGCATCAGTACTTGATAGTTCTGCTGGTACAAGATAGTCCTGTTCATACATGGGAAATTCTACAGAGGTCAGCTAGTTCTTCTAACAGGGAGAGATAGTTTGCCTCACTGGGTCCACTCATGAGTCACTGGCAGAGATAGCGTCCTTGGGCTGGAGGGAAACTGTCAGGGATAGTGCCTTGAGGGTAGGGAGAAATATGATCTTGGAAGTAGGGTCCGTGAGTACAAGCAACCCAGCACCCTATCATCATCAAAATTAGGTTAATCTCAAGAGAAATAATATTAAGACTAGAGATTTTAAAAAAACAAACCCAAAACTACAGTATCCACCAGTCAAGTTCTTTCTCCTAATTTTCCATGGTTGTATAAAAAATCTGGACAAACTTTATTCCTGACATTCTTTCCTAAATGAAGGAAATCATTTCTTCTAAAAGACAGTGTCTTTTTTTCTGTCATCCTTCTGTCATTTCTGTGTATGAAATCCAGCAATCATTAAAGTTCTAGAGCATCCTTGTTACATAATCCAACAAACAACATGCGTCTATTACAGGTAAGAATTTATTACAGGATGTGAACAAGCCATGATGGGCATTATGGGCATAAATGGTCACTACTATTATGGAGTCTCAGAAGAGAAACTCTTAAGAGGACATTTGTTCACGCCCTGGTCCAGTTTTCATCTTTATTGACAGATAGTGAAGCTCACGTACCACACAGGGTTGCCCTTGCCTTCAGGGCCTAATCGATAATGCAGAACGCACTTCTCAATCTTACTAGCGCCCAACAACTGAGGGGCTCTTGCTCAGCACTGTTCACCCCGTTTTCCACTAGGCTCTGCCCCCCCCCCCCGCCCCCATCACGCCAATTCTCTTTGGTCTTAAGTTACAGAAAAAAAAACAAACGAGGCTGCTTTATTGGTCGGTGGGGGAGTGCGAGGGCCGGTCGGTGGCCAGAGGAGTGTTGATGTGCAGGTGAGCATGCTTTGAAGGAAGCGGGCGGTGTTTCCAGGACAAATGAGAAGGGTGGGGGCAGCTTTCCGTATCAGTTTAATAAGAGCGGCGAGGGCACGGGGCTCACGGGCACGGATGGGAGGCCTCGCCCCGCACCGTGCAGCGCCGGGTCCCCTCCGCGCGGATGGCCCCTCCCGGGGCTCCGCGTGGCTGGGCGCTGACCCCGCGAGCCTCCCGGGGGAATTCCACTTAGGAACTTGGGGCGGAGGGGTGGGAAGGCTCCTCGCGGGGGATCCCGCGGCCATGCGGTCGCCTGAAAGGGGTGCAGTGTCTTGCCAAGGCCAGCCTCGCCTCCGGCACCGCAGCCACGGGCGCCCGCCGGCCCCGGGGTTCCCGCTCTGGGCCCCTCGCCCCGCCCCACGGCCTGGTTCGCGATCTGGGAGGGAGGGAGGAGGAGAGAGGAGGAGGAGGAGGAGGAGGAGCAAGGATGCCGAGGCCAGGCAAGGCGAGCGCTGGGTGGGGAGGAGAGGGGAGGGGAGAGGAGGGGAGGGGAGGGAGGAGGGAAGGAAGCGGAGGGCGGGGGAGAGGGGAAGGGGGCTCTCGCGCGATTGGGCGAGGTTTCCGGTGTTGTGACTGAAGCCCGTCAACATGGCGGCCAGTGTCCGCGGCCGCTCGCTGAAGCACCTCAGGATACGAGGTAACCCTCCCCTACCCCTCTCCCCTCCGTTCCGTGCGCTCCCCGCCTCAGGGTCGTCTCTCCCCCTCCCATCCCCCGGGCCCGCGGGGCGGGCGTGGGGACAGCGCCCAGGGCTCCGGCTGTGGCCGGGGCCGCCGCCGGCCTGCGAGTCCTAACTGAGTCTCTCTGTGTTTCGCGCAGGGCGGAATGACAGCGGCGAGGAGAACGTCCCGCTGGATCTCACCCGAGGTAACTGACGGCGGCCGGGGGCGGGGGCGCGCGCGGCCGGGGCTCGGGCCCGGGGCGGGGGGAGGGGCGGGGTGCTGGGTCCGAGCCTCGGGCGGCCGGTCCGCGGGCCCCGGGAGCGCCCGGCGGGACCCATCCCCTTTTTCTCCGTCTCCTCTCCCCGGGCCGCCCCTGCCCCTACCCCGGCTAGTCCCCCTCCCCTTCTGCCTCCTCACCGTCCGGGGTGGGTGGCAGCGAGCGGGGTAGACGAACTCCAGGGCTGTTGGGTTGACTTGGAAGGGGAAGGGGATGTACTCTCTCCTGGAGCCTTGTGCAACTCAATCCTGGGGGTGGCCTGGGGAGGGGGGGAGGTAGAAGCTGTTATTTAGGTTGCAAGAGGATGTCTAGGGGAAGAGCGACCACATCCTGCCCTCTTTCCCCCTCACCCCCCCCCCTTTCAGAATACGTGATTGCTTCTTTATTCACCACCTCGGGGGAAATGCAAGGGATCGATATATTTTTCTGTGGCGAGCCCAAGAACCGGCTGGTTACTGCGAGGTGTCTGGTACAGCTGGATCCCCCTCCCACACGCACCCCCCTCCTCCCCTTTTCCCGGGCCGCCGGGAGTGTAGTTGGCAGAGACCGCCCCCTCACCCTGCTGCAGGTTCATTGTTTACCGTCGGCTGCAGCTATGAAGGTTTGTTTACACCGTCTGAACTGGTGAAAAACCTCAGCTGTATTTTTAAAAGACCTACCCTTGCCCGACATTCCTTCCGTCGGTGGCTATGGTGGAATGCGTTCACCACTCCACTCTAAGATTTGGTGATTGTAGAAGCGATTTTTCTTTCATCTTTTCGTTCTCTCTCTCTCTCTCTCTCTCTCTCTCACTCATTTGGTCTGCTGTTTCAGAGTTGGACCGGTTTCACTTAGACTTTTTCCTGTAATGTAGTCTGTTTTGCACTCCTCGAAACTGGAAACAACCTTTGAAGTTTAAGTTCTGCAGAACTATCTGAAGACACAATTTTAGTCTCAATTTTGCAGTTTTAATATTGAGGAAAATCTAAAGTATGTTCTATATTGTTGTTAAGTTATTCCTTGATGCCCATTAAGGCTATTTCTGACTTCAAAGGCTAGTAAGTATAACAATTTTTAATATTCCTTTCAAATCTTGACAGTTGTAAATGACAGGGAAGCTGAGCTCTCATGTAGCTGTCCAGCTACAATAGAACTATCTTACCGTTAATGGTTTATTGTTTGAGTCTAAGAATTTGGATTCAAACGAACTGTAGGTTTCAAGTAGAAGAATTTTTGAAGTAAAACGATTTAGTCTTTTAAGTGATAGAAGCAGCAATTAGTTCACTGCCTAAGTGGAAAAATGATACCCTTTAGTAAAATTTTGGACATTATAATTGCTATAAAACTTTTTGGCTTTTGAATGAAATGAAAGTATACAATATCTTGAGTTGCAATAACTGGAAAAATAACAATCAAAAAAGTGTGTCCATCTTCAGAGCTTTTCTATCAAAACAAATCTAGTTTCTACAAAACTGAAACTTGGCATGCTAGTCCTTTACCACGTGTGGTTTATTAGCAATTTGATTTATATCTGAGCATTTTTTTTTAGAGGTAAAATTAGGTGGACTCCAAATGGAATTTGTGCTTTAAAATCGGCTTAGTAATTTATTATAGTAGCTTAACTGAGATATTTATTGTATATATGGGTGATGACTGAATCTTTGATGTATGATTAATCTACAAGTGACCCCCAAATTGAACATTGAAATTTGATTTCAGTTAGGCTTGGTTTACTGATATTTGTCTTCTTATGTATCAGACCTTGGTTTTTAAACTTCACATATGTTTTTTCCAGCAGGCATTTATTAAATGGCTGTTGTGTCAACTTAAGCAGTATTTATTAAGTGCTTAATATGTGCCAGGACATGCTAAGAGCTGGAAATGTAAATATAATAAGCAAAAAAAAAAAGATACTCCCAACTCTCAAGGAGCTTACATTCTAATGGGAGGAAGAGAAATATAAAGAGAAGCTGAAAAGTAGAGAGAGGAGGTAAACAGGGGATTTGTGGGGAAAAGGGATGGGAAATGGGAAGATGGGCCAAAGAACCAAGTGAGTAGTGAAGAAGTAAGCATCCAGTGGTATGCACAGTTTTGTTTTGCTTTGTTTTAGGGATAATACAGAGTAAGTAGTAGATGATTTCTGTCTCCTAGAGAACTTTACGTAGTCTAGTTAGAACAAAATGTAAAACAGAATAAATGGAAAATATTTTTTAAAAAGCAGTGTATAAGATGTGAGAATATAACATACCCTATATTACAGTGGAGCTTGGCTTAAACAGGTTGATAAGATTTATTGGCACTTTTATAGTGAAAATATTTTTTAAACTGTAAGCCAAAGAATTACTGGGGTAGAACTGTGATTGTTTCATTGGGCAAAGAGGATTTGTGGACCCAGTCCGAAGAAAGTTAGGAATTACATTTCAGGAGTGACCCTGCACCATTCTTTTCTGAGTCAACAGAACAGTAGGGCTGTCTGGGTGGATGAATCAGCTGTATGTGAAATGAATCGCCTTGAGTAAAAACATCAGGTTGGGGCTCCATCATTTTAAATGCTGTAGCCCAGTTGCTGTAATTTCAGTTATTTGTCTATTTTACCTGAAATAATTTACCTCTATGAAATAGAGGTTATGGTTAATATGATACATATACATTTTAGTATACGTCTGTTGTATAAAATGGGAATTATGTAAAAGTACATTTAAGAAAGAGAAACAGAAGAATTTGAATTATTATATACCTAACACTAAGAAATTATGTTATTAAGGTTAAAGTTGAGATTTTTTTAAACCAGTTAGATATGAAAATAAGCTGACAGGTATATTGTTCTTTAAAGTGATTTTTACACAAGTTATCTCATTTGAATCCTGTAGGATAGCTACTAACTATAGTTATTATCACCCCCATTTTACAGGTGAGGAAACTGAGACTTAGAAGGGATAAGTGACTTGACCACGGTCACACACCTAGTAAGGATCTGAGGTGGATTTGAACTCAGGCATTTCTGATTTGGAGTTCAACATTCTTTCCACTAGGTGTTGTTTTTCAGTCATTTCCAACTCTTTGTGACCCCATTTGGGGTTTTCTTGGCAAAGGTAGCAGAGTAGTTTGACATTTCCTTCTCCAGCTCATTTTTACAGAAGAGGAAACTGAGGGAGAGTTAAGTGACTTGCCCAATATCTAGTAAGTGTCTGAAGCTGGATTTGAACTGAGGAAGATAAGTCTCCCTGACTCCAGGCCCAGCACTCTAGCCATCTTGACACTTAGCCGCCCTTCCACCAGGTACACTGCCGTATATGGGTATCTGTAATATATTATGCCTTGAATATAATAGGAAAAAAGTAATTTGTGTACACTAAAGATGCATGTGGAAAGTAGTAAGTGAATAGTACTTGGAGGAGAATGTGATATTGTGTTTTGCAGTTCATTCAAATATTGCCTTAACCATTTAAGAGGTTGGAAAACATGTCTTATTTTGTCTACTACTTTCCACAGTACCTAGTACAGTGCTTCTCACATAGTAGTAACAATGTTAATTAATTACTTAGAGTCTACATTCACTAGATGTGTGTTGATTGATTCATTTGAGATCAGTTGAAATTGTAATAGGCATTATTATAATTAGTTATTTGTAATAGGTACTTTTATTTTCTGTTATCTGGTAGGATGCTTTGCTTACTGGATAGAGTTGGTTAGGTTCAAATCCTGCCTCTGACGCATAGTAGCTGTTTGACCCTTGGAAGTTCACTTAACCTCAGTGTCCTAGACCACTTTCCAAGACTTGGGAAGTTTTTTCATGGAGAGTTCTCTGTACCATTGAAATCATGCTGTCGCCCCTGTCCCTAGCCTCTCCATTGTCAAATCTTGCCATTCAGATTAATTATTTAATTTGTTGACTTCCCAGGCACTTACTATGCACAGCATTAAATCTTCTTATAACTTTGTTAATACCTCATTTCCCTCTATTTTCCATGCATTGAAACCCAGATATCCTAAGTATTACTTCTACTTCAGGGATCTGTTCAGAGGACAGACTTTAGTGTAGGGGTCCATGAACTTTTTTTTAGAAAAGGTTTAACCTGGGGTCCACGAACTTAAAATATTTTTTATTAACTGTATTTCAACATAACTAGTTTCCTTTGTGATCCTAAGTTTTTCATGCATTTAAAAACTTTATTATGAGGAGGGGTCCATAGATTTCACAGATTGCCAAAGGGGTTCAAAAAAATGTACCCTGGCTTTATGGTTGGTCTGAATGTCTTGTCTGACATTTAATGAATCAAAGATGAAGAAGATAGTAAAGCTAAGTTATTCTTAAGGTCTATATGAGTCAAAACTTCTGTAGTATGACTATTTACTTTGTTTACAATGATTAGACACACCTCTGTTTAATTGTAAATATCAAATAGATTCCAAAACAAAATATAAAATTTTTTGGATCACATCCGCTTTTGTTATCCTGCCAGCTCCTTTCCCTTAGTATAAATAACCGAGTTGACTATCTGATTGTCAATAAACATTTAGAAAGGGAGTAGTAAAGAGACCAAAACTATAAAAAGAACACATTTTATGCCAAGTGAAGCCCTTCAGTGATAGAGAATTCCATGCTCTTTAGAGAAAATCCATGTGACTTTGAGACAGCTCAAGTTTGTTAGGAAGTTTTTCCTTGTATCTATCTAGCTGAAATCTATCTGAGTAACTTGTAACCATTGCTCCTGCTTCTCTCTGTGGGGCAAAATAAAACAACTCTAATCTTGCTTCCACATGGCAACCTTTCATATAATTGGAGATAGTTATTATGATCCACCAAAGTTTACTAGACTCTGTATTTCCACTTTCTTCAACTTGTATATCATGATTTCAAGTCTCCTTATAATTCTGCTTGCTGTTCTCCTTAGGGAAAACTGTTGTTTCTCAGTGTTCTTTTAAAATGTGGCACCCAAGGTTGCTGCTTGGTGGTACTTGGATGTAGGGGAAATGGCTTTTAAGTTGGAAGACCTGGGTTAGAATTCTGTCTCCACTACTTCATACTTGTGTGACCTTGATTAAGTTACTTCTACCCTCTGGGCCTTGGTTTACTCTTCTGTTAAATAAGGGAGTCAAAGCAGATCATTTCTTTGATCCTTTTCAGCTCTAAATTTTATGATCTTAAGACAACTATTTGCTTTTCCTGTTGTCTTGTTGTATGTGTGGCTTCATTATTTAACTTGTATTTGTTTCTCCGTAAAATTACTTTATCCTAGTACACCCCCATAGTGTGTAAGAATAGGGGATGGCTGCAGGTAGGCCACCTAAGAGGTTATTGAAATAACCAAAATATGAAACTGATAAGGGAATGGCTTAGGGTGGTGGCTATGGAAATGAACAGTATTCAAATTAAGAGGCAACACAGAAAGAGAATTGGTTAGGTTAAACATGAAATGGTGGCAGTGGGCTGTGAGGAGTGATGTAAAGAAAGCAAAAAGGCAAAGGTCAAATTTGTAAGCCTGAGGCAAACATGAAATTATGGATCTTAGATGTAGAGGTTTATCTAGTCCAGGGGTGGGGGACACAAGCTAGACACACACACACACACACACACACACACACACACGCTTTCAGTCCCATTTGGCAGGTGAGAAACTGAGACCTAAAGAAAATAAGTGACTGAGTCAGGATTTGAACTGAGGTCCCTTCATTACAAATCCAGTACCTTTTCTACTGTGCTATACTGCCTTTGATAATAGATTCAGGTTTTTTGGATTTATAGTTCGCTGAAAACTAGGTTTGAATTCTGCCTTTAGCATGTTTGACCATGGACATAACACTTAATTTCAGTGAGCTTCAGTTTCTTTGTCTGCAAAACGAGGATACTATCTCCCTAGGTGGTTCAGATGATATACATATACACACACACACACACACACACACACACACATATATATATATATATATGTATGTATATATGTATATGAAATAATTTGTCAGCTTTAAGGAACTATAGAAAATTCTGCTTTCTCCTCTGTCGCTTGTTTTGAAAAGATGAATTTGTTCCCACAATTGATACATTAAGGAACAATTTGAGTATAACTTGAATTTTGTGTTTGCTTATGTGAGATTTTTATCTGTGAGAAAGCGGAAAACAGAAAATTGTACCACTTTACAATTATTCACACGCTGCAGATTTTCTAACCTCTAGTTCTACATGTATGCTTCCAGTCTTTTTCAAGGTAACGTGCCATATTTATTGTGTATCCTCTGGTGCAATAGGAGCCATGAGCCAATGGTTGATTTTTATCCTCTCCCTCACCTAACACCATGGTTGAAGTGTACACCTCTTGCCACTAAGTTTTACCATCCCCTGCCCTGTGGGAACTTGGGAGCAGTAATATGAGGCCACCACTATTTAGTGTATATTTTTTTTTGTGGGGGGGGTGGAGGCTAGGCAATGGAGTTAAGTGACTTGCCCAGGGTCACACGGTGTTATGTGTCTGAGGCTGGATTTGAACTGAGGTCCTCCTGAAGCCAGGGCCAGTGCTCTATCCACTGTGCCACCTAGCTGCCCCAGGCTTTTTTTTTCTTTCCTTTCCTTTTTTTTTTTTTTTTGGTATGTGTATTTCTTAACTATTTAACATGTACAGCACTGTGTTATCCCTGTCTTTTTTTTTTTATTATTAATTTTTCACTGATGAAGTTTTTGCGTGTTGTGCTCCTAACCCCATTTTCCTCATAAGGCCTGTTTTTTTATTGCTTGATTTTGCATAACTGATTGTTAGGAATGATTATGTTGACTTATAGAAGAACTGACTGTATATAAATGTCAGTTGCTGTAGTGTTTAGTTTTAGGTGATATTTGAACATCTATGTTGCAATTAGCACTCAGCCAACAGAAGGTAGGACACTAGGCAGACGGTAGTCAACCTAGACATAAATAGAAATCTTGGAGACATCACCATAGAGGAGGTGTACTCTGAAGAAGTAAATAGAGAAGTATCAGTGTTAACCTTGTAGAACACTATTAAGGGGCAGTAATTGTGTAAAGGCAAGGGCATTGGACTTAGCATGTGAGTTTAGTTACATTCCCAAATCCCTGAAAATTAGCAGTTTGTCTCTGAACAAGTTACTTCTGTGGACCTTCATCTTTTTCGTTTGTCAGATGAGTAAGTTCTATTGTGATCACTAAAGTCTCAGCTTTATCATTTTATGAGTATACCACCTTTTAGGAACCATAGGCAAATTAAGAGAAAGCTTTTACAACTCTGTTAAATCCTTTTAAACCAGTCTTTGTAATTGGTTATATGTGTGTATATACGTGTGTAAGACATAGTACTTTTAATTTAAGTTATAGTTAACTCACTGCAAATTGGTGAAGATTAAAAAAAATGGCAATATTCGATATTGGAGATGTTGTGGAATGATAGGAGCACTAATACATTGTTGGTTGAGCTGTAAATCAGTATGACCATTTTGGAAAGCATTCTGCAATTACCCAAATAAAGTAACTCAATTGCCCATACCTTTTAAACTAGAGACTCCATTACTTGGTGTATAACCTAATGAAGCCATCAGTAAGAAGAAAGTTCCTACATGAATGTAATGGCATATTACTGTGCTGTAAGAAATGATAGGTGTGATGAATAGAGAAGCATGGAAAGAGCTACCTGAACTAAGGCAGAGTGAAGTAAGCAGCCAAGAAAACAGTATACAAAATAGTTACAACAGTGTAAATGGAAAGCAACCACATACTGAAGAGACAAAGATGAATATAACACAATTTTAAAGATCAAGTATGATTTGAAAGAAGAGATATAAAAAGTACCTCCCTCCCCTCCTCTTTGTGGAGGTGGGAAGTTAAACAGATATACATTGCACATTTTTTGAACTTTTTAAGCATATTGCATAGTTATGCTGATTTTTTTCCCCTCTTTTCAAAATAATGTTTGTTATATGGCATGACTGTCTGGGAGGGGGAGAGAAAGGATTTTGGGGATAACTATGTTAATGTAAGAAACAAGTCAACAATAAAAACTGATTTAAAAAATAAAATTGACTTTGTCATTGTGTTTTTTCTGTATTTAAAAGCGGAAAAATATCTTTAATATTTTTCTCACTTGTTTCTCCCCATCTTTGGTTATGTTTGTTCTAGTGATCTAGAATGTCTTTGTCTCTTCCTGTTCCTTCAAGATCACTTTTCTGGCTACTACCAGACTAGTTAGCACTTAAATAATGTTGTGTGTTAGCCTCATTTTTCCAACAAGCAGGCTACAAATTAGATTTTTGAAGTAAGAAGACCTGGGAGAATCTTGGCTTTGCTACTTACCTGTGACCTGGGGGAAGTCACTTTACTTCTCTGGTTTTCAGTCTCCTCAACTGTACAGTGGGGTTGGGGAGGGACACAGACAGATACTTGTTCTCCAAGATAGTATCTTTCAGTCAGAGAATTAGAGACTATAGATAGTCTAGTCTTCACTAAGTTGTTAAAACTATAAATTTGACTATACAAAAGATTTGAAGCATAAGCCTATGCTTTTTAATTGACTTGACCTTAATCAACTTCTGCCTAACCGTAACAGGGAAGTGGCACAGATAATATGAAATAGTGAAAAATCCAAAAAGTATTAATAGTATTATATTGCATATTACCTGCTAGTCAAACTAGACTACTCACCATTCCCTAATGACATCCTGTGCTATCCCTTTTGGGCGTTTGTTCCTACTCTTCTTTAAGAGTCTGGAATGGCTTAGTCTCCCTTCCTGTCTATAAGATAATACACCAGCTCATACGCCATGAAGTCTTCCCCCCCTTTTTCCAGTTTGAAATGATCTCTACCTCATATTCTCTTTTAAAATTTTTATTCTTCTTTATGTATATTTATGATCTAATGGTATTTCTGTACCTGCATTATCCCCCTTACTAAATTGTGAACTTGAAGGCATATACCATGTTGTTTTGTTTATTTGTACATGCCCCAGTCCTTTGCACAGTACCTTATATATACTAGGTTTGTTGAATGATGTTTGTTACCTTTCAACTGACCTTATATGGAACACCTACAAATAATTTAAAATCACAGTTCAGCTTCCTATCACCCTTCACTAGTATATGATAAAAAAATTAAAATTAATTTTAATAGTTACATAAGCAAAACATAGTTGGAAAGGTAAATCTGAAGGGGAGAAATGTGAGGACAAACAAAAAGATCCATGTATTTCAAAGAAAATTATAAAGGTTATCTGTTTGGGTATATGTATACTTCTGCATCCCTTTATTAGTATATAAAACTGAGTTGACATTTCACTCTAGGACATAGCCAAATGCACAGATAAACATGCATATGCTCCATTTTTTGCTTTTTCTAGTCCTGAATTTCTTCTGGCTTGACCAGAAACCCAAGACCTTGGTAGAAGGAAGCAGCAAATCCTTGCACAATTAAGTAATACATTGAAAAAGCCTGAAAACAATGTATAACACCTGTGGACCTCCCACCTCTACAAAGGGCTGTAGGTTCAGGGTGGCTTCTCATAGCTCTTTTATTCAAGTGATCTTTATAATTTTGTTAACTTTTTTTTTGGTATGTTGTTCTTTCCATTTACATTGTTGTAGTTACTGTGTATATTGTTTTCTTGCCTCTGCTTATTTCACTTTGCATCAGTTCATATAGATCTTTCTATGCTTCTCTATTCATCACATATATAATTTCTCACAGCACAGTAATATTCCAGTACATTCATAAACTGTTTGTTTAGCTATTCCCAAATCAATGGGCATCTACTTTGTTTCCAGTTCTTTGCTATCACAAAAAGTGCTGCAATAAATATTTTGGTGACTTTATTGTTATTGATGACTTCCTTGATGTATAAGCCCAGTAATGGAGTCTGGTTCAAAGAGTATGGATATTTTAGTCACTTTATTTGCATTGTTTCAGGTTGCTTTCCAAAATGATCATATCATTTTACACTTCCATTGGCATCATGTTAGCATGCCTGTCATTCCATAACTCTGCAATATTGAGTATGACAATTTTTTGTCATCTTTGTCAACTTGCAGGGTGTGAGGTAAAACCTCAGGGTTGTTTTGGTTTGCATTTCTCCCATTGTTAGTGATTTGGAGCATTGTTTTTAGTTCTTTTGAGAACTGTTCATCTCCCTTAACTACTTATCTATGGGGGCATTTTAGCTTTAAAAAAAAAAGTAGAGCCTATTTTCTTTTAAGTCAAAAGTTTGTGGGCACATATTTAGTGTTTGAATGTGACAATTGAGATTGGATTGGCTTTAAACAATTAGAAAGTCTCTTGAAATTCTTTTTTGTGTACCAAAATACAAATATAGTCAACTTTTGATTGTCCTTTGTGGATTATCCACTTTGTGAATTGCCTTTACCAATCTGGAGTCCTTTGGTTTGGAGAATTTAGAGAAGTTACAGAATATTAGAGAAAGAGAGTATATGAGTGAAGGAGAGAAAGTATGAGTATCTGACTACATTCTTAAATTATTTTTCGGTTTTTCTTTTTTAAAATTTCTATTTGTGTCTATCTCCATTGATAACGTTGAGAGTTGACTACTTAAGGTCTGAGAGCTTTAAACATTATTGACCATTGTGGTTTGCTGATAACATTTCATGTAAATTGGAGAATAAGGACTATTGGCAATAAAGCACCAAATCTCTACTTTTCTGAATTCTAAGAACTCATCTTTTCATCTTTCAATGATTAGTGTAATTTGGCAGAAATGTTTGGGATGGAAGTGTTAGTGTAATAGTATAATAAAAAGAGTTCTTTGGGTTATCGTTTCATAGCAATCCAATATAGGGTACAGGCATTTTAATCTTTTTGTTAAGTTTAATAGAGTGTCACATGCATAATAAATACAACACGGAATTTATGTATTTCTTATTAATCATAGGATCATAGAATTTAGATCTGGAAGGGAATTTAGAGATCATTTTGTGAGTCCAGATGGCAGAGTGGAAGGAAGCAGTGAATCTGGGCTCTCATTCACAACTCTTCCAAACAGATCTGTAAAATGCACCAGACCAGATCCTGATGGAGAAATCCAGAAAAAGTCACAGTGAGTCCTTTGGACCAAGTTGGTGTAGAGAGGTCTGCAGACACTGGAGAAAGGGCCGGACCAGAGTACTTGGCCTATAGAGAACTCTAGCACTTGGGGAAAGACTGCACACCAGCACAGAAGGAGGTCCTAAGACTCATACTGGGGCCTCCCCAGACCCATATTGGGGCACTATAATGGAGACAGGTGCCAACTGGCAGCTTTGTCACCTACTACCTAGTTCCACATTGAAGATACAAGGTAGAGTGATAAGGGAACCTGAGTGGTATACCATGTACAGAGAAAGAAGGAA
This sequence comes from Vombatus ursinus, assembly GCF_900497805.2. Classification (NCBI taxonomy): domain Eukaryota; kingdom Metazoa; phylum Chordata; class Mammalia; order Diprotodontia; family Vombatidae; genus Vombatus; species Vombatus ursinus. The sequence goes on from NW_020954550.1 coordinate 35,509,848, forward strand.
GTTCAGAAAGCCAGTAGTACCAGTGGTGCAGCTCAGACCTCAGGCGTAAAGCAGGATCTCGCTTCAGCATCTAGTCCAGTCTTCAGAGGAATAACCAACACAGGAAACTCAGACCAAAGGGGAATCTATAATTATGCCACTTTGAATCAGTAGCGCTTTCTAGCTAGCTAATAAGAATGGGGTCCAGTAGCAACCTACTATTGTATAGACCCAGACGTGGGTCAGGAAATTGCAGCACTCAATCTTGGGGTGGGATGGGGTATGGCAGTCAGACTTTGCATTGGATCAGACTCTCTTTGGGAGCACTGAAAGCTTTTAAGTCACTAGCCTGTTTCTGAGAGCCTGGAATAATACAACACTCAGTAATCCCAAAAAAGCAGTAACAGGACTAGCCCAGAACTTCTCTTCAGAAGTGTAGCAGAGTCCAGCCCTGATTTCAAGTCTGAAGTCACGAAGTAGGCTGGAACAATGAGCAAACCAAAAAAAAAAAAAAGCCCACTATAATGATCTGTTATGGTGGCAAGGATGCTCAAGACACAAGTACAGAAGAAGAGAATGACTACAAAACTATCCTCCAGCAGTACCTCACAGAAATACACAGTTTGGGTACAGACTAAACTAGAATTCATGGAAGAGATGAAGTAAGAGTTTAAAAAGAGTTAAGAAATATTTTTATAGATAGAATAAGAGTGCTTAAGGAAAAATTAAAGTAAAAAAAAGATCAGTGGAAGAAAAAATTGGAAAGGGAATTAACAGTTTGGCACAAGAGGTAAAACCTTTGCCAAAACAACAAACTCCCTGAAAATTAAAATGGACCAAACAGAAGCCAGTGACTTCATGAGGCAACAAGAAATAATAAAGTCAAAAGACTGAAAAAAAAATAGAAGAAAATGTGAAGTATCTCACAGCAAAAACAACTGACCTGGAAAACAGACTAATGAGAAAAAAAAAATTGAACTCTCTGAACACTGTGACCAGAAAGAACCTAGACATCCTGTTATAAGAAATCTTAAAAGAAAACTTCCCAGAGATTTAGAACCAGAAGGCAAAGTGGAAATAGAATCCATTACTTATCTTCTGAAAGAAACCCCCAAATGGAAACTCCCAGGAACACTATAGCCAAAACCCAGAACTTCAGGTCAAAGAAAAAGTACTTCAAGTAGCCAGAAAGAAAGTATTTAAGTATTGAGATGCCATAGTCAGGATCGCTCATGATTTAGTAGCCACCACAATAGAGTAATAGAGAACTTGGAATACAGTATTTCAAAAGGAAAAGGGTATGGAATTACAGTTAAGAATAGCATACCCAGAAAAACTTGGTGTAATCATACAGGGGGAGTGGATTTTTAATGCAGTAGAACACTTAGCATTCCTAGTGAAAAGACCAGAGTTGTGGAGAAACTTTGAAATTCAAACACAGGAATGAAGAGAAACATGAAAAGGTAAAGGACTAAACAAGGATAAATTGCTTATGTTCAAATATGGGAAGGTGATACCTGTTCCCTCTGAACCCTATCATCAGAATTCAAAGAGGGGAATCCAATTAAATAAGGTCTGAGAGTACTTTTGTTATATCTTGATGGTCTTAGGAAAACAATGGAAAGAAGACAAGTATAGGGCAGGAGGCAGCAAAGGAAAAGAAAAGTTGGGTAAAATTATCTCTCACAATGAGGGTGCAGCAAGTAGCTATCTAAATAAACAAGAAGGAGGTAGGGGAGGAAGTGCTGACACTTAAACCTCTCATCTGAAGTGGTCAAAAAAAAAGGAATATCCACACACACAATTGGGTACAAAAATCCATTTCACTCAACAGGTAAATTGGAGGGAAAGGGTGGAAGGAGAGGGGGAAAGAGAATTAGATGGAGAGTAGATTGAATGACAGAAGCAAAAAACCTCATATGGATGTGTAAAAATATTTCAACTCTTTGATGTGGGAAAGTATGGGAATCTGAGGTAGTGCCCATAAGTTAGGGAATTAAGAAATAAGCACAATACTCTTGTGTTGAATTTTTATCAGTATAGTGACCAGCCACTTTTCCGGAAGACTAATAATGAACTATGCTATCTACCTCCTGATAGAGAGGTGAAGGACTCAATGCAGAATAAGAATTTTTTTAGATGAGGCCAATGTGGAAATTTGTTTTGATTGACTATTCATATATGTAATGAGAAATAATTAAAAGAGGGATGGCACTAGAATTAAGAGGTTGGGGAAAGTTTCCTTCAGAAAATGAAATTTTAGTTGGGACTTAAACAGTCAGAAGTCATGGCAGAAGAGGAGAGTATTTAGCTGATAGATGGAATGTCTTGTTTGTGGAACAACCAGGGGTCTAGTGTCACTGGATGGAAGAGTATGTTTTGGGTAGTAAATGTAAGAAGACTGGAAAGGTAGGAGGAAGCTAGGTTATGAAGGGCTTTGAATGTCAAATAGAGCGCTTTGTATTTGTTCCTGGAGGCAGTAAGAAGCCATTGGAGTTTATTGAGATGGGAGATAAGTTTTTGGAAAAGATCCTTTAATGTTTTTTTGTTCTACTGAATCAAATATCTTTTTATAGTTAATGGACAAGTACAAGGGGATCTTGTATTTTCTGCACCTTTCCTCCAATTCTGTAACTGTAAAGATGTGGTCTTCTGTGTTTATGAAAGTCTTCCCTATCCATACATATGTAAATAATTTTCATAAAAATATTCTTGTTACTGATTTTTATAGAAAAGAGCAAATAGAATGTTTGGTAGTACTTGATAACTTTCCAGGTTTTTTTCTAATTGCAGTTTCATCTTATTTTTCCCCCCTCCTTCCCAATTTAGTATCCTCCCTACTATCAGGTCTCTTCCATTGTTTCTTGACTGTCAAGTCTTCTGTATTCTCAATTTTGTTACCTCAGGCATGGCCCTCTGATTCTCTTTCTCTGTTCTTGATGCCCATAGCGCATATATATATCTATATATCTATATATATATTTATATATCTATATCTATATCTATATATAGTGCTAATTCTACTTCCTGACTCCAGGCCCATTACTTACATAATATATCAGGGAATATTCTGTAGAGAGTGTACAGATGCACTCATTCTACTGTGATAAGCGTATGTTAAGTGCTTACTTTATCATTCACTGATGAAAAATAAGTTTGTTTTAGGAATCTTGGTAGATTTCCATTTTTCATATCTTGGACTCCTAGTTTCGTCTTTAGATGGCTCTAGGGATCATCTAGCTTACTAAAAAACAGTTTTTTGCAAACTCATTCTTCCCTCCACTGTTTTATAAAGCAGTACTATTCACAGTCTTACACCAACTTATGTGAGGTTTTACATGCTAAAGAGTGCATCCTTTGGCTGCTATTTCTCTACTTGGCTAGCTCAGTGGGTTTCTAGACTTTGTTGGGCTCCTCATCATGATGATTGCCTTACATCAATTCAACTTCAGTTGAAAATTGTTATACTGTTATAGTGTTCATATTTTCTCCTAGATCCATTTTCCATATTTTGGCATTGCTGGTTCTTTCCAAAGTTACTAACAGTCTCTCAATTGCCAAATCTAATAATGCACTTTTCTTAGTTCTCATTCTTTTTGACTTCTCTGTAGTCTTTGACACTGTCAGTCAGTCCTTGATACTTTCTTCTCTTTAAGTTTCCATGGCACTATTTTCTCCTGGTTCCCTTACCTATCTGACAAATCCCAATCTCTTTTGTTGGATCTTTATGTAGCTCACACCATCTCTGTGTGTATAATGGGGCTGTGCCCTGGTCTCTCTTCTCTTTTCCCTCTATACTATTTCACTAGGACATCTCATAAGCTCGCATGGATACAGTTATCTCTATGCTGATCTCAAACCATTGACTACAACTACTACTACAACTACTATAATGACTTCTGCTAGCTAACATTTATATTGTGCTTACTATGTGTCAGGCACTGTGCCAACCATTTTATAATTATCTCATTTGATCCTCACAACAACCCTGGAAGGGTTCCTCGTTTTACAGATGAGGAAACTGAGGCAAACAGGTTAAGTGACTTGTTTAGGGCCATACGGCTAGTATCTGGTGCTGAATCTGAACTCAGACTTTCCTGACTGCAGATAAAGCATTCTATCCACTTGTCACCAAGTTGTCCCTTATCCATCCCTAATCTCTCTATTGCAGTCTCCTATCTCCAAATACCTATTTGACATGTTGAACTAAATGTCTTATAGTCATCTTCAAATCAGCGTATCCAAAACTGAACTCATTATCTTTCCCCCACGAAATCCTCTATTCTTTCTAACACTGCTCTTTACTGTAGAAAGCACTGCCGTCTTTTGAACCACCCACGCCTACAACCCTACGTGTCATCCTTGACTCTTCACTATACTCTCTATCCTTCCCTTCCCCTTCCTGTCTCCCCAGTCCAGTCTGCTGCTATGTCCTGTTGCTTCTAACTTAACGGCATCTCTGGTATTCACTCCTTTCTCTCTGACACTATCACCACTCTCATAACCTAAGACCTGGGCTGTTTTAATATCCTACTGTTTGGATTCAAGTCTCTCCAGTTCATCCTCCATTTACCTATCAAAGTGATCTTCTTAAGGCTCAGATATGACATTGTGTACCCCCTACTCCATAAACTCCAGGGTCTCCCTTATCACCTCCAGAATCAGATATAAAATCCTCTGTTTTTCAATGCTTGGTAACCTAGCTTTCCTCCACATTTCCAAATCTTATATCTTATATTCCCCCCACCCCATACTCTGTGATGTAGTAACGCTGGATTCCCTGTTGTTCTTCAAACAAGGTACTACATTTCCTGACTTTCATTTTCACTGGTTTTCCCCCATGCCTAGAATTCTCTCTCTGTTCATTTTTGCCTCCTGACTTCCTTAAAACCCCAGCTAAAATCTCACTTTCTATAGGAAGCCTTTCCCATTGCCGCTTAATTCCAGTCCCTTCTCTGTGTGATTATCTCCAATTTATATTCTCTCTCTCTCTCTCTTTCTGTCTCTCTCTCTCTCTCTCTCTATATATATATTATATAATATATATATAATATATATATATATATCTTGTTTGCACATAGATGTTAGCATCTTGTCTTTTGAGATTGGGGACTGTCTTATTTTCTTTGTATCCCCAGTGCTTAACGTAGTGCCTGGCAATAGTAGGTGCTTAATAAATGTTTATTGACTTAATAAATGTTTGCATAGGCAGTGGCTTTAATTATGTGACAAGTCTTCTCATTCTAATTTGGTGCTGATTTTGGTCTGAACTGTTAAAAGTTAATGGTCCAATTTTACATAGACATCTAATTCAGAAATGATTCCCATATCAGTAACCAATCATTTCCTCTCTGATTACATAGTTCCACCACCTGTTCCTTTTTCATCTCTCTCTCTCTCTCTCTCTCTCTCTCTCTCTCTCTCTCTCTCTCTCTCTTTCTCTCTCTCTCTCTTTCTCTCTCTCTCTTTTTCTCTCTCTCTCACTGATGGCATGTAGTGAGTGTAAATCTTCTTTATATTCTTTATAGCCTTTGAATTCTTTTTCTTGATCCTGAGACTTTTTCAACAGTTTTTGTCATCCATCCTTATCCCAACTTTGCATTGAAATCACTGAGTATTAAAGTATATGTTGATTTAATTTGGAGGGTCCTATCAAGTTCTTAGTAGGAAGGAAATAAACATTAAGTGCTTTACAAATATTATCTCATTTTTTCCTGTCAACAATCCTGGGTGGTAGGTATTATTACTAACCTTATTTTGCAGTTGAGGAAGCTGAGGCTGTTATGTGACCCTGGGTGATTTGCCCAGGATCACACAAGTAGTAGGTGCCTGATGTTGGATTTGAATTCGTGACTTCCTGACCCCAGGCCCATTGCTTTATGCACTGTGGCACCTAGGTACCTCAAGTAGAATTTCTTTACCTTTTCAATAAATGGTAGAGCAGATAATATCTATAAAGATTAATGGAAGAACCAAATTAGAATGGAGTTAGGTATTTTAAGGAAATTGTGGAAAAATTTATTAATAGAAAGTTTAGGGAAAAAGGAAATTATTAAAAGCTTTAGGTAAAAGGTTTTAGAAGTAGGGATTGTATAGTTCTTTTAATATTATTGCTTCTTATTATAATTTTATTTAAAAATGTAGATCTTAGTGAATCCTTTGAAAGGCTTTGGCATAAATTTAGCACACTCTATTACAACCGACTATTTTTATATCTTAGACACACGCATCAAAGCTTGAAAAAAGTACTAATATCTTTTAAACAAGTATGCTGTTATTATTTAATCATCTGGGCTACTAGAGTAAATGTTTTTTGGTAGGTGTATCTTTTTCTTTAGTGGAGCTTTATTGTTTTCTATCAAGTCCACCTCCTGTTCAGTGATGAGCATAAGCAAGAGTGATTTTCCTGTACATTATTAGTCAGAAACTACTGCATTTTTCTCTTAACTATTTCAAGACAAATATTTGTTTCATGAGTTGTGGTGGATAATGTAAGGTACAAAAGGAGACTAGGTGCCTATAGGGAGCTGATAATTAATTTGGGAGACAAGACATCTACACTTGTAATATATATGCAAAATTAAGCAACTGTGGACTGTATCACTGTCTGCAGTATTGGAAGGAATGAATTGTTCTGAATAGTGCATTTTGCTAGGAAAAAGATGAGGTTTTGCCTTTTAAGAAGCAATTTTTTTTTTAATCTCAAGAATTTTGGATGGAACTCTTTCAAGGAGGGGGAGTTAAATGTGAGAGAATTGGGAGGATTTATACTAATCTCAGCTTCCTACACACTAACTATATGTCTGAGCAAGTCATTCTACCTTGCCAAGACCTCAGATTTTTACTCTAAAACTTAGTATCTATACAATATCTATATAATATATTCCTATATTATATTAGTTGCCTTTTAAACAAAACAAATAGTATATGAGTTTTTCTTGATGACCCAATCATAATTATAAACATAAGTTTATTGTCCATTGCAATAGAGTGATATCCTCAGTGCTCAATTTTTGTTGTTCATTTGTTCAATCATGCCCAACTCTTCATGACCCTATGGACTGTATCACATCAGGCCCTTCTATCCTCCACTATCTCTCAAAGTCTGTTCAAGCTCATGTTTGTTGCTTCTATGACAATATTTATCCATCTCATCCTCTACCTTCCCATTCCCCTTCTCCTTTTGCCTTCAATCTTTCCCACCATCAGGGTGTTTTCCAATGAGTCCTGTCTTGTCATTATGTGGCTAATGTATTTAAGCTTCAGTATTTGTCCTTCCAAGGAGTAGTCTGTTCTTAAAGTATCGACCGATTTGATTTCCTTGCTGTTCAAGGGACTCTCAAAAATCTTTTCCAGCACCACAATTCCAAAGTGTTGATTCTGTGTTCTGCTTTCCTGATAGTTCAAATCTCAGAGCCATGTATTACTACAGGGAAACCCATAGCTTTGATATGGAACTTTGTTGCCAAGGTGATGTCTCTGCTTTTTAGTATGCTGTCCATATTTGCCACAGCTTTCTTCCCAAGGCACAAGCGTCTTTTAATTTCATTGCTTTAGTCAATGTCTGCGGTGATCTTTGAGCCCAAGAATATAAAATCTGACACTACTTCTATTTCGTCTCTCTCTGTTTGACATGAAGTGATTTTTTTTTTTAATGTTCAGTTTCAAGCCAGCTTTTACAAACCGCTCTTTCACCCTCATCAAGAGGCTTCTTAATTATTCTTCACTTTCTGCCATCAGAGTGGTTTTGTCAGCATAGCTGAGATTGTTGATATTTCTCCTGGCAACCTTAATTCTGGCTTTTGATTGTGCTCTATCAATGCCCTATCCCCTATGGTAAAGGGACTTAGCCTCATGTGCTTTTTATTTTTTCTGCCCTCTTTGTTGACATCATTTCTCCCTTTAATCATTGTCTGTAGTCATCCACTCCCTACTTCTCATTTGCAGTTTCTAATCTGTTGTCAATTTGAAAACCTCATAACCAAGTTTATTAAAGTTGCATTTAGAATAGGAATAAATAAATACATTTTCATAGGAGAGCCCTTTTAGTTCTCACTAAAAAAGTGGAGGGACTTTCGTGCATGGAATTTACAACATCTATTTTGACTTCTTAACATCATTTTTTGATAGGCAGGTTGTGAAATTGAATTCAGTATGGGTGATGTGTAAGCATTTAAGGACAGTTAATCCCACATTTGGATTGGGAGCTCTTCCATTAGATTGTGATCTCCAGCAGGGCAGGAACTCTCTCTTTTGTCTCTTTTTGTATTCCCAGTCCTTAACATAGCGCCTGGGCACTTAGTAGGACCCAAATAAATGTTTACTGATTTTAGTACATGCTTCTTGAGGTAGTCAGGCGATCCTAAACCTTAAAGGTCTAGTTTAGTAGATGGTTATTAACTAGATTATGTTCTAGCCAAAGTAGAACTTGCAGTTGTTACTTAAAGTTTTCCATTCTCCTTACATGGTAGTCCATTTCTCATCTCAGTGCCTTTGCACAAGTTATCTCCCATGTTTACAATATACTCCCTCATTTCTACCTCAGAAAATCTTGACTTCATTCAGAGTTCAGCTGAAGTGCTATTCTCTTCAGGAAGCTTGTATGGATTCTCTACAACTGCTCTTGTTTTCTTCCTATTAGTTATTTTCTAAATATCTTGTATTTTATTTTTTGTGCTGCTTTCCCCCAGTAGAATGAAATCTTGAGAACAGTGATTGTTTAATTTTTGTTTTTGTGTTCTCAGTGCCTATTACAAAATAGTCCCTTAATACGTTTTTGCTGAATTGAATTGTTAAAGTAAGAAAAAGAGCTATCTCATCTATAAAATAAGAGCGTTTATTTTACTAAATGATCTCAAAGAGCTCTCTTGAAAAAATAGAAAATAGATACAAAAGCTGTTGAAAACGCATCCTCTACCTATTTAACAACTTAAAAAACTTTCCTTTTTATACACATAACATCAACACGTATTTCAACATATGTAGAACATTAAAGGTTTATATATGAAACTGTGAACTTCTTTTGCATAGTTTTTTTAAAAAAAAATTATATTTAGCTGGGTAGAATAAACTGCCCTGATCATGTATCTTCTTCTGAACTTTTGTCTGTTCTCTTCTGTGTATGTTTTAATATTTGATCTTTTTTTCTTTCTTTTCTTCCCTTTTTGCACCATCACAACCTACCAACTACTTTTCTCCCTCTTCCAAATAGAAGCATTCTCTTATATTATAATACATAATACATAGTACATAATTATAGCTGAACAAAAGAAATCAGCACATTGTCTGCATTTGGAAATGAATGTGTCATTCCTCACATTCTTCACACATCCATCACTTATCTATACCAAGACAAACATGCTTCATCATCAATTTTCTGAAGGCATGGTTGGTCATTGTGCTGATCATTCTTACAAAATTGCTGTCCCTTAAATCATTGTGTGTATTATGTAAATTTAGTTCTCCTGATTCTTCTCATGTCACTATTAAAAAGTTAGTACAAGTGTTTTCAAGTTTCTTTAAATTTATAATTTCTTACGGCACAGTAATTCTATTATATTTAGATGCCATAGTTTTAGACATTTCTCAGTTGAAAGGCATCCACTTAGTGTCCAGTTCTTTACTATAGTAAAAAGTGCCACTGCAAGTACTTTGGGATTCTTTCCTTCACTTTTTTTTCTCTTTGGGGAATATGCCTAGCAGATGCCCATTGGTGGCTTTTGGGATATAGTTCTAAAATGCTTTCCAGAATGGTTGGATCAATTCACAGTTCACCAGCAATGCATTCGTGGGGCAGTCTTCCTATAACCCCTCCAAACATTTGCCATTTTCATCTTTTGATAAGTTTGTCAATCTGATTAATGCAAGGTGGAACTTCCAAGTTATTTAATTTTCATTTTTCAGTGATTTTGGAGCATTTTTTCCTGTATAATTGTGGACAGCTTTTGTTTCTTTTGAGAATCATTTGTTCATAATCTTTGACTTTATCTATGGGACAATTGCCCTTCTTATTTGTATCAATTTACTATATATCTATCTTGGATACCACACTATACCACACTGGTAAAGAGCAGAGAAATTTGCTGCAAAGATTCTCACCGGTTAACAGTTTCTTTTCTAATTCAGATTGCATTGATTGTACAAAAACTTTTTAATGTATGTAATTGAACTCATCTGTTTTTTCTTCTATGATACGGTGATCCTGGTTTTGTTAAAAAAATTTCCTTCATTTTTGGTTGGGAAAAGTATCTTTCTTGTCTCTAATTTGTTTTTGATATGACATTTTATATCTTGTTGATGTATCTCTTTGGAATTAATTGTAGTGAATGGTTCAAGATATTGGGGTAAACCTAATTTCTGCTAGACTTATTTGGCAGTATGGTACAACAGAAAATACTGAGCTGGACATCAGGACACTTGTGTGTTTAAGTTCTTTCTGTGTTCACTCGGCAAGTGAAAGGATTATATCAAATAATTTTTAGATCCCTTCTAGGAACAATCACGAACATTGTGATTTTATAGATTAGGAAATGAGACTGAGAGGTTGTGATATGATTTGTTTAAGGTCACTCCCTAAGTAGAGGAATCCAGGTCTTCTGTTTCATGCCTTGCACCATTTCCACCTCACCAGATTGCCGCATTGCTTCTCTCTCATATTAATATACTAATATTACAGATGAATTAACTTATAGTTTTTTATAATCCTTAAATTATAATTCTTTTGTATCTATGTAGTAGAGATTAATAGCCAGAAAGGACATTAGAGGCTTTGTAGTGCTGCTCTATTTTTAGAGATAAAGAAAATGAGGCCCAGAGAGATTAAATTACTTGCCAGAGATCACATTGGGTAGTGAGTGGAGCAGACTCAATTGATGTTTGAATAAACAAATATAGCCAGTGTAATGATTGATATAGTTTTACTTTATATGATTTTTTAGTTTTATTGTGTGTAGTGACTATTGGAAGAAATATTTTATAAACCTTGGTTATAGTATTTAGTATAGATGATTTAACCTTTACTCTTCTTACAGTGCTTTTATCCTTCTTGACACTGCTATCTACTCATGTTTGATACTTGTGAAGTCTGTATCTTTATCTAATTAAAAATAATTTGCACATACTTAAATTTTTTATTTCTATATTGCTTTATATTTTTAAAAAATACTTTATTTTTGGGGCAGCTAGGTGGCACAGTGGATAGAGCATTGGCCCTGGAGTCAAGAGGACCTGAGTTCAAATGTGGCCTCAGGCACATAAACTTACTAGCTGTGTGACTCTGGGCAAGTCACTTAACCCCAATTGCCTCACCAAAAAAAAAAAATTGTTTTTTCCCTCAGTTACATGTAAAGACAAGTTTTAACATTCGTTTAAAAAAATTTGAGTTCCAAATTTTCTCTCTGCCTCTTTCACCTCCTCCTTCCCTGAGATAGTAATCAATTTGTTATATGTTACACATGTTTAATCATGCAAAACATCTCGTGTTACTTATGTTATGAATGAATACACACACCCAAAGAATTAAAAAAAAACCTATGGAAAAAATACAGAAAGTGGAAAAATAGTATGCTTCGATATGCATTTAGACTCCATCAGCTCTTTCTCTGGAGGTGGATAGCATTTTTCATCATGAGTCCTTTGGAATTGTCTTAGGTCATTGTATTGTTAAGAATAGCTAAGTTGATCATTGTGCAGTATCGCAGTTACTGTGTACAATGTTATCCTGGTTCTGCTCACTTCACTTTTATCATTTCATGTTAAGTCTTTACAGGTTTTTTGAAATCTGCCTGCTTGTCACTTCTTATAGCACAATAATATTTTATTATAATCATATACCACAATTTGTTCTGCTATTCCCCAATTGATGGGCATCCCCTCAATTTCCAATTCTTTGCTACCACGAAAAGAGTTACTATAAATATTTTTTGTACAAATAGATCCTTTCCCTTGCTTAAATCTTTCAAAACAGTTTCACATACATATTAGCCTCAATAACATACGTAAGGGCATGGAAAGTACACCTAACCCAGTGCAAAATTGATGCTTGTTGACAACTGAGTGCCTTTTCCTCCTGACAAATTCAACAGTTAGCTGACAATTGGTGTTAAGAAAAGAAGTTAGAATTCTTTCTTATATGTTAGTTAACTGATAATTTCCTGATACTTAATTGCTTTTTGGTTTCAAGTATTCACTGAAAACATTGCCAAAATATCTTTAAAATCTTTTATATGTGATTCTCTTGTTTCTTTGTAATGCGCCAAGTGTCAAGGGAGGGTAGAGGGTGAGAGAACTTACTTTCTGAGCAGTAAACTAATAATTCTTTGTATAAATGTGAATTTTTTTAAAGAGGAGTAAGTTAAGATTACTTAAGTAGCTAATAAGAGACCAACTAGAACTATGACGACTTTATGATCTTTTGTTTATCTCAAGATTAAGATAAAATTGTTTTCCCTCAGATGGAGTATGATCTGAATTCTAGGAAGTTTGAAATCTTGGAAATCATTAAAACTAACAGCTGAATTAACAAATTCTTTTTATAGTAAAATTTTCGTGATGACACTTCAGAAATTGTCACTTGTTTCTCGGCATAGTTTTTGTTTTTTAAAGCCATCTGTTTTGCTATCATTCCCCTCTGTCCCTCACTTTAAAAAAAAAAAGAGGGAACCCCTCCAAAATAACTTTATATGACTTTGTTTGAATTATACAAAAATAGTAGTGACTGGCACCGTTCAAATAAGGAGAGAGGGTGTGGAATTTCCATGTTATGATGAGGAGTCCTAAAGTGAAGGATAGCTATGTGGTTAAATATCCCAAAGTAGAACTTGGAGAAGCCAGCATTTGTGCTGTTTCTTTGTGCTTGCTGTATCATTCTACAGGCTGATTCTTAGAGCCAGAGAGCACTTTCAAATAGAGACGTAGGTAAGGCTGGTAGAAAGATCCTAACTTCTCTGTGGCCTAATATGAGCTATTAGAATGAAGTTTACTTGTCTTTCATTTGCCCGAGATGGCTTGCTTTTGTTTAAAGTTGCTAAGGCCCTAGCATCCAGCTGGTGAAGCAATCAGCTGTACTTCCTTCACCTTTGGTTCGTATTAGAGAGATTGCCTTCTAAGTGATTTGTATGAATACTTGCTTCATTTCTGCGGAGTTTCTTTTCATGTAAGAGTACTGAATATTAACTGCTGCTTAGCTGTATCTAGATTATAGTCTTATAACACCCAGTCCATTGAATAGACCTTTCCTCACTCCAGTTCTATAGCAAGCATAGACACAGTATTAAACACCTGGTGGTTGGTGGTGGGCGTCATAGGAGGGAAAGTAGCACACAAAACCACAGTTAAGTATAGTAAGTTTTTTGAGGGAGAGGATGGCTTCATTTGTGTCTTGATCCTCAGGATAGGTGCCTTAAATATAGTAGGCACCTAATGTTCATTAAATTGAAATTTTGACATCTCTCGCTTCCCCTTTAATTCACTGCCTCTTTCCTTCCAAATTCTGTAGTTAAACACCAACTCCACACATTAGAAAGACAAGTACTTATATTCATAATGTCTGTTTTTCTAAGCTCTTCTTTTCTGTTGAGTTTGGGCAGAGGTGGTCACGATCTACATGTCCATGGGGGAAATTGCAAAACCATGGACATATAATATTTGTCGTTCAGATATTTCAGTTGTGTCTGACTTTTCATGACCCCGTTACTGGTTATCTTGGCAAAGATACTGGAGTGGTTTGCAATTTCCTTCTCCAACTTATTTTACAGATGAACTGAGGCAAACAGGGTTAAGTGACTTGCCCAAGCTCACATAGCTAGTAAGTGTCTGAGGCCAGATTTGTACTTAGGAAAATGTGTCTTCTTGACTCTAGGCTCAGCATTCTTATCCACTGGGCCAGTGCATATTGTATAGTTGCCAGCATATCTACAACAACCCAAGGTTCATTAGCCAGTGCCTCATATCTTCATGCTCCCTTGTCTAGTACTGTCTACAACCTCTTCCTACAGTTTGAACTTCTTGCTGTCCTTTGAAAGACTACTTTGTGGTAATTGATGTTTTGTTTACTTTTGTCTCTATTGAACCTCTGGTGTTGAGTCACCTATACTTATCTTTTAAAATACCAAGGAAATAGCTCATACGTTACCAGAACTCTGCCGGAAGGGATAAACTGCTGAATCTCCTATCCCACCTTATTGAGAGAATCATCATAATAATAATTATTATTATAGCTAACATTTATTTGTCACCCTCTAAGTGCTGGGCACTATGCTAAGTAAACAGTTTACAAATATTGTCTCATTTGGTATGAATTGTGTGGAGGCTTAAATTAAGTCTTAACCTCCAGGAGCTTCTCACTCTTGTAAACTGAGGCCCTTTTACTATCAACTTTCACAGTGAGGAAGAGGTTAGTAAGTCTTTCTCTAGGATTATGTGATTCCAGATTTTGGTTTTTAGAGTGGTATTAAGACTCATTCATAGTAGGTCTGACGTCAGGAAAATTTTCTAATAGAGCTGTTGAGAAGTGGAATAGGTTGCCATGAGAGGACCTGGGTTCCCCTTTCTTGGAAGTTTTCAAGCAAGAGGTTGGGTTAACCATTTGGGAGGTATGTTACAGTGTGGACTTTTTTGTGTATAGGTTGGACTAGTTGGCTGCTGAGATTTCATTACTTTCTCAAGGTCCATGTAATGGATTGTGAGTAGAGCAGAGGGGTCAGATGGTAAGAGTAATTCAGGGTTGACATTTGGTAAAACTTTTTTAAGGGTTTTTTTTTCCTAAATTCTGAAACTAAACACTGAATAAAATGGTCATTTCCATATAAATAGAATAGAAAAAGACTTGTATGTTAAGCTGTGGAATTTTACCATGTGTAACTTGCTTGTGGCAAAGCTTGAATGGTGACAACACAAGTTATTAAAGGATTTGAAAGTGGAGGACAGTGTGGAATTGAATGGGCAAACAGATTGAGATTGAGAAAAGAAGCAGGTGAAGCTGAATCAGAATACTGGTTTTTGACAAAGTTTTGATGGGTAGAGGAGTTGGGAGTCATGATGAGGACAAAGAATAATGTTTAGGAGAGGTAAAGCATAAAGAGAAGTGGAATAATGACGGGCTATGATCAGATAGACAACTGTAAGAATATATTTTTCGGTGTGTATATGTAATATGTATGTGTGTACATATATATATAGAGAGAGAGAGTCATAGAAGAGGGATGTTTGTGACTGATGACAGATTCTAGGAAGAGACTCATCATTTTGTGTGACTCAGGTTCATTGAAGCAGTATATCGTGACAGTTGAGAAAATTGAAGACCCAGGAGGTTAGGGTGTTTGAGGAAACATCAACATGAACGTTAAAGTCCCTTAGTATAAGGGTCAGAGATCAAGTGTTGAGGAAGATGGTAAGCCTAGATTCTGAACTCATTGAGAAAGGTTAGGTGACTGGAGTGCTAATAGACAGTAGTTAACCATGGTCTGATTTGGGTGATGTATTTTAACAGTCAGCTTCAAAAAGAAGTTATCCAGTGGTCATGGCCTAGAAAGAATTAGTGGGTAGTGGGAAGCAAGGAATATTCTGACTGTCCTCTTCAGGTCCATGATGTGTGTCTGTAGGGGAGGAGGGGAAGTAGTATGAGAGGAAATGAAACTAGTGCTTGAGAAGATGGTCAGGGATGTTAGTGTAATCTGGGGGAACCTAAATCTCTGAGTGTTAGAAGATGGAAGGAGTGTGAGAGAACTAGAAGTCCAAAATGAAGAGGGACATTGTTAGGCATTCCAGAGGGTACAGTGGAAGGTACAGTCAGAGTTGGAGGAACAGGACATTGGAGGAGTAGTGATAGTAGGATAGATGGGCTATAAAAACTAAAATAAAGTCTTCTCAGACACCTGAGACATTTAAATTATATGATGCTGATACTGGCTTTTCTTTCCTGACAACTTGTATTTTACCTGGCCCAGAGTCCTGGACTTTTTCTCACTTGACAGTCTTCTCCCCTCCCTTACACTCCACCTCCACTCCCTGCCCCCACCTCTGTTTCTTCATCTGTAAAATGGGGATAGTGCTTGTACCATATATCTCAGAGTTATAAGAATTAAATGAGATACTATAAGTAAATTCTTTTGCAAATCTTAAAAGTCAAATACAAATGCCAGTTACTGTTATTAAGATGCAAGTAGTTGAAGTTAGGTACTATTACCAGAGACAAAAGGCCTGAGGACTGGAATTTTAGAACAAAGGGCAGGAAGAGTAAGGGCTTCATTAGAGAAATAAAATAGTGCATTGACTTGAGACCAGAAAAAGAGAAGGCATTAGTGCCTTTGGAGATTGTCTCCTATTTATCCTGTATGTATCCAGTCAATCCTCAACTTTTGTGGGGTTAAGATTCCTGGAAAACTTCCAGAAGTCAAAAACACAGGTGTTGATGCATTGAACTTATGGGAAATGTGGGCTTAGGTTCTTGCAACCACCACAACCAGTAATCTTTCACTTCAGATTGCTGAAAATACTATTTCTAACCCAGTTTATCTTCCATGCCCTCACCCCTTTTTAGCTCATTTTTATGTATTCTTTTCTTTCTTTAGAATTTAAGCTCTTTGAGGGTAGGTGCTATCTTTCCTTTTTCTTATATTTTATTCCTAGCACTTAACATTGTTTCTGACATATACTAAGTGCTTAATAAATATCTTTTCTAAACTATAGAATCTTTGATCCCAGTATTGATTATAATTTTATTGCAGTATGATTTGTAAAGGTTGTATTTAGATTTTCTGCCTTTTTAAAAAATACATTTAATTTCTCTGTGTCCTAATCTACTTTTGTAAAGGTTCTATGTGATAATGAAATATATTTTTATAATGTTCTTGTTTAGAGGATCCCATGAGACTTGCACTATGCTTTAGGGGCATAATTGCCGCACAAAACTTGAGTTTCAAAGGCAATTAGTGACAGGATACAGTGAATATGCTGGGAGTGCTTTACCATGATAGGGTGAACAAAGCCATTTTTTTCTTTACTGTGTACTGCTGCAAATATGCTGTTGCCAACAAGAGAGTGTAAATGAAATTACTAATAAAAACACAAGAATACTTAAAGTCATGAAAGTTAAACACATGTATGAATGTTGAGGATTGACTGTATATCTTTTTTGTTCATAGTTGTTTGCATATTGTCTCCCCCATTAAATTGTGAACTCCTTGAGGGCTTGGTACATAGCAGGCACTCAATAACTGTTGATTTGACTTGATTGCTGTCTTCAAGTATTCGAAGGGCTGTCACTTGGGAGTGGGTTTAAACTTGGCTCTAAGTGCCTTTGATTTCAGAGGCAGAACTAAGAGTGGAATATGCAGAGGCAAATTTAGGTTTGCTGTCAGGAAAAATTTCCTAACAGATATGTCCAGAAGTAAAATGAGTGTCTCAAGTGTCTGTGTCAAGTCACTGTCTCAAGTGACTGTGGGTTTCCCCTTATTTGGAGGTTTTTCATGCAAAGGCTTGATGACCACCTGTTATGTATGTTGTAGTGGGGATTCCTTTTTTGGACATATGTTGTTTTGACCCTATGAGTTCCCTTCCAACACTAAAAATACTTTGATTCTGTTAAAAATATAAGACCACCTCTAAAATCTTATATTGGAGGTGGTGGAAGATTATAATCAGCATTGCCTCACAAAACAGCAAGAAATGTTGAAGGGAATGAGATTGTGGGAAGTTTGGTGTGAGACTCAATTCAACTTATCCTGAGAGTAAAGATGAAATTGAAAAGGAGGATATATGTAGAAAAGATGTCAAAATTTCTGTAATTAATTATTTCTTCTATCATTGATAACGGACTATGACTTGTATATTCTAACTTCATATTCTCTGATATAATAATGCATGTGGAAATAGAAATGGCACTGAAGAAAAAATTTGGGAAAAGCAGCTGAACTAGACCAAGTATAAACAGAGGAGGGTCTGTGCAAGGGGTGGCACAATTTTTAGTCCATTGGAGGGATAAACTCTGAAAGTTCAGACATTATTACTACTTTTTTTAAAGGTGACAAAACTATTGATAAGTACTGACCCACATAACTTTTTTTTTCATTTCTGTGAAATATTTGTAGGAATAATCTATACTATTATCATGGATGTCTTTGATGAAAAATATGTGAGGAACAAGCAGACTTTCTCTGATAGTATCATGTAACTGATCACATCTTCAAAGTCAAACAGTTAATTGACTTAAAGAATCAGAGAATATAAGTTCACACTGTACTTATTGTTTGACTATTAAAATAAAGATTAGCCACAGCTAGGTGGCACAGTGGATAGATCACCGGCCCTGGATTCAGGAGGACCTGAGTTCAAATCTGGCCTCAGACACATAACACTTACTAGCTGTGTGACCCTAGGCAAGTCACTTAATCCCCTTGTCTAGACAGAAAAAAAAAAAAAGATTAGTCCTGTAAAGCAAAATGCAGCCTTACTGTTCTCCAACAAAGTGTTTCTCATTCATTTGGTTAAGCTCATATGAGATATCTTGAGAGATAAAATAGAAGCATTAACTTCATTCAACAAGCCTCTGATTATTAATAACCAAAAGAGGCATTAAACAGGAAGATATATGCTTGCCAAAGGTCTTTGCCACTGTCATGGAGGATGTTTACAGCAGGGTCCAAATTGAAGAAGGATGGCCTATGTGTAGTGAGATTCTGTAGTTGATGTGCTGTTTATATCACAGTCACTCAAAATATAGTTAAGCTTAAGTGTCCACATGGGGAAAACCAAGCAGATGAGGAATGCTGTTGTCTAGACTATGGTATGCAGTTGGATGAACATCACATAAAGTGGACCACCCGAACATGTATCTTGGACAGACCTTGAAGATGGATACTGAATTGATTTGGAGAAATAGTCTAGATTGTATTTGGGCATTTGCATAAAGCTTTCAATTATCCCCAAGATACTCCTTGAAATAAAATCCTGTTTTTAATGGTAGTACTTTTTTGGTGATGCAGTATGACTGCAAATCATGGAATATTACTGTCTCTAAGGAATGAAACTCTTGTTTCACTGGTTGGATGATGGGGCAGAGCACAATGGAGAGGTGTATGTTGGGTAGAGATAGGCCAAAGCTTATTGGAAACAGCAGATTGTGTGCAGGAAGGAGTATAAAAGGCATCAATAAGGAAGTGTTTAATGGAAAAAGGAGGTGGGCCAGTTGTGGGGCCATGATGAAGGATAACAGATGGACAAACTGTGGTCTGCCTTGGTATCCTTGTGTTGTTGAAAGATTGAAAGGAAGAGCCACAACGTGTTGGGTAGGCACCTATTCGTGATTTACAAGACGAAAAGGACAAGAGTCACAGACGGTTGGACCAGACACGGGCAAGAGTCATGCATAGATGGGTTGCAACCCCCCTCCCCTCCCCACCTTTTTTTTTTTTTTTGGTAAGGCATTTGGGGTTAAGTGACTTGCTCAGAGTCACACAGCCAGTGAGTGTTATGTGTCTGAGGCTGGATTTGAACTCAGGTTCTCCTGACTCCAGGGCCGGTACTCTTTCCACTCTGTCACTTAGCTGCCCCAGATGGGTTGCTTTTTACACCATTGGGAATGTGTATACACATGAACAGGATCACTGATCATCTATGCTGAGTATACTTTTATTCCTTTAAAAAGGGGTTTTGTTTCTTTTTATAATATGGGCAAACATTCTTCTTATGTTTCCCTAAAACATTTTCCCTGAGGACATCTGCTAAGCAGCGTAATGTTAGCCTCATTTGGCTTGCCTTATATATTTGATAATTGTGTTTATTTTATAAATTTTATAATTCAATCACACTTGCTACTCCTCAGTGACTCAACATTATTGAGATTTAATAATAATATTATTAACATTTTTATAGTGTTTACAAGTGTGCTAGGCCATATGCTAATAAACACTTTACAAATATTATTTCATTTGATCCTCATAACAGTCCTGGGAGGGAGGTACTATTACTATCCACATTTTACAGATGATGAAACAGGCAAATATGGGCTAAGTGACTTACCCACACACAGCTAGTAAGTATCTTAGCTCAGGTTTGGACTCAGGTCTTCCTGACCCCAGGCCAGTGCTCCATGTACTGCACTACCTTGGGAACTTCTGTGGGTTACGTCTTAAATTTGAAAAAAGTCACCACAATTCATGTGAAGAGAAAAACTTTGTTGAAATGGGAGGAGAAGTGACTGGCTTCAGTACCTTAATTGTTGAATGATGTCTAAGGCATCTTTCAGTTATATAAATGATGTGATTCTCTAATTTACAATCTAATAGTGGAAAAAAGAAAATATGTTACCAGGTTAATTTAGAAAACATTTTTGAACATATAATTTTTTCTGGCTATTAAGGACAGTCTTTATGTGACTCAAGCTGTTGAAAAGGAAAAAAAAATAAAAGTAGGAGAATAAAATTTTAAAGAACTTTTGGAATTGTATAGGAAAATGAAAAGCAAGAAGGAACAAGGAATTAGCAGGTATTTATAGAAGTCCTGACCTAACTAGCTTTCTCTTACTGAATTGGGTAAGAAAAACCTGAACATGTCATTAGTTAATCAGGACAGCCAGATCACCCAAGATACCTCCCTCCCTCCCTCCCTCCCCCCCCCCCTCCCCCCCCCCCTCTCCCTCCCCCCCCCTCCCCCCCCCCCTCTCTCTCTCTCTCTCTCTCTCTCTCTCTCACTCTCTCTCTCCCGCACACACACACACACACACACACACACACACACACACATACACACATACACACACATACCTTCCACTCATTCAACATGTTCTAAATATTGATTTCTAAATTATAAAATTCCAATAATTGCTGTTCTGTTCCTGAATGACTTGCATGTCACAGTTTATTTATTTAATAAAGCTAAACTTCTCATTCTTCTTAAATAATCTTTTCACATCATTGCCAGTCACAGAGGTAATATAGCCATCGTACTAGTATAGACTCAGAATCCTTAGTATCTTTGATTTTTTTTTTGTTCTCACCACACACTGAAGAAGTCACTAAGTTTTTACTGCTTTTTAAAAAACGATGTCTTCAAGATCTACTTCTTTCTATTACTTTACATATTCAAGTTGTCTTGAGTATTTTGTCACCTTATGTTTAGATTTGTTAGTGGTTTCCCTCCCACTTCCTTTATTTTGTACAAAATAGAGAAAGATTCTGAGCAGCTTTGCCTCATAAACACCAAGAAGCAGTGGAGAAAAAAATCAAGTTTAAGGAAAGCTTGGCAAGACACTTAACTAAAATCACACTGAGGGGCATTCAAGGATGAAATGAGGAGGACAATAGATGAAAAATGAAGAGATCTCTAAGGAGTTTAACAAACTTTTTACATTATCACTTTCTGTGAACCCACCACATTTAGACTCTAATATCAGAGTCCTGGATTTGCCACTCCAAGAAGTAGAAATGGCATTAAAGAAAACAAAGGTGGAAAAAGCAGTTTAACCAATTCAAGCATACACAGAGGTCTATGCTTAAGGTGACAAAGTTTCGAGGGAATTGAGGAACTGGGTCTCAAATACTCTAAAAGAAAAGAGAGTACTAAATATTTCAAAAAATGTTGGACCTTTAAACAAATAATCAAAAGAAGATGACTGAAGGGTTATTAATAACTATTAACTTAAAAATATCCTATTCCATTTCTTCCAAGTTTTTATGAGAGTAATATAAGAGTAATTAAGGAATTGTATGAGATGAGATAAAGGTATGAAAAGGGAACAGGTAGTCTTTTGTAAATAACATTCTACAGTGGGCCACATCTTGACAGTCATATAACTAAGATTTGGAGGATATAAGTCCCCACTGTGTTTATTTATTGAGTATAAAAAAATACGTGATTTGGTAGAACAAAATACCTTATTAGGACTTTCTGCCAAGTGAGGTTTCTTCCATACGTAAGCTAAAATTATTCGAGGTTCCTTGAACACTATAACAGAAAGGTTTGTTCAACTGTCTGATCATTAACATAGCAAGCAAGGCATAAATCAGGGAGAAATGTATGCCAAAGATGTTCTCCACTATCATGGAATATTTAGTTCAAATGGAAGGGGGATTTGCTCTCAATATGAGGTCCTCTATTTTGTTTGTGGGTGATGTATTGATTGCATCAAGGCCAGAATGTTTTAGATAAGAACTCATTTCTCTTATGTGATTTCCTTATTTAAGACCCAGTTTTTCCTAAATGACATGCAGAATCACTCAAAAAAGTTTGGCCTGCATATCCTCACAGAAAAATTTTAAGTGTATGAAGACTCTCTATTGTGCAGACTTTGAGCTGGAATTTGACAAACTATCTAGAGGGTTGGTACATCAAATCATGCAGACATGTGCATGTCCAAGCACAAACAGTGGAAGTGAAAGATGACAGGCTGCCTTGGGGAAATTGCATGGTGTCATGTTGATCATCTCCCTGAAAAAAGACCCATCTTTTTTTTTTTTTTAAAGCTGTAATATGCTTTTGGTGATACAATATGGCCATTTGTTGAATAATGTTGCAGTAGCTGGAGAATTAAAATTGCAGGTTCCTCAAAAGGCAATGGAGATGCATGAGTAGTCTGCAACACATTATCAGCCAAGACCTGTATAGAGAAATGACATAAAAGATATTAGAGATATATGACCAGAAAAGAAGGTGGGCTATTCATGTGAGCTTGTTGGATAATTGTTAGACCACCTTTGTGTTCCATTGGTATCCAAACAGTGTCTAGAGAAATTGAGGAGCATTATTCAGCAGATTGGACAGACCTCCTGCAAAGATTTAATGACACTTTGTGAATAAGATTTGCATAGAATGAATGGTCATGGATGTGTTTTCATCTACATAACTAGTGTGAGTGCCAACATTAGTTAGATCACAGAACCATCAAAATATTGATCCAAAATGCTAATGTAAAAATGATCTTCTTTTACTGGCATCTTGACTATGTAACTACTCTTTAAAAACTTTTGGTTCCCCACCACCCCCACCCCAGTACACGTGCACACACAACACATACACACACTTACTTTTCACTTTATGTTAGCTTGTCAGATTAAACCTCTACCCTCTTGGATCAAGGCCTTTTGGTAGCCTATTTACTTTCATGTTTCCCTTTTCTCCATTTGACTCCTTTTCTTCTATTTAGGTAAATGACTTCGGATTCTTGCATTTCATTTTTAAAAATTGTGTTTAATTAGCTTTATGATAAAGTTTTCATAGCATTGGCAACTTGCTGATAATGAGCTCTAGAATTTTTTCTGAACCATATGATTTTATGTCTCTGACTGGACTTGTGATTTTTTCATTGGCGTACTCTTAGGGAGGAAACTAGGGGTAAGATTACTTAGTGTGCATGAGCTGCCTGGGTGCGGAAACACAGCCAGTAGGTGTCAGAGGCAGGACTTGAGCGCTGGTCTTCCTATTCCAAAGCCTCTCATGAATGTATGTAAAATAGGTATGGTAATCCTGTAGTAATCCCTCCCACCCCTTTTTTTATTGGGTTTTTTTCCAAGATCTTTCCATGTTTCTACATATAACCTGCATTTGTTATTCTTTTTGGATGGCAGTGTATTTTGTTACACTGATTTATCACTGATTTATCTGTCTGGCTGAGCCCAGACCATTGGGCACTTAAGTTGGTTGAAGGTTTCTTTCTGTGGTTTCTGTTTCTAACAGTAGAATTATTAGGACAGAGGTTATGTCTTTAGTTGTGCATTCTAGATTTCTTTCTAAAACGACTGTACACATTTCAATTGGCAGCAGCAATATATGTGTACTGATTTAGCCTGAGCCTTGCCAATATTATTTTTGCTTAATTTTTTGCCAGTATAATGAGTAAGTGGTGCCTAATAATTTTAGATTGCATCTTAAAAATTATTGGTTGTACATTTTATTGTTACCTTATTTGTATTTTTCTCCCTTGTGAATTAATCTTTAGTGTTCCTTGACCTATCCTTTTAAATTCTGAAAGTTAGGGTGTCATCTATTATCTTCACTGATTTTTTTCTCCTTTCTGTTCTTTAATTTCTGAAAGTAACCGTAGGATTTTGGAGCTGAGGCACCTTAGAGCTCATCTAGTTCAGTTTATTTTAGAGATGAGGAAACTGAGATCTAGAGGGAATTAATGATTTGCCTAAATTTAAACAGCTAATTATGGCATAAAGTGAATTAGAATTGAGGTCTTCTGCCTCCCAATCTAATGTTCTTCAACTATATTCAAGGGTGTTCTTCCCTTTTTTGTGAATACCCGACTGGTTTTCTATGACCTATGAGGAGTTTTCCCTTTTTTCTTGTTCAAGACCATCCACAAATATAACAAAAAAACTCACCATCTCATGGGTGAGATAATCTGTATTGCCTCTAAAAGTCTGCCTCAGTTTCCTCATATGTAAAATGGGTTGTTTTATGAGGCTCAAATGAGATAACATATGTAAAGGACTTGCATACCTTAAAGTGCTATATAAATGATTGCTATCATTATTATTTTTCCTAATTTTATTTTTTCAGTTCCAAATTCTCTCCCTCCACTTTCTTCCCCACCTATTGAGAAGGCAAGAAATATGATACTCATACATATGAAGTCGTGCAAAACATTTCTTCATTAGCCATGCTCCCCCTCTCCTGCCCCACCCCCCAAAAAAGCAGGAAAAGTAAAGAAATGAAAAAAAAAAAAGCTTCAGTCTTCACTCTGAGTCTATCAGTTTTCTTTCTGGAGGTGTATAGTATTTTATATCTCTTTGGAGCTTTTGGAGTTATGATAGATCATTGTATTGATTAGTTACTAAATCTTCCATATTTTTATTGTTGTTAGTAATAATATCTTGGACTTTGAAATTTCCCTTTCTCTTCACAACATCCTAACCTTCCATGTGTTTCATTCTTACCAAGCTTGTTCTTTGCCTTTGTTAATGCCTCTTGCCCTTAATCCCTTTCCATCTATCTCTTCAACTCTAGCTTCACTTGGATTCATGCCCCATTCTTGGCCCTTCTCACTAACAGCTATCCTAAAATTTCTTGTCCCCTTGACCTTCCTTTATTCTCAGACTGCTAATCCTTACCCCTGCTTGTCCCCCTCTCTTTGTATTACTGCTCCCTTTGAGACTGCTGAGTCACTGCAGAAAGCCACAAAATCAAGGAGATTTTACCCACTAATTAATTTAATGATGCCTAACTAGGATGGACCTTTGCTTTTGATAGCTTGTCTGCTTTTTACCCCTATGAATTCTACATTTCATTTCCTATATTGACAATTAGAAATCTTCTCGAGTCACCAAATGCAAATCTTACCACCAGATCACCACCACACGCCCAATTACAGCAGATGATTAGTCACTGAGATGGTAATCTTACTCACCTAGAGGATAGGATCATAAATCTAGAAGGAACATGTTGGGGCTAGCTAGTCCAACTCCATCATTTTATAGACATGGAAATGGAGGCTTAGGGAGGTTAAGTGACTTATCCAAGGTCACACAAATAGTCCCTTTCAGAGGCAGAATTTGAACCCAGGTCGTCTGGCTCCGGAGTCAGTGCTTCTTTCATTGTTCTCTAATCTAATTGAGAACATTCCCTTAGCACTGTTGGAATAATATACCATTTCTCCTATTACCTTGCTTTTATAAAGGATCATAGGATTAGGTCCAGAAGGGGCCTTAGAGGCCATCAGTACAACCCCTTCATTTTGCAGATGAGGAAACTGACACAAGGAGGTTAAGTGATTTGGCCAGGGTCACATAACTGATAGGTTAGATTTTGAATTCATGTATTACTGACTTCTAGTCCTATACCCATTTCTTTGTTGCAGAATACTCAAAATGTTAATATGTCTTACTCAAGTTTCCTAAATTTAGGGGAAAGTCACCAGTAATACTGGGCTCAAATTTATGCACAAATGTAAAGTAGGAATACTTCTAGGTTCATAAGGACAGTGTAATATAGATCATTCAGATTGTAATTAGGAAGAGTTGAAAGCAAGAAATGTATGTCATCAAATAAGAGACTAGCTATGGAGTTGAAGAGAAACATCTTTGATGAGAGAAAATGGAGAAGCTATCAGAGTTTTGCTACCTCTGTGCATCAGAAAACAACACATTTACTTGTTTGCTATGTTCACAGTGGAGTACCAAGTGCTTTGAAAGGGTTTACAAAGTATAAGATCCTTACTTTGTCTTCTGGGAGCTCTACAATATAGTTGGAAAGATTAAGGGCCAAATGAATGTTGCATATAATGGGATATTATTTCAAATGTTGTAATTAGCATTGTATATGAGTCAAAAAAGAGGAGGAATAGGCAAAATAGGCAGCCACCTAGGGCTCAACATGCATGAAGGTGCAAACAGAAAAACTGCCCAGTGACAGGTAGTAAGCAGCAATTCTCAAACTTTTTGTTCTCAACATGCGTTATACTATCAAAAATATTGAGCTCTTGTTTATGTGTATTAAATCTGTATCTCTAAGCATTCAGTGAATGCTTATAGACTTTCAGAAGGGAGAAATCAGTCTTGATTGGGAAAACTTCATGAAGGAGATGGACTTTGAAGATTGTCTATGATGTTTCGATAGGTAGCAAGAAAGACGACATTTCAGACAGAAGAACAGATGTAATATAATAACATAATATAGCCCATTAAGGTTTGCAAAATGCTTTACAAATATCATCTCATTTTATCCTCAATAACTCTGGGAGACAGGTGCTATTATTATTCCTATTTTGTAGATGAGGAAACTGAGATTTCTTCAGTTTAAGAACTTAAGGAATTTGCCCAGGGTCACACAGTGAAAAAGTGTCTGAGGCTGAATTTGAATTCCGGTCTTCTGACTCCAGGTCCAGTTCTCTATTCACTGTGCCACCTGGTTGCCTATAATGAAATGTGTAAAGGGATATATGTAGGATATAGGTACCTGACTGGATTGGAGGGCCTGTGTAAGGGAATAGTGGTAGATAAGGTTGGAAAGGTAGGTTTGGACATACTTTTGAAATGCCTTAAATGCCAAACTGAGGAGTTTAGACTTTTATCCTTTTTCTCTTATTTCTTTTGTATTCTTTTTTGAACTTTTATCAGTCAATGAGCATTAATTTATTCTTCCCACATACATCTCCCTCACCAATAAAAAAATACTGGAACAAATGAATAGTCAAGAAAAACAAATTTTCACTTTGATCATGTTCAAAATTGCATTTCTCATTTCTTGTCTTGTAGGCTTTTATTCTAAATAGTAAGGAACCATTGAAAATTTTTTTAGTAGCAGAGTGACAATATGAAAGCTTTCTTTGAGGAACATTAACCTAGTTAGTTATAAGTTAGGTTCATAGGTAGTTCATAGGTTAGGTTGAAAGTGAAAATCAGTGAAATCACATAAACCAGTTAAGAGACTTGTAATAGTCCAAGTATGAAGTGACAAGGACCTGAACTAGGTTGGTGGTAATAAGGATGAAAAATAAGGGCCAGGCATGAGAAAAACAATTGAAGAAGAATCAGTGTGACTTGTTGTCAAAGTTGGGGCAAACAAAATCAGTGCAACTTGAATGAGAAAAATTAAGTGGTTAAAAAGATCTTTGCATTATGTATCTCTGATAAAAGTTTTATGTCTTATATAGAGAATTGACACATCTATGTAAACATGTGACCCCCCACAACAGTCCCACTTTAAAAGCTAAAAAGCAATGTCTTTGTCTTCTGTGAAGGTAGATATTAAAGAGATTTGGAAAAATATGAAAACTTCTCACTTTGTTTTTGAAAAACATAATTTTTAATAAAAGTCATTTATGTTAACATGTATGGATTTATTACTTTAAGTGAATTAATGAATATATTAAATGATCAGTTTTAATTTTTATATGGTAAATATTGATAGACCCACATAAGCAAAAGCTCTTTGAAGTCTGAGACTAAAATGTTTGAGACTTTCTGATGTAAATAAAAGTTACTTTAAAGGCAACTGGACTAGGATTAAATGTAGTGATTAATGACATGATGATGAATGTGTTAGGTTGTTCTAGGATTTAGGATTTAGTCAGAAGAAAGTCTATAGTAAAGTATCCCCACAGATTTGTATTT
This sequence comes from Vombatus ursinus, assembly GCF_900497805.2. Classification (NCBI taxonomy): domain Eukaryota; kingdom Metazoa; phylum Chordata; class Mammalia; order Diprotodontia; family Vombatidae; genus Vombatus; species Vombatus ursinus. The sequence continues at coordinate 35,537,876 of NW_020954550.1, forward strand.
TTGTATTTTATCAGTGTCTTGGATAAAGACATAGAAGCATGCTTATCAAAACTGCAGATGACAAAGCTGGAAGGGACAATTAACAAACTGGGTGACCGGGATGGGATCCAAGAAAGATTTTGACAGGCTAGAACATTGGCCTGAATCTAATAAGATAGAGTAGAGATACATGTGTTATCTTAGACTTGGGTTTAAAAAAATCAATTTTCCACGTGCATGTTGGTGAAAGCTTGTTTACACAGCATTTCTGCTTTTGTTGGAGCATCTTTGGAGTAAGGGAATCAGTTCTAGGCAATATTTTCTGAAGAACATTGATAAAAAATTTTAGATGAAGGCAACCAAAATGGTAAGTGATCTCAGATTTATATCTTATGGGGATCACTTAGAAGAACTGTGAATGTTTTTAACCAGTGGAAGAGAAGAGTTGGGAAAGGGGTTTCTCTGTAGATATATTTAATAGTTGTCTTCAAGTACTTAAAGGGATGTCACCCTGGGTGGCCAGGGAGTTCAAGGGGATGTCAGTGAAGTACTGAATATAAATTGGGGTTGAAAGGAAGCCTGTGCTAGCTAATGAACTTAAAAAAGGATGAAGAATGATCTGGAGGCCAGTATGTTATGGTTGTAATCCTTCATATCATATTCATTCCTACTAACATGTTGGGTCATAAATATATAAAATGAACGCACTTCATGGCATTATTGAGTGATTATGTTAAATGTCGTTCATTACTTCCATAAGCATTGGGCAAATCTCTTTTCAACAGGAAGATTACTATCAATCTCTATTACAAAAATTTCAATATTGTAGGTAATGGCTCTTTATTTTGAGTAATATTTAATGCAACAAAATTCCAGTACCCCCAAATCAACAGTTGTTACATGTTTATAGAAATAGAGTTCCATGGAGCAGCTAAGTGACTCAGTGGATAGATTTCTGGGCCTTGGGTCTGGAAGACTCATCTTCCTGGGTTAAAAATCTGGCCTCTGACACTTAATTAGCTGTGTGACCCTGGGTAAATCACTTAACCTTGTTTGCCTTAGTTTCCTCATCTGTAAATTGAGCTGGTGAAGGAAATGGCAAACCACTCCAGTATCTCTGCCAAGAAAACCCTAAATGGTGTCAGAAAGAGTCAGACATGACTGAAACAACTGAAGAACAATAGAATTCAGTATCTCTGAGAACCTTGTAACATTTTCTAAATTTTAGGATTTTGGCTGTTGTATGCATGAGGCAGTGTGGGAAAATGGATAGAGAACTAGTCTTATAGTGTAGAAGACCTGTGTTCAAGTTTTATTTTTGACATATACTGAACTGTCAGTTTAACCTCTTTGTGTCCCAGGCAAAGTCCCAGACAGTACATCAGAGAGCAGTTGTAGATTTTCATTACTAGAGGGAAATTCCTCCATGTAAATATGAAATCACAGGTCCTGCTTTAAGGAAAAAAAGAGAAAGAAACCTTATTTTTGGAGTCATAGTAACAAAGATTTGCCTATATTCTTGCTGATGGCGTTACATTTTAAGTTTCTTTGCCTTTTGGATGGAGTATCAAACACTAAACGTGACATTGCTTAATGGTTATGCTGTGTCTGAGGCTGTTTGAACTAACTGATGATTTAAAAAACAACCTTGTAGTCATAGAGCTTTTTATTTTTTGCTTCAAAAATTTTTGTTGATAGTTTTTGTTTTTTACATCAGTCATTTCTAGTACATTTTTATCTTTTATTAACAACTGGTCTGTCAGGATGTTCAAAGGATTATCCATGAAATCTCAGGTATAAGGTTAGGGATTGATAGTGAATTTAATATTCATTTTAAATAATAAAGTACCTGTAGTCCTACATCTTTCTACTGAAAAGAGGGGAAATGTTTTTCACCGTTTCACACAACATTTTTAAGTTGGAAATGACCTTAAAGATGATTTAGTCAAAACATTTCATTCCCTCATCTTCCATAATTATCTTGTCTTTCACCTTTATATATGAACAGGTGGCTCCTTGCCAAGGGAAACTTCTACAGATGAAGAAACTGAAGGCTCATACAGATTAAATAAGTGACTTGTGTGAGATGAATAGCTAGTGTTGAGAGAAATTAGTACTGAAACCCAGGTTTCTTGCTCAGTGTTCTTTCCACTTTATGATGCTGCCTTTCTATGATGTCCCAATTGATCATCAGACTTTGAGCAGCTACAGACTTCTAGAAAATAGCCATGAACACAGGAAAAAAACCTATGAGGAAAAATAGTGATAACAAAGCTCCACTGTAGGAAGAGGATTTTTTAGCTACTTTCTGATGAGAGGGTAGCTTATAATTGTGTATAAAATTAAGCTACTTTGGTTATTTCATATGCTCCTTTTTGGGGGGAGTAATTTTTAAAATTATTTCTTACTAACAATTATCAACAAACATTTATATACAAAGGACACGAAGTAGACTTCTTTATGATATTATGAGTTTCTACTACAGTTCTTTAAAAGAAAAAAAAAGATTTACTCTCACGTTACAGTTGAATAAGAATTTAGAATCCTTGAAAAGAGCTGACATCTACAAGGAAGAAATTCATCCCTAGTGTGAAGTCATGTAGTGTAAGGCCAAAAAATCCTACTGTTATTTTTATTCATGCATGTGTATACATATACATATATGTTAGTGTTACCTGAAGTAATCTTTGTATTACATTTGGGATAAAAATTAATATTTATAATAATTACCTCAAAAATTTAAGAAATAAATATCTTTGTCATATACTATGTTTAAGAGTACATAAAAAGGTGTATTATATTTTTAGTAATGCATTTCAATCAGTCAGTCATTTATTAAGTACCTAATATGTGCCAGGCACTGTATGCTAGTGCTCTGGGGAAACAAAGGCAGAAGTAAATCAACTCTTGCCTTTAAGGAGCGTATAGTCTAATGGGGAGACAACATATACACATAGAAGAATATGTTATACAGACATGCAGTAAATACAAGTTTTGTGAGGTAGTGCTGTAGCCGATAGTGGGAAATCAAGTCAAGGCTTTGTGAAGAGTGTAGTACTTGAAGTGAGTCTTGAAAGAAATTAAGAACTCTTGAGAGGCAAAAGTGAAGAGAGAGTGCTGACAGTCCAGGTATGCTGACTAGCCATTGTGCAAAGAAGGAACATAATGTGTATGGAACAGAAGTAGGCGAGTATAATTGGATCATAGAGTTGTTGGCAGGGGAATAAGAATGCAGGAAAAGTAGCAGAAAGATACCACTTGATTGAAGATGCTTTAAAAATAGATTTATATTATTGTCTATTGTTTTTACATTACCTATACTTCCCCTTGACTCTCTCCCTTACTCTCCTCTGAGAAAGCCATCCCTTATAACAAAGAATTATTTTTTTTTAAAAGAAAGGAGAAAAAAATTCAGCAAAACCAGTCATTGCATTGAAAAAAAATCTAATGTGACATGAAGTATTCCACACCTGTGAATCCCTGGCACTACAGAGGGACAGAAGTTGGAGGTGTCAATCCATCTATCTTGCAACATTCAGTTTTCACTGATTTTATGGTCGCTTTTTTTTCAGTCTACATTGTTACAGTCATTACGTATATGGTTATCCCTTCCACATCACAGGGCTTAGGGGTGCATATATACATCTTCTCCACCCCCATCTGGAAAATTTGCATAAAAATTTTTGGCCTTCCCTTTGTACTAGAGAAGATCTGGATTACTGTGGTATTAAAAGATAAAATATGTTGACATTATACAATGCTATACATATATTTTATACCTTTCTGAGTTTCTAAACTTTTTCTGTGTCATCTGTTGGCCTTCACCTGTCCTCTGCAGCTTCTGGAAAACTCAAAATTCTCATTTAATTTCTTATGCTTGAAGTCACAATGTGAAAGGGATAACTGTACAGTTTTCCTGTCTCTGATTATTTTGTATCAGTTCTTTTAAGTCTTTCCATGCTTTTCTGTGTTCATCATGTTGGTTGTTTTATACAATATGGTAGCATTCCATTATATTCACATATATATTCCCCAGTTGATGAGCATTTACTTTTTCCATTTCTTTGCTACCACAAAAAGTGCTGCTATAAATATTTCACATGTGGAACCTTTCTTTTTTGGTCAGCAATATTGTGGTGGAGTTTAGTCACTTCCTTAGCATAACTTCATTTGCCTTCCAGAATGGTTGTACAAATTTACTGCTCCACTAACAATGTCTTAGCACAAGCTTGTCTTTCCAAAATCCTTCCAACATTGGCCACTCTAGTATTTTGGTCATCTGACAGTTTGTTGGATATGAAGTGAAATTTCAGAATGATTTTGATGTGCATTTCTCTTATTAGTAATTTGGAACTTTATTTCATTTAATAGTTAATAGTTTTAATTTTTTGCTTAATAACTGTTTGTTTATTTTCTTTGACCACTTATCAGCTGGGGAAATATGAAGAAATTTAAATGCCAAATTGAGGAGTTAGTATTTAATTCTAGAGGCATTAATGAAGCTTATCGACTGGGAGTGGGGAAAGATAGGGTACATGTAATCTGTTCATACCTGTCCTTTAGAAAAATTACTTTGGCGGCTGTAATTGAGGATAGATTGAAGTGGGGAGATAGCCTTGAGGAGGGGAGCCCAGATAGGAGGGTGTTGAAGGTCAGAGTGAAGAAGGCTTGAATTTGAGAATTGATTCCTCAGTAGCCTCTAAACTGGACTACCTCCAGCATAGACCAACTTTGTGTAGTCTGATTCAGGTGCTTTTCCCATTTCAATTCCGCTCCCATTTTATTGTTGAAACTCAGACTGAACCTATATTTTTATTTTACTCATTCCCATAATTAAGGCTTAAGATCCTTGTTGATCTTAAATGACTATTTTTCATAATAGCAATGTAAATAGAACCTCATTCATGAGGTTGTTGGTTTTCCCTGCATCTGTCTTAAACCAGTGTTTTATTTATCCTATCTTGGCAGTGATCTTTATGTTCAAGTAGCCCTACAACATCTAAGTATCTGCTGAGGGGAAATACAAAGATAAATAAAACAGATTTATGTGAAGGGCTCCCCACAGAGGCAGGGTAGCTAGAGTGTGAAAAGCAGCCAGAAAGACCTGTGTTCAAATCCCATTGCCAACATTTAGTAGTACTGTGACTATCTCCAAATATCATTTTACTCTTGTAAAATATAATCAATAATAGTTGTAGAATCGTCTTTGCAAAGTTATTTTGAGGCTTAACTGAGATGATGTACGTAAAGAACTTTACAAACTTCAGAGTACGATGTAAATGTTGACCATCATCATCATCCCTCTAGAGAAACATTTAAATGATCAAAATTGCTATGTAAATACTACATAAAACTTTTAAATAGCTGTCAGTGTACACCAGAATTAACAAACTAAACATTCCAAAGCACAGCTGTTCTATTATTTTGCAGAGTTCCTTTATATAGTGAATAATTTCAAAGACAAACAACCATTTCCACTTGTAATAATAGACTCCTAATTAAGGAACTGTGGAAACTTAATGATTATGCAAGTACAGTTGTAAAATATAATAGGTTTTATGCAAGTACAGTTGTAAAATATAATAGGTTAAGACATAGAAGCTGTAGTAGCACAGCTAGTGATTGTAAGATCTGTAAGTAGTAGTTTCTAATAGTTATTTCATGGTTTTCTAAAAATGTGCTTTAGCTTCATGCTGTTACTTCTAATATCGTTTCACTATAGGAAAATCTTGCTAAGATAAGTGTCATTATAAAGCAGTGGTCTGTGTGATAAAAACTATTTTCTGTGGCTTGACGGATGTCTCATGATAAGAATGATTTGTAAATCTGTGCACAGTTCTCTACATAGAATAATCTCGTAAAAATAAGTTCTTTTTTGAGTCCCTGTTTGCTATTAATACTTAATAACTTAAGTGAGAGAGTAGTATGGAAGAGATAAATTATTTGAACCATCAGTAAGTTCTTATCATTTTTTACTTCTTTCAAATAGCATTATTTTTCAACTTAACCCAACCTCTTTCCATCACAAACATTTATCATTCCTACCCTGAAATTTGATGTGAGCACCCAAACTACCTTATCAAATAATTTACAAAAAGATCCAAGGGCTGAAATTCTACTCTGTTTCTGCAGTTAGTGGAGAATGGTAATGTGATTCCTCATCTTGTAGTAGAATAATATATGTAAAAAGTTATATTCCATTGAGTTAATATTTGGAATCTACCTGTACAATGATACTGGGGTTTATTCTCCCATGTACTTTTCCACCCATCTGCTCTTGTGTCGTCTAAAAAAAGTAAAAGGAAAAAAGTTAAAATGTTCTCTCTGACACCCAGATTTTTCTTTCTTAATTTTTCATGTATTATTTTCTGATATTTGAAAATTACATTTCTTAAATCTGCTAGAAATGCCAAATAGTTTTGTGGGCAGCCAGGTGGTGCAGTGGATAAGAGCACTGACTGTGGAATCAAGAAGAACTAAATTCAAATTGGGCAACTGTGTAACCTTGGGCAAGTCACTTAACTGCTTTTTGCCTCAGTTTCCTCAACTTTAAAATGGGATAATAATAGCCTACCTTAAAGGGTTGTTGTGAGGATCAAATGAGGTAATATTTGTAAAACGCCTAGCACTGTGCCTGCCACATAGTAACCACTGTATATATATTTATTTCCTTCCCCCACCCCTTTCCTTTCTCATCCTCAAAACATCTTAATTGTTAAAACTATCAGCAACTTAAACTATATGCATAGATTGAGAGGTTATATGTTCTAACTCAGGAGTGGGGAACCTGCAGCCTCGAGGCCAGATGTGGACTTTTGACTGAATCTAAACTTCGCAGAATAAATCCCCAGAATAAAAGGATTTGTTTTGTGAAGTTTGGATTCAGTTAAAGAGTCGCACCTGAGGACCTACAGGGCCACATGTGAAGGCCGCAAGTTCCCTACTCTTGGTTTAACCCCTTGATTTTATAAATACGGAAACTAAGTCTAAGGAAGCTAATTGATGTACCCCAAAATACACTGGAAGTGTCAGAGATGGGATGAGAATCCAGGTTCTCTGAACTTCAGAGCCAGCTCTCAGCTCTGTACCATGCTGCCTCCTCAGACTTACACTGCTTTTTTTTCTTTGTGCCATATAAATATAAAGTACTGTAGCTCTGATTGCTGTTGTTAAACTTAAAGCAGAATTTCCATGTTAAAATCTATTTTTCTAGTGTGCTTCTGACCACAACAAGAATTTGTCTGAAGTGATATATTTAACATTCAGAGTTCTTACCCTGTAGAGATTTTTTTGGTTATAGATATCAGATAGTAAAGGGGTGATTTGATATAATATCTAAGTTTTACAGAAAATATAGAATAATTAATTTGAAAAACTTTGTAAGATGTTGATATTTTTATAAGTTTAAAATGCTAATTAATACCTGTCACATGGACATAAACATTATACAACATTTTGCGATATGAATAGATAAAAAATTGTTTTATATTTTATTTTTTTGCATATGTGCTTATTTCTGAGTACTCAAACTCTTGTGTTAATAGATTTTACTTTTTGTCACCTTGACAGTCTGATGTCAAAGGGTAGTTCCTTGTAGATCAACATTTCTGAGAGTTTGCCACAGAATTGAGCTTCTATGAAAAAAGTGCAGAGGTCCCTCTAAAGAAAAAAGTTTTAGCAAAAGATAACACATTTCAGATCTATTTATTTGTTTTGCAGTATGTGTCAGTCTTGTATGCTGTATGCATTGAACCAGTATGAAAACTGACAGTTGGTATAATTTTTTACATGACAAAAAATTTGCAACATTTTACAGCGTAATCTTGCTTCAGTAACTTACAAACTCTCCCCATCCTGGTTATACCCTCCCCATCCCAATTGTTCTGAACCCTAGCTATCATTGTTCAGACTATGTTCTTTATTCCCCACTGCCCAATCCCTTGTTTCCATTCCCCTCAACTCACCCTCCCAATGACGTTCTCTAAAGCTACCCATCTCTAACACTTTGCTTTCTGGAATGCCTACTCCATGGGTAACAAACTTGCTTTCATCTTAAACTGTTATCTTCCCCACTCCTTCCATCGTCTCACTGAGACCTGGTTCCCTTCTAGATGACACAGCCTCCATTTCCAGCACTGGCAACATATATTTTCACCCGTTTTGCCCTGACCAGTGACTCAGTGGTTGAGGTAGAGAAGTTGGATACTCCTTGCTCTCCATTGCCACTTTAAACTTCTTTCTCTATCATCATCATTTAATAATCTTTCCTCCTTTGAGGTTCACTCAGTCTCTATCTACCACTCAGTCAGAATCCTGGTAGCTGTTGTCTCCTGACCTCCAGGACACTTCCTTTCTTTCCTCAATGAGTTCAGTGCCTGGCCTACTTCTCAATTCCTACCTTTATATTAGGAGACTTCAGCATACATATTGATAGTCTCTCACACACCCTTACGTTCAGTTTCTCAATTTACTAATTTCCCATGACCTATTCATCCAGCCCCACTACAACAAGCAACAAAGATGATCTTAGCCCTGATCTTATCACCACCTCAAAACACACACACTAGTTCAGTTGTACATGAATTCTGAAATTCCCTTATCTGATCACAGTCTATTTTCATTCCACATCTTCCTCTGCTTGCAACTCCAAACACTCTTTCGTTCACATTTCTAGTCCCTGGACCCCACAATTCTGTCCCAGGCTATCACCTCTGCAATAGCTGCATTCTCCTCCCTTCTCCATCTTAACCATTTGGTGAACCAGTTCCAACTTTACACTCTCCTCTTCTATCCTTGTCCTCTTATCATATCATATTACTCCACCTTTAAATCCACTTGGACTTTTTGGTGATAACTTGACTCTTGGGATATATCAACAATTTCCACCTGATTTTGTGATACACGTGACGAAATTTCAAATGATCAAAAGGTTTTTCTTGAAGTTCACAAAATTAATTCAAATACCTTTTAATTTTAATAATATTAATAACTATAATAGCTATCATTTGTGTGTGTGTATATGTACATATATACATACAGAGAAATAATTAGTTATAAGATTTGCAAAACACTTACATATATCTCGATGTTACATATATCTTACAACCACTCTGGCAGGTAAGTGCTATTTATCCCCATTTTACAGATAAGGAAACCGAGAGGCAAGTGGAGGTTAAGTGACTTGACCCATAGTTATTAAGCATATGAGGGACAATTAGAACGTGGCTTCATTATTCCAACTCTAGCACTTTATCCATTGTGCTACCTAGCTTTTTTGGGGGGGGGTGAGGCAATCAGGGTTAAGTGACTTGCCCAGGGTCACACAGCTAGTAAGTATTATGTGTCTGAGGCTGCATTTGAACTCAGGTCCTCCTCACTCCAAGGCCAGTGCTCTATCCATTGCACCACCTAGTTGCCCCTTATCTAGCTTTGTGTTAAAAAAAAAAAAAAGTCATAACTATAAAATGGTTAGGAATCATTAGGATAAAAAAAATAAAAAATAAAAAAAAAATAAAAGTTTATTGACATTAAATGTCTGGAGTAGCCAGTATCTTGGATATGATAATTATAATCACAATGATTGAAGAAAGTTGGCAATATTGATTGACTGAGAATGCCTATAGCATGGTCCAACACTCATAAAATAAATTATCTTTTAAAAAAATAACATTTAAAGAAATAAGTGTATTGTATTATAACTAATGTTTGTATATGGCTTTTAATTATTTTGACTATTTAAAAATATTTCTTTCAATTCAATTAAAATTCTGTTCATTTTTATCACCATTGCCTTCTTTGTCACTTGTCTCCACAATCTTCCTACAACATGTAGGAAATATGTACCATTATTTCCTTCCAGCTTCTCTGTTGTTTATAGTTTTCAGCAGTTCTGAGCGGCTGTTTTTAAATTCAAGATATTTCGACCACTGATAGATTTTTGCCCCCAAATGCTCACTTATATCTTTACATAATCTAAAAAACACATGTGATCTCTGGACTTGTCACGCAATGAATAACTAATGCTGGCTGTCAAGACGGGCAGTTGATCCTTTTAGGAAAACTACTGAAGTATATGCTTCCCTTGTTCCTCTATCCTGAGGTCTATTGTTAAATCACAGCTTTGCTGTCAGTTGTACTAAAATTTTGATTATAGGCTTGGCTGCCACTCTTAGTCTCATTTTGTATAAGCCAGATATTTTGGAGGGGAGAGTTTGAGGGTGGATGGAATTGAATCAGTAAACAGGAAAGACTAATGCAGGAGAGTTCATTTGGGGAGGAAAAAATCCCAAGTACAAAGTGAGAAGATCTGAAATTAAATCATCTGCAAGCGTGAGTAATATAGTAGTAGTTTTTTAGGTTGTTTTTGTTTTGTTTAAGTAATACATGATACTGTGTTATTAATAGATAAGGTTGTAGAAACCGTGATGTAATCACTCTGTACTTAGCATCAGTATGAACCCTATTAGATTACACGTGCTCCTTACATTAAGATTTAGTGTACAAAAAAAAGATGATACATAACAGGTGTGTTATGGAGTGATTAGTTATGTTTTAAAGCAAGTCTACCGTGAAGCCATGTATAAAGTAATGCCCCTAAAGTATGATTATCTAAAATTTTTTAGTAATTTAATTGATGTAAGCTTCACTGACATAAAGTTTGAATTTCTACATTTTGAGCAGAAATCCAAAAAGTTCAAGTTTCCAGAAGAGAAGAAATACAAATATACCTTAAAAATACCTCTCTGAAGTACTTTCCTTGATCCCACCCCAATAACAAGTGTTTCCTGCCTCAAATTTTTTGAAATCAGTGATATTGTTTTCACCTGTAATCCCTAGCACATAATAATAGTTTTGTAGTTGTTTATTTAATAAAGAGAGCCATGCTTTAGTGGATAAGTGGTCAAAGAATATGTACTAATAGTTCTTAAAAGAATTGCAAACCATTAACAACAATATAGAATATTTTTCTAAATCACTTAGAAAAGAAATCCAAATTAAAAGAATTCTGAGGTTTTACTTTATACTTACAAAATATTGACAGATATGATAAAAAAAAAAAAAAGAAACAGTCCTGGAGGGGCTGCAGAAAGACATGCAAGTTAATAAAATAGTGGTTCTAGGAATGGATCCAGCCATTCTGGAGAACAATTTGGAATTATGAATTATGTGTACTAAACTGTGCATACCATTTGACCTAGATACCCCACAGTATATGTCCCAACAAGAAAGGTCAAAATATTGGCCACAGCACCCTTTGTGATCACCAAGAACTGAATCCAAAATGGGTACCCATGTATTGAAGAATGGTCAAACAGATTGTGGTATATGAATACAATGAAATATCATTTCATCATTCAGTGAGCATTAAACACCTACTATGTGCCAGGCTTTGTGCTAGACATTGGGGATACTGATACAAAAAAATGAAAGTCCCTACTCCTAAAGCAGGCCTGCACAACCTGCAGCTGTCAGGCAGCTTATGGCCCACAGGTATGCCAAAGGATTTGGGGTGTTTACATTTGAACAGGGGAGACAAAAAGTACATATGTAAGTATATTAAAAATAGAGAAAAATGCAAATAAGGTTAAGGTAGTTAATTACAAAGCAGGGAAAAACAGGGTAGTAGCAGTTAGTTACTTGGAGATAGGGAAGAACCTTATGAGGTGGAGATGTATTTTAGTGTGAAAGGCTTATCACCTGGAAATGTAAGACCACAGGAACAAAGGGGAGGCTAATGTGGCTAGATTGCAGAGTTTTTGGGTGGGGCATAATGTATGAAGCTGGAAAGGTAGTTTAGGGCCAAAACTGTAAAGGACTTTAAAAGCTCAATTGGGGAGTTTATGTTTCATTCCAGAGGCAATAGGAGCCATATGAGTTGATGAGGACAGGGATAACATAGTCACTGCTGTACTTATGTAGAGCGGAGTTACTGGCCACGTGTCCTAGTCCAGCCCAAACTAGATTAAAATGTAATTGGGAAATATTTCTTAAAATAAATAAAAATACAACAAAACACAGGTATGCAAATTCCCTATTTTGTGACTATGAAAATGTCATATAAAATTATTTTCAATTGTCTTTTCTTTTGCATAGAGCCTTATGATAACTTAAGGGAGATCCTCCAAAATGTGGCCAAATTGCAAGGAGTATCAAATATGAGAAAGCTAGGTCACCTGAATAACTTTACTAAGGTAAGACACTTGGGATTTTCTCCTTTTCTGATTTGTTGGTGATACTTACTGAACGTTTTCTAACCTTTTTGTACTGGCCATCTTAAAATTTGACTGATCAGTTAGTTGTTGTAGTTGCTTAATTTCATCTCCTCAGTGTCACATTCTAAAAAGAGGATAAATAATTGGTCTTGGAGTGTAATTTCAGGAAAAGCTTGGGTAGCAAATTAGTGCTTTGACCAAAGTTAGTTTCCATAAAACGATGTGCTCCTAATTCTATTAGATTCTGACAGTGGAATGGTTTTTTAGTTATATGTAACTGTTGCTCTATAGGCTACTTAGTGTTTTGCCCTAAGTCCTGTGATCTAGGATAATTTTGGGGAACCCTAGGAAAATGTAAAACCAGATATAGAAATATCCCAGGAACAATATTCTAGTTCCTGTGGTGATCCATTGAATGATCCCTGTTAGGCCACTGCTTGGGATAATCTACAAGAAAGGCAAAGTGAATTTAGAGGATTTTTCCTGTAGGTATACTTCAAGAAGCTAGCTTAACTTGAAGAGCTGAAACCTTTCTATATACTTAATCAAAATTCCTAGGGAAGTCCCACAAACTCCTTCTGCTTCCATGTATGATATTTTTAAAAGTAGGGTCTTGTGAATAAGTCTGTAAGCTGTTATGTCACATCCCTTATAAAGAATCAATGTTACCAAATTAACAGTATAATCTTTTTTTTTCTCTATTGAAGTACACATTTTGAAATAAATAGTATTCATTTTATACAGGGAGCCTAGAAAATAAGTAGTCTTAATGATTAGGTTACTAGATTATAAATTTGTAAGATCAACTTACAATAGTCAACCAACAGACATTTTTAAGTACATTCTGTTTGCCAAGTAACATACTGGATATGCAAAAACAGAAACTGAGCGGTCCTTAAACTTTAAGTTTATATTCTCCTGGAGAGGGGGAGGGGAGAATATTATGGTTCGTGTACATGTACATACACATATATAAAATCTATACAGAATATACAAGGTAGTTCTTTTTTGTTTGTTTTGTTTTTGAGGCGGAACGCACTAGTGATCAGAGGAGTAGGTGTCACTTGAGTTAAGCTTGGAGGAACTAGGGATTCTAAGAGGCAGAGGTGAATAAGGAGTGCTTTCCAGCCAGGGGAACAGCCAACACAGAGAGACCTTGAGGTAGCACATAGTCCAGTGTAAAGGACTTTATATGCCAAACCAAGAAGTTCATATTTGATTCTAGAGGCAATAGAGGGATATTGAATAGTCAAATAAAGTGGTCAGGCTTTAGTTTAGGAATATTGCTTGGGTAATTCTTTAGAGGATGAGCTAGAGAGAATAGAGTTTGGAGACCAGAAGACCATTTTGGAGGGTGTTGTTCCAGTCAGAGGTGATGGATATGAGCTTGAACTGGAACTCTGTGAGTGGAGAGAGAGGGACTGATGAGAGAAATATTATGGTAGATTCAATGAGTGAGTGGAGAGAGAGGGACTGATGGGAGAAATATTATGGTAGATTCAACAAGGCTTGGCAGCTAATTGACTATGGGGAGCAGTTCCAAAACTGAGTGACTAAAACAGTAGTGGTATCCTGTACAGAAATAGGGAAATTAGGAAGAGAAGTGGGTTTTGGGGGGGAGAGAGGGGAAATTAGTTCTTCTTTAGACTGTCAAGATTGAGATAGATGACTTTGGGGCTTTTTTTGGATATGTCCTGTAGGCAGTTGGTGATACAGAGCTGGAGCTCAGGAAAGAAACTAGGGCTGGTTACTTACACAAACGCACGCACACACACACACACACACACACACACACACGGATATATAGATATAGATACATGTCTATATATATCCTATATAGGAGTCATCCGCACAGGAATAATAATTCAACTTATTGGAACTGATGAGATCATTAGGAGAGAGTTTAGCAAGAGCTTTCACAGTCAACAAGAGAGTTACTGTCCTTTCCTTCAGTTGGTCTCACTTTTATTTCGGACCCTAACTAGATATTTCCAGTTTGGACATTTTTGTGCAGGCACGCGCGCGCGCGTGTGTGTGTTTGTGTGTGTTTAAAGACCAGAATGCAAGAGGATTCTAGTGCAACATGTGGAAAGAGGGGGAAACATTTAGCTAGAGCTTGAGAGTTCAGGGGCCAAATGTTCCTGTTTTCCTCACCACCCACTATACACTTAAGACACTATACACTTTCCTTCTACCCCCACTATACACTTTAAAGAGTTTGAAGAATTTTGGACTAGTAGAAGTCAGATTAAAAACTATTTCTTGTTGTTGCTTTTTTAACTTGAAATTTTTTTTTTCTTAGTCCTCTTTTGCCTTGTATTTTAGAAAGAGCCAGGTGAAGCAATTGACTTGGTGCATATTTATTGGGAATAGGGCTGCCACAATTTATACTGTGCCCTTTATAAATGAACTGTTTAAAGTACTTAAATATCTCTTGATGTTTAGCAACCCACTTGAGAAACAGATTTAAATTGAGTATCAAGACCGAGGGACTAAGTTGGTCTTTGGGTTGATTAGCTGAAAGATGTTATTGGAAGGATCTTAGACAATAAGGAATGATTTGGTGATAATAAATTTAGTATGTTATTACAGAAATGGGATACTTTTTTTCTTTTGGATGAGGCAATCAGAGTTAAGTGACTTGTCCAGGTTCACACAGCTAGTAAGTGTCAAGTATCTGGGGCCGAATTTGAACTCGGGTCCTCCAGACTCCAAGGCTGGAGCTCTATCCACTGTGACACCTAGCTGAGAATGGGATACTTTTAAATGAGCAACTTCATGTAGGGGATTTCTATATTTTAAAAATAATTCTGAAACTAAGATTTTTTTTTAGCTAATTTTTTCACATATTAATATAAACAAGTAGTAAGAATGACAAATGGAGAAAATCTCCACTTTTTAAATATGATCCCCTTGCTTTAGTACTGTGTATAAATTTAGTTAATGGAGTTAACATACTTGATCCTTACAGTTAAAATACAGTGAATTATATCTTAACAAGGTTTCTTTTAAGGTACAGGCAGAAGGATCTAATGATATAATCCTGTAACCATGTGAGTGTCACACACCCATGACTGTCTCCTGACATCATTTTGGTATATAAAGTAATGTGTAACTGTTGGTTGAAACAGTCTTTCATATTCTACTAAAGTATCTTAAATTCTATGTAACATTGAACAATTGTTTAATTCTTAAAAACTTTTCACCTGTTAACATATTGAAAAACTATTTTCTTTGAAGTCTTTCAAACATTTCATTTTTATTTTAAAAGCATCCAAAAGAATCTTATTTTGAAATAATTTTTATATTAAAAACTCATGCTACAAAAGAAAATTAACATAAAATTAAGATAGTGCTGATACTAGAACCTCTATTTTAAAGAGTTACACTTGTCTGTTTAAAAAATTTGTTTGACAGATCTTAGGTATTGCAAGGTAATTCTTATTACCTGGAAACTGTTAAAAATAATAGATTTAACATTGTCAGAAAATAATCTTTACAGATCACAAAATCCAAGTTCTGTATAAATGTGTCATTTTAGCCATTTTATTTAAGGAACAGATTCATACAGATTGACTATTTGTTATAAAAAAAAAATCAGTTCTGTTCTGCTGATTACCTGAAACAGAATCTATACTTAAACTATCAAGAACTATGAATCTATTATTGAATCTCTTAGCTTAATTTCTTATATATAGTAGTAAAAAGATTATATAGCATATTAATTTAAGATAAAATATCTTAGATTTATAACCACATGTTTTATAGTTAAAATCATTGTTTGCCATTTGAGTTTATTAAATAATTGATCTAGCCTCCTTTTTATTACTTAAAAAGTTTAAATTTAAAAAGATAGTGCCTATTTCAGTGAGGTGAAATGTGAATGATTAATGGTATGTTTTGAGGAGACTTCATGTGATACTGCCTTGATTTGATGAATGAAATAGTGGGGTATAGCTAACTCAATAAGCTTAAGACTCAGAGCTCAAAAGAGTTTTTTTTTTTTTTTGAGATGAGCCCTCTACTCCACAAACTAATTGAAAAATATTCCTTTGAACTAAAAGTCATACTTCTGCCTCTTACTTCAAGTTTGTATTTTTTTTTTCTCTGTCATATTTGTGCATAGCAAGTTTTAGTTTTCCTGGCAACTTAGGTGATTTGTTAATAATTTCAACCTGGTCCTTGACAAATATTAAAAGAAATCACTTGATAATATCAACTAACTGGTGTAAATAGTAAATATTAAAGTTTATACATATGTCCCACCTATTGTACTTGAATAATAGATTAGAACATTTAGTTGGTTTGTTTTTTCTTTAGATTTTGAGTGGTACCACTTAGAAACTTTTCCTAATACTGTAGTACATTACCACCAGGTGGCAGTAGGCAACCAATATATTGAAATACATATTACAACCTTAAGTTTTCTGTACCTAACACTTTCATAAATGTAGCAAATGGCAAACAGCAAAATAGATCCTTCTTATGCTTTTAAAATCAAATACACAGGCAGAATTTGGTACTACTCACTAACTTAATTTTTAGGAACTTAATTCAGAAAGTGTTATTTCAATTTCCCCGACCCCCACCAAAAAAATGTAATTTTGCTTCACTGCTGACAGTTTTAAAGCTTTTCTTTTTAAGTGAGAGATTGTCCTTTTATATGCTTGATTTCTGTTAATGACAGGAAGGCTTTTTTTGTACCAGGCAAACGAAATAAGAGAAAAAAGATAATAGTTTTCCTACCCCAAATATATAAAACTCCATGAATTTAGAGTCTCTTCACTTAGAGAAGGTAACTTTCATTTTTGCATCTAAAGTTTTACCATTTTTTTCTTTTGACAAATTTGCCTCTTCTCAGCTGTTTTCGTTTTAAGCTAGAGCTCGGTGTAACTGTTTAATGTGTATGTATTGATTTTCTAATCAGCTCATATTTAACAGTTTCAGCACACTACAGCTTTAGATGGGATACCTTATAGGAAAAAAAAAAAGACTAGTATCTCTTGTGCACGACATAACATTTGAACAGATTTGAAAGATATTTTAAGAGATTTAAAGTGATTTTATGACATAGGGAAACCATTGCATCCCAACCTATTTGTATGCCTCACTCCAGAAAAGTGTCTTGCCTCAAGGTTGCTGATCATGTGCAGCAATCTTTGTGCTTCTCTCAGGAAATATGCAGTCTGTCTTCTGGAGGAATCTTTGCTGTTCATCTTCCCCTACTATATATTTTTGTAAATAATCAGTTGTTGTAGTGGAAGGTGAGGTAATAAAGCATAGGATATAATCCCTTGATTAAAAAACAGCATTCAGTTTTATTTTGGTGTCAAAAACATTTTTAAATGAATAATTCTGTTATTGTCAAAACATGGTCACTGAAGTTATTGTAGATGGATTTTTTTTTTGTGAATGTACTTAGTTTTGAAAGTATATTTCCAAATTCAATAGTTTCTTATTAAGTTTGCAAGTTTTAGGATAAAAAAAATCATTTGTCAGGTGTCTAAGTAGCATGTGAGGCTCTATAGGTGCATAGATTTTTTTGTAGTTCATTTCTAGATTTTGTTTGTTTTCTTAAGCATTATGAAAGATTCAAATATTGCTTCCTCAGATTATCAACCTGATATTTTTATTCCTGTGAAGGGGGAGAGAATTAGAGAAGCATACTACTTCAGTTGATGTGGACAACTCCGTAACCTCTTTTCATGTTTAGGTTTATGAGATAGCAAAATTACACTAAGCTGTAGTTTATTGAGTATTAATAATAACAAAAATGTATAAAAGCAGAATTTTTTTTAACATGGTACTATGCAAGGAAAATAATTATGACCCTGGGGTATTGTAAGATTCTCAACTGTCTTCTGAATTACTTAAGATTAAAATTCAACTGACTTTGTTTAATGTGTCTTGTGCTTTGTTATGTTCTTATTCTTTGAAAACTTGTGATATAATTTCCATGTAACCAGGACCTTTTATATTCCACGAAAGTTCTAGAAAAATTACAGTTTTTTAACTTACTCATTATTATTAATCCTGTGTAGCTACACTGTGGTCCTCCAGATAAAAATGTTGCTACCATTTTTTGTTGTTCTTTAGTGGGAAGAAAAATATCCCCAAAGAGGAGGTAGGTGTAAAGAAGAGGAAAAAAAGGTAGCAGAAAAAATTTTATACCACTGTACTCCACTGAGTGTACATGAGTGTATTCCACTTATTCATTTCTATCATTTAGCCACCGAGTTTTGCTGATAAATGTTGCTACTCCAATATAGAACATAATCTCTTAGGATCTCTAATTTCATTTATTCATCATGAAGTTTAAGAATTCTATATGATTGATTGTGGGTCATGATTCCCACATTTACGAGAGAGTAGGTAGTGTCTACTAAAAAATATGGGATATATTGACCTTGTGAAACATCTAAACTTTACTTATAAAGTTAGAGAATAATTATAACATAATTTCTAAAACTTTCCCCATGATGAAAATCTGATGTCATTTCATGAACTCTTTTCTGATGTCAAGCAATATATATTGTCATAACTATCAGCTCAATTAAATTTCATTATGTCAAGAAGGACATTTCTTTTTCACCAAGTAGGCTTTATCTGGAAAGAAATTTATGAAGGAAAATTCTACAAACCATAAAATTAAATTGTGCTTCTGGTTTCCTCAGCCATTTAAATGCACCTTATCTATTTATCCGCTTGGCATAAACTATATTATGCTTCATAAGATTACATTTGATTCTTCATTATCATGAAAGACCAGGGCCTTTCTACTCTGAACCTAGTGCCCCTATCCCCTTTTATTTTGCCCCTAAATAATAAATAGGTCTTCAGATCCTTCAGAAATGATAGTAAACTTGTAGTCCCTCATAGCTTTTGTTGATGACATATATACACTAAAGCATTTTCTTATTTTGCTATAGGTTGTAGTTGTGCCCGTTGTTGGATTATCTAGTATTGAAACTGTTTATGAACTCAGAGAAATAAGTCAGTTGCTCAGAATATTCATTAAATGAATGGATTTTTCATTCTAAATCTATTGCATTAAGGCACAAGTAGCAATTGAAGAAACTTCTGTGCTTACATAAGATAGTCATTGTTGAAAGAATACAAGTTCTTTGAGGTCAGGGACTTCTTGTATTTTGTCTTTTTATTCCTAATGCCTCACACGTAGTAGGTACTTAAAAACAATTCTTATTTAATCAAACTCTGAAAAATTCAGTGTAAATTAAAACTTAGATGTTTTTTGGAGTGATGGGAGTTTTAGTTATGGGAAACATGAGGTTTCATTTGTAAGGTCAATGTTTTCCCAAAATTTTATGAAGGAAAAATGTTAGTTATATTAAAATGCATTGCTTCTCTAAACTATTAAAGCTAGAAACCATTCAGAATCTGAAAGTTTTGATGTATTTAAATTTAAACCAAATGAATTTTACTATATTTTATGGATTTATCCTGAATGTTGATAAATCTTATTTTTATTTTGTGTATTTTAATATGTGTGTCTATGTGTGTCTCAGTGTCTGTGTGTATTTTCATAGAGAGTTGAAAAAGCAATGGAATTGTAGTTAGAAGACTTGGGTTCAAATAGCTTTCTTACAGATAGTTGTATGTCTCTTAAAAAGTGACATAAGTTCCCTGAGCCTCAACTTAATCGTCTTTGAAAAGGGGTGTAATATTTATACTACCTGTCCTATTGGGTTGTTTCAGGGAGAGTATAGTGTAAAGATTAAAATGCTGTATGAATGTGACCTGCTATTTAAGGGATTTTTTTTCTTGACAGCTTCTTTGTAATATTGGCCACAGTGAAGAAAAGCTAGGTTTTAATTATGAGCATATCATAATATGGTAAGTACCTTTTGTCTTTCCTGAATTATAATTAGACATTTAAAAATCTATGCTTTTTTAAAGTACTGACAGTGTAGTAATACTTAACATATATTAAGATACTTAATTAAAAATAGTTGTAAAAAATTAATAATTTTATTTTATACATTATGATGATGTATAAAATTTAGTGATATTTTATGGTTACGTATAAAAGCCAAGCATCTAATCTAATATTTGAAACACATTTGGGGTTTTGAAATTTGAAAAATTCTTTACTAGATTATTCAGAGTATCAACTATGGTATTTTAGGTATTCTAAATATAGACAGCAATGCTTATTTTTGTTTTGTTTTCATCAGTTTGCGATTAGCTTTATTGAATGAAGCAAAAGAAGTACGAGCAGCAGGATTACGAGCCCTTCGGTATCTCATCCGAGACTCAAGTATTCTGCAGAAGGTGCTAAAGTTGAAAGTGGATTATTTAATAGCTAGGTAATTTTTCTATGGTTACTTCTTTTGCTTATATTTTCTTTAGTAGAAGAAATTGTATGTAAAGAAACTTTTAAATTTGGTATATATTTTTAGAAGAATTATTTCTTGGTTCTGGGAATCCATGGATTGCTCATTTGGAATAATAGAAAGCTATAAGTACATGTTCACTCACAACAAATATACTTATAGACTGTCATGTAAGAATGTTAATATATATAGTTTTCTTTTAGAATATTTAAATTTTGTAATCTTTACAAGTCAGCCATTTTTTTCCTCAAATAAAAAGCTTTAAAATGTATAAAAATAGGTTAGGTGAAATTGGGTGGAGGAGATAATTTTTTTAAGATTTTTCAAATTATATCAAAGTAGATATAATTAAAACTCTGCAGTTTGCATCACATAGGGTTTAGGCATTTCTAATGGCCAGAATTTATATACTCCTTTCTGTTAAACTTGGTCCACATTAATATTCAGAAGTAAACTACTTCAGGGAAATGAAGTGATTTTTTTGTTCTCCAGAATGTTTGAGAGTTAGCATTCAATGACCATGAAATTGGGCCAGGTTAGAAAAGTTTTTGTTAACACTTACCTGATTTCACTGCACAACTATTTTTGTTGACATGTATGTGATTCAGTGGTTCTGTGAATTCTATGCAATGGTGTTTGTCTCTTTCTTATTTTTTTCAGAAGAAAATAGATATTTCATTATGAGTATTTTTCATTAAGAAATATAAATATTAACCAATTAAACATTTAAAAAATATTCCTTGGTATGTAAAAGTTTAGTAACAAAAAATTATATCCTTTTCTTTTTAGTAAATACTATATTGACATTGTGTTTTATAGTGATCAGCTATCTGAAAATGCTGTCCAATCAGAATTTTACTTATTAATTAATATCTTGCATAGGTGCATTGACATACAACAGAGCAACGAGGTAGAGAGGACGCAGGCACTTCGATTAGTCAGAAAGGTATGCAAACTGTTTTGTTGCATTTTTTTTCTATCATAAAATATTTATTAAGCATTTACTATGTACTAGGCACTGTGCTAAACTTTGGGGATACATAGAAAAACAAAAGCAGTCCATATCATATCTTATATATTTCTTATATAAAACATAGAGCAGATGGGAGATTATTATTCCTCTCCATTTTTGATGAAGGTAGCAAGTATAATCACTGCTTCCTTATTTAAATGCTTATTAATTCTACAGTGCATTTTTAAGTAATAAATAAATTTCTTTAATATAATTTCTATTACTAAAACATTAATGAGATCATAAGTCTAAATCAGAAATTTATCTTTTAATCTATCTAAATTCATATCATTCCCTCTTTTTTTTGATACAGAATTTTTTAAAATAATGTTTTATTTTTTCCCTAGTCATGTGTAAAAACAATTTTTAACATTTGTTGTGGTTTTTTTTGTTTTTTTTTTTAAGTTTTGAGTTCCAAATTCTGTCCCTCTTTCCCTTTCCCCCCCCCAATGTGGTAGGCAATCTGATACATTATACATGTGCAGTTATATAAAACATTTCTACATTAGTCATTTTGTGGAAGAAAACTCGAACAAAACAAAAAAAAGAAAGAAGTGGAAAATAGTATGCTTCAGTCTATATTCAGGCTCCACCAATTTCTGTGTAGAGGGAGATAGCATTTTTCATCATGAATCCTTTGGGAATGTCTCGGATCATTGTGTTTTTGAGAACAGCCAAGTCATTCACAGTTGTTCATTGTACGATATTGCTGTTACTGTGTACAATGTTCTCCTGTTTCTTCTCACTTCACTCTGTATCAATTCATGTAAGTCTTTCCCAGGTTTTCTAAAATCATCCTGCTTGTCATTTCTTATAGCAGAATAATATTCCATTACAATTATATACCACAACTTATTCAGCCATTCCCCAATTGATGCTTATCCCCTCAGTTCTATTTCTTTGCCACTACAAAAAGCTGCTATAAATATTTTTGTACAAATAGGTTCTTTTCCCTTTTTTTGATCTCTTTGGGATACAGACCTAGTAGTGTTATCGCTGGATCAATAGGTATGCACAGTTTCATATATCCCTTTGGGTATAATTCCAAATTGCTCTCCAGAATAGTTGGATCAGTTCACAACTCCACCAAAAGTGAATTAGTGTTGGTACATTTTTAGTTCTACCTCTTTTGTTGAAGTAGTTTTTTCTGGTACTAGAATTAGACAGGAGGAGGCTACCCACTACATTGTTGGGATCGTAGTGCTGTGCCAACTTTTCCCCTCCTACCTTCTCCCTGTACTGATCGAATCATTATATTTTTATGACAGTGTAAAAATTGTACCTGTCATGCTGGAGAAGTGAATTAGAGCCAAGAGGGAATAGGAAACCACTGAAAGTTTTTTAATTGAGGCGTAACATGATCAAATCTATGCCCAAGGCAGATTATTTTGGCAGCTCTGTTTAGAATGCTTTGAAGAGGTGAGACTGAAAGTAGAGAGACCAAATACAAGGTTATAACAGGAGATGGAGAAGTGTGAAATATTTTGTAGCAGTAGAACAACTGACAGGATATTGTTGTTAAGAGAGCAGGAAGAATCAAGGATGATTCTAAGTTTTCAGCTATGGGTTACTAGGAAGATTGTGGTGCCTTTGACACTAAGAAAAAGTTTTGGAGGGAAGGGATTGGTTTAGGTGGGGAAAATAATGAGTTCCATTTTGGGCATGTTGAGTTTGAGGTCCATTTGTTCACACAAATAAGAGCAGAGAGAACAGACGGTAGGGGTAAGTCAGGGTTGAGAATTGTTAGAGCAAGAAGAACAGCTGTACAGGGGAGCAAAGACACAAGGTAAAGGGCAGTTACATTTGAATTGACCAATGGTAGGTACAGGATTATGGAGAGAGGAAAGTGAGGCGATACCAAGATTAAAAAAATCTAGAGAACAGATGGCCATGTTTTACAAGCAATTGATTACTATGGGCTAGAGTTGAAGAGAGAGATGAGGGATGAGGGCCGAATTTGAGGACCATCTATATTGGCACAGATGAGATCATTAAGGGAGAGAATGTAGAGAGAGAAGTGAAAGGGTTCAGGAGAGAGCCTTGAAGGAGCAGCAAAGGAGACTGCATTTTCAGACAGATATGATAAGAATACAGTGCCACTGAAGCCCGAAAGGAGAGCATATCTAGGAGTAGAGGAAGTTCAAGGGGTACAAGAAAGATGAAGACGGGGCAGCTAGGTGGCGCAGTGGATAGAGCACCAGCCCTGAAGTCTGGAGGACCTGAGTTCAAATCTAGCCTCAGACACTTATTAGCTGTGTGACCCTGGGCAAGTCGCTTAACCCCAATTGCCTAAAAACAAAAATAAAAATAAAAAAAAAAGAAAGATGAAGACTGAGAGTTATTAGATTTAGCATTTAAGAAGTCTTAGTTGACCTTTGTAGAACAGCATTTCAGCAGAGTGGCTTGGTGTGGTTGGAAGCCTGAGGAACTAGAAGCAGTAAAGAGTGGAGAACAGAGCTTTCTGTGAGTGTAGTGGTCAATCAGTAAACATTTATTAAGTGCATACAAGGTGCCAGGCACTGTGCTAAGCTCCAGGCAAAAGAGGCAAAAAAAGTCCTTCCTGTCAAGGAGCTTATAATCTAACGGTGGGGGGTGGAGGGGGATTGAGGAATATTTAGTAAGTTTCTCTGATGTGGAAGAGGAAGGGAATGGGGTAGGAATCTTAAGACATTAGAATAAAGATAGAGTGTGAGATAGAAAGTCATGAAGGACAAAGATTGATATGTGCGGCAGAAAGAGAAGCACAGAAGTTTTTTGAGCTGCTGCACTCTAATGTAACCAGGTTACATCAGCTCTGGTCTTATGTTGGTTTTTAGTCAGAGATCTATTTTAAGAAAATATTTTGGCAGTAATTTGTAAAATAGATTGCATGAGAACAAACTTTATCAGTATCCAGTTTGAAGACTACTGAAATAGTCCAGAAAAGAGATTTAAAAAAAAAACCAAAAAGCTTGAATTAAGGTCTTGGCAGTAGAAACATAGTAGGACATGGTTTTAAGAAATATGGAATAAGAATCAATACACCTTGGCACCTGATTGAATGTCAGTCCAACTAGGGAAGGAGGGGGATGTCAAAGCAAGGTTTCAAGCTTGGATAATAGTGAGGATGGTTGTCTCATTAACAAAAAATGGGGAAGCCAAGAGGGGATTGGGGATTTGGTTTGGGGTTGGCAGGAAGTACGTATTTATTCATGTTGTATTCAAGGTGAGAGGAAATGTCCAGCAGGTAGTAAATGTGGTTAAGAAAAAAATTATGTTGTATGCTGCCTGGTAGTTGAATTTGTGGAAAGAGACCAGTTAATAATGAGAAAAGGCAAAAATAAGAGGAGGCAGCTTTTAGTGGGTAAGAGGAAAAAGAGGAACCACCAGAACTGCCTGATTTGTATAACCTTGAGTAAGTTTACCTGCCCTGGCTTTGATTTCCTCATCTATTAAAAAATGAGAGTGTTAGATTAACTTGTCTCTAAGGAAACCTTAGCTGTAAGTCCTGTGAGCCTATGTTAAGGGAATTTTTTGCTGTATAACAATATACTCAGTATAATATTATAGTTACCCTTAAATGCTTAACCATGGAAAATATCTTACTGTAGCACATATATGAATAATATTTATATAAATAAACATTATATATGCATACATACTTAAGCCTAACATAGTGCCAGGCATATAGTAGGTACTTAAGAAATTCTTTTTGATACAAAGAGATGATATTTGAAGTAAAAAATCGAGACAGTTTCTGTGAGGAAAAGATTCTGTTCAGTTATATATTGTTAAAACATTCACTGGTTACCATTTTTATCCTTTTTTAAAGTCCATGTTTGAGACAGAGCAGGACATAAGCATATTCTTAATATGCACCTTTGAAGTATTGTACCAGGAACTGAATATATTATTTAAATCTTAAAATATATTAATAATGAAGGAATTAACTCCCTTTTCTGACTCCATCCTCTTTACAGATGATCACTGTGAATGCTTCCCTATTTCCCAGCTCTGTTGCCAACTCATTGATAGCTGTTGGAAATGATGGCCTTCAGGAAAGAGATAGAATGGTTCGGGCATGTATTGCCATTATCTGTGAACTAGGTAAGAGTTATATACAAACAGAATAAAAGTGTAATGCTTTTTAAAATGTTTTATATTTCTTACTCGTTTAAAAAAGTAAATTCTTTAGTCATTGCCGTAATATACATAAAAGAATGGTAAGAGCCTGTGATAGATGAAATGGAATAGTCACTCTTCAATAAATCAGTTATTCTTTGTGAAATATGATACTGATAAATATATCCAGACTCTATCTAATTTCAATATTAGATAAATTCTGTTGACTTGTAGTTTGATGATGAACACTCAGTTGGCCATTACATTAAAAGAATAAATTAATTATGCTTAATATACCCATAAATTGATAAAGTAGGAAACAGAAAATAATACTCCTTACAAAAGTAAGATTTAAAGAAACAGAAAAAATTGCTAGTACTTTCCATTGCCTTATGAAGGGTGACTATAAAGTAATGAAGATAGCTTATAGTATTACTAGTGGAAGCAAGAAAAAAAAATAATTATCTTGCAGGTACTTATGTTTGATTTGAAGTAATAGCATTTCAAAAATCCATTGGTTTTGAGCTGCCTGGTGGTGAAAGTCAACATAAAAATGAGTGCTAATTATTTAGAGCAAAGAATTAATGTAAAATTTTGTATGAAGTTAAAACTGTAAGACATTTAACATTTTTTTAAAAGCTTACTGGATGTAAGATAAAGATCAAGAGTTCCTGACTCACTCAAAATAATCAAAGAAGGTAGTGAAGATATCAGTAATAATGCCTGACTTGGTCATCAGTTAACCCACAGAATTAAATGAAAATGTTAAAAAAGCCCAAGAAAAGACTTATTCAAACTGAGGATTAAACTGTGAGAATGATAGCTGAAGAGTTAAATTTCAGTGAAGAAAGAGATTCACACTTACGTCAGGATACAAGGAAAATTTCTTGGAAGATTGTGCCATTCAATTTGGAAGATAACAAACACTGCAAGATTGAACACACTTTATCTTTTAAGGAAAATAACTCTTTTTGAAGGAAATTAATAACTGCTGATCAGATATCTCCCAGAAACAAAGGATCAAAATCTACTGGGGAAATCGCCAATTTTCCTGAGACCCAAGACTATCAACAAATTATAGCCATAAATGAAGAATTTAGTTTTTTGCATTGCTATATATTTCTTCCATTAGTATAGCCTTTCCATATGTTAGAAGTGTGTCCTATGATGCTATATCACAATCAGATATACTAAATGGAAATATTCATTCTGCCCACTTTCACAAATGGATGATTATGTTCTGTTAGGCTTATATCCAGAATCATTTGCCTTATTTATTTTTTATAGTTATTTCACTGTCAAGTAAGCTCCTGTAAACCTCAGCACCACTTTTTTTGAGCACTTCCTTTTTTGGTAGCCAGTCACTTGTGACTCAGTCTTAATATTTAAAGAAGGAGAGGAATGATGTACCACATTTTCTTATCATTGTAAGGAAAGTTTGGTGATCAAGTCACAGAAATAATTTTTAGAAATAAAGTTCAAAATATTAACTCTCTTACCCAGTAGGAATTATTTGCCGTTGATCACTTTTTTTTTAAATTATGGTAATTTTTATTTATTTTTTTGTTTTCGACATTTACTTCCAGAAGATTTTGAGTTCCAAATTTTCACCCCATCTCGCCTCTTCCCCCACCCCAAGATGGCATGCATCCTGAATACCCCTTCCCCTAGTCTGCCTTCCCTTCTATCTCTCCCCCCCCCTTCTCTTATCCCCTTCCCCTTCAATTTTCCTGTAGGGCAGGATGGATTTCTGTACCCCATTTCCTGTATTTCTTATTTCCCAGTTGCGTGTGAAAACATTTTTTTTAAACATGTGTTTTTAAAACTTTGGGTTCCAAATTTTCTCCCCATTGATCACTTTTTAAGAGGTAATGTCATCTCAGGCAGAAGACCGACGTATTTAGGTTTTAGTCCTGGTTATTGTTACTAAACTAGCTGTATCACCTGGGGCAAGTTGTAACTTCTCAGTCCAGGTTTCCTCAATAAAAAAAAAGGTAGATTATACCATCCTGCCTCCATCACAGAGTTCTTGTGAAGATAAAATGAGATAAGGTATATGAAATCCTTTTGAAATAAAATATAAATGCTAAATGGTATTATTTAATATTTACTTGTATGCTATTTCTTCTGAAGTATGCCTCAGGAGGCTGTGAGGTATAGTAGAAAGAGCATTGGTTCTGGAGTCAGATGACTTAAATTCAAACCTTGCTGGGTCTCAGTTTCCTCAACCATAAAAAGAGGGGGTTGGGCAGACTCAGTGGTCCCTTCTAGCCCTAGATCTGTGATCCTTTAATGCTTTGTCAGTTGAATGTTTTATAGTACTCCTACAGGTCCAATTTAATGCTTATCTTGTACATTAGACTCTATTTCTTTTTCTGTTAAAAATCATATTGATGACTAAGCATTGCTGAGGCTTGGTGACTTCCTTAAGTTTTTAGAACTAGAAGCAACCAAATTTTCACCTTTTTTGAGGAATTTTCCCTGAACTATGCATCCTAATGCCATGCTTGCCCAGCTTAAACTGAAATTCAAAACAAGGTGGATTTTTCTTTTTCCTATTTCCCTCCTGCCCTTATGAACCTCTCAGAATAAGAATTAAGCAGCTGCCATTCTTCTAAAAGCTTTCTACCTTCTGTGCAAGTATTTGATTAAGCCTTCTTTCCTTGAATAATTTTTACTCCCTCTGTCTACAAATATGTTCATACTATGGAATTTGACAGGAAAATGGAAGGGCTAATATAATGTGGCCTAGCACAAACAGAATTACATATTGGAAAGTTCTTGAGACAGATATTATTGTTCATGTAGAATTTATTCCACATCAGTCATTAAAAATTTCATATAGAAATGTTGAAACTTTTCAAAAATTCTTTGTAATGTATAAGGAGTGAATTGTGGCTCAGTGATTGGCTTCTTCACTATGACTATATTATGATTTATAGTGAATTTCCTATGAAAAAGATTTTGACCCCAAAATAGTATTCCTCAGCTTAATCCACCCACCTTATTTACCAGACATGGCTCCAAGTGATTCTTGGCTGTTTCCAAAAATCAAATCCACCCTAAAAGGATGAAAATTTTGTCACCATTGAAAATATTCAAAAGAATGTGATGAAGGCTCTGAAGGCATTTCCAAAAGAGGAATTAAAAATGTTTTGAGCAGTGGCCTGCAGCATTGGAATAAATGTATAGTCTTCCAAGGTAATTACTTTGAAGGGGACAAAATTCTTTGATTTGTAAGGTCTCTGGTATGTTAAATCACTAACATTACTTTATAGTCACCCCTCCTATGTAATGATTTATTAAATTTTAAATCATGTATTGAAGGAAAATAATTGCCATTTTTGTCTGAAAGTATCTTTTGCTGTCTCACGTGAATATTAATTTCATTATTGAATATTAAATTATAATTTACAAGTTTCACATTATCTTTAAATTTATCTGCAATCCGCTTTAGCATCACTGAGCAAAAAGGTCTTTGTTTTTAAATCACCCATCTTGTTACATACTCAGTATAAGCATAATTACCTTTTTATTATTTATATACTTAGAGAGATTTTTCCTAGTACAATTTATTCTTTCTTTTATTTAAAAATTTTATTTCTTTTCCTGTAGCACTTCAGAATCCAGAGGTGGTGGCTCTCCGAGGTGGACTAAGTACCATCCTAAAAAATGTGATTGATTGCCAATTAAGCCGAATAAATGAGGCCCTTATTACTACAGTTTTGCACCTTCTGAATCATCCAAAGACTCGGCAGTATGTACGAGCAGATGTAGAGTTAGAGGTAGATGTTTTTTCCTTTTTTCAGTTTTATACATTTAAGTTTTTTATTTGAAAATTCTCACAGCACAATATCAGTTTAATACACTCAACTCAGTAATATTTATTGTATAGTTAAACCTCATTCATTTTGGCTTCACTGATTAAGAATTTATGATTATTCATCTTATGTTGATCTGAAAGTTACCATTGCTCTTTCTGTGAAAGAAAGGACTAATTCCATTTATAAATTCAGTAAGGCAGACTAAGAAGACCTCCACTGTGAAATCCTTTGTTAGTCACTAAAGCAGTTTATTTTTTATTATCTGTAATTGATATTTTTTATTAATTCAGTTAGGCTTTCTCCCAGTTCATCTGAAATAGTGAGGTTAATTGTGTGGAGAACTTAATCAAAATCCTAAGAAGAGATAAGTTCAGGCATATAAGGTGAAAGCAAAGGTGAGAGAAAGTAGACTATGATGGTTATTTGTGTGTATACACATTTTTATCATTTACTATATCCTAGATTCTTTGCTTTAAATTGGGGGCACAATCAAAGGGAGACTAAGTGATTAGTGAAGGGTGATTAAAGTGATAAAGCAGTGATGTCATTTTTCAAATAACCATTGGTGATCCCTAGCCCCAATGAAGGGCTTTATGTATGAGAATATTCTTGGATTAGTTTAATGTTATGGCTATATTAAGTTTGTTAATTGGGTATGGATACTAGGTGTCTTTGTGTGTTTTGATCTTTGAGTATGAAACTGAAGTTAGCTTATGTCATGAATTAATAGGATTATAAGATCATAGATTTAGATCTGGAAAGGACATTGTAGGTCATCAGTCTAACTCCTTCATTTTATAAATAGAGAAACAGAGACCTAGAGAGGTTAGTGACTTGGTCATTTTCCCACATAGAGGAAGTGGCAGAACCAGTATTTGAACCCGATGCCCACTGACTCCCAACCTAATACTCTAATTGCTTAATTACAGCATTCTCCTTAAGAGCAAATTGTACATTCACTGTTTAAAGGAATCTTATGGGTGTAAACTAGAATCTGTGATGTTTTACAAGTGAATTTTTTTTTATCTTATTTAGAACAAGATGCTAATTTTGAATTTGGAGAGGTAGTAAACTATTTAGTTATTTGCACACAATGAGGCTACAGGTTACCAATGTGTTAAAGTTCACAGTAGACCTTAACGTTTGGACATATTTGCTTATACTTTTTCTTGAGAGGGCGGGGGCGGGGTTAATGAGACCTTCTGAAACTGAAGCAGAGAAGAATGATAATCAGGAAGAAAGTAATAAATTCACCCCCTCCCAAAGTGAGGGGAAAACATGGAAATAAAAATGAGTAGATGGGGAACTCTCATTACTCATCACAGTTGTAGCTAGTATCAAGCCAGTGTTATTTATCCTAACACATAGATGATCCTCAGCATTTACAAAACTTCACTTCTTTCATTACATGTGAACAGTGTGCTAAGTGGAATGAGTGCTATTTATTATCTGAATGAGAAGACCTGAGTTCAACACCTGTCTCTGTTATTTTTATTTAACTGGGCCTCAGTTTTCTCATCTGCAAAGTGAAATTATTGGACTTAGGTGACCATGAATGTCCCTTCTGTCTCTAAATCAGTGGTCTTAATAATCATAATAAATCAGTTACTGACACATTCAACCGTTTTATCCAAAACACTGATCTCCTTTTCTTTCCGTAGAAGCTGTGTTTTGAATTTTGATAGGCACAAACTTGATTGACATATACATTCATTTTATGTATCTCTCTTTGTTCAGCCTGTCTTGAATTTTGCTACCTATGTTTTGTGTTCTTACTTAAATGAAAAGAAGTCCTATTTTAAAACTTTTTTTAAAATTAAACTAAACTTTCCCCCCAGGATTACTCTTTGTTTACCAGTGGTTTTTACTTATTATTACCTGGCTTAAATACTTAAATTCTCTTGGAATAAAATTGGAGGGAAGTGAAAATAAATTCAGTTTATTATAAAGATAATATGGTCATAACAAGTACTATTCTTTATTTTTAGAGAATCTTAGCACCATATACAGATTTTCACTACAGGCATAATCCAGACACAGCAGAAGGACAGCTCAAGTAAGTGCCAGATGTTTCCTATTAGTTGAAAATTTACAGTATGCTACTTATTTTCTTTTTTAATTTTCAAAGTTCATATTGTCAGCAGTCTTCTTTGACTCTCCTGAAAATTAAAGGAGAGATAATGACTCTATATTCTTTGTTTAACTGAAATGTTTGTTTTCAATCATAATGTAACATGAGCTTATTATTAAGATTTCATTCAAATGTTAGATCTCAAAGAGCATTAAAGCTTCAGGAATTGTAAATCTTAGTTTCATTTTTTTATTGATAAATGTGTGGGATAGAATGGGGATAATTTTATAATATTTGATTTTTATAACTTATTCTAAAAATTAAAGGTATTAGAGTAAGGGAAAGAAAACACCAGGGTTGGGAAAGCAAATGGAGATTGCTTTAACAGAGTAAATGCTTGTTCCAAGTCAGGAAGACTTGGGTTCAAATACCTCCCTTAATCAGCAGGCATTTATTATGTACCTACTATGTGCAGGGAACTGTTAGACCCTGGGAATACAAAGACAGAAGTGAAATAGCCCCTGTCCTTAAGGAGCTTAAATTCTATCAAGGGAAACATTCACATATGTAGGACAGTACAAAGCAGATGTGAAGTCACCTTGTGGGAAAGGTGCCAGGGGACCAGGTAAGATTTCCTGTAGAAAGTAACAATCACCCAGTGTGACCTCAACAAGTCCCTTAACCTCTCAGTGCCCTGGGTAACTCTTTAAGGATGAGAATGAGTTAGTTTTCTCATAATGAGTTTCTTTTCAAGCAAGTTCATGGGATAGAAATACAAAAATGAAAAAGTCATCACCATCAGAGCACTTATGTATTGCTAGGGGGATGCAACATGTTCACAGATAAATGCAGAATATATGCATAATAAGCAGTGAAAGGGTGAAAATTCACTGATAACTGGGGAATACCTCTTTTTGGAGCAAGCAGCACTTGAATTGTGTTTGGAGTAGAGCTGTCAGGTTCAAATGGTAGAGGTGAGGTAAAAGAGCATTTCACTATGAGGGTAGATTTGAGTGGGTTGAGACTGCAGAAATACATATTAGGAAGCTATGAATTCTAGATAGGGAGTGATAAGGGTTGAGGAATAGGATGATTATGTGGAGAGAAAAAGTGATAGGTGGAAGAGATGTTAAAAAGTAGAATCAGTAAGACTTGGCAACTGATTAGATATGAAGGGAGAAGGAGAAAAAAGAGTTGAGAATAATCCCTAAGTAGAGAACCTGGATAACCAGAAGAATGGTGGTATGCTCAACAGGAATAGGGAAATGAAGAGAAAGAGGTGAGTTTATGTATGTTGAGTTTGAGATGCCTGTGAGATATCCAGGCAGGTGGTGTTACAGAAATGAGTCTCGAGCGAGATGTGAGGGCTGGGCTTTTAGAGTTTGGCATTAGATGATAATTGGCATATAGATGATAGGTGAATCAGTGGGAGTTGATGAAATCACCTAGAAAAAAGAGGGGAGAGTTCGGAACAGACTCTTAAGTACTGTTCATATAGGGAGTACAACATGGAAAATGAACCTGCAGAGGAGACCAGTGAAATCAAAAGTCTGGATACCCCCCAGAATATATTTCTATTTGTAGTACTCAAAAGCTTTAAACTTTACCATTTTCACCACTTTGATTCCTAAATATTCTGTTTCTTAATAGAGAAGACCGAGAAGCACGGTTCCTAGCTAGTAAAATGGGAATAGTAGCAACATTCCGATCATGGGCAGGTAAGTTCCTTCACTCTCTCTTATACATTTGACTTAAAGTTTCCTTATCATATATTAGAATCTTCTTTTTGCATATAACTCCCTTCAAAAATTGTTAGTTGTGCTCATAAAGTTATTTTGTACTTATAAAGACTTCATTTTCTTCACCCTTTAAATACAGGTGCTGAGCTTAATTTTCTCATTCAAGTTCCAGATAGCATTAATACTAAGTATCTTTGGGCTATTGAAAGTGGCATCTAGGCTTAGATTCTTAAAATCTAGCCACTGCTCAGATTCTTACAATCTTACAATAACTCACTAACATGCAGACTCCGTAAGAGTCTGCCCAGTATGACGGATGTTCTAATAAACCTTGTCTTTGGCTGGGGGAAAAAAATGTTTGTTTCACATTCCTTTGATAAGGGGTTGATAAGTGATACATAAACAATATGTACGACAAATAGTCATTCCCCAACAGAAATGCGTATTTACAGCCACGTGAAAAAAATGTTCCACATCAATAATAGTAAGAGAAATATAAATCAAACAATTCTATAATTTATATAATTATAAATATATAATTAATTTATATAATTTATACTAGAATGATATTTAAAATATTTTAAATTCTGGTTATAGCCAAATTGTTACAGATGCTACTTATTCATTGAAGAATTTGATTGCAATGGATATTAATGTTTCTACTTTATTTTTCTTAAACAGGTATAATCAGTTTATGTAAGCCTGGCAACTCTGGGATCCAGTCTCTAATTGGGGTACTTTGTATACCAAATATGGAAATACGGGTAGGTAAAATGTTTCGAATGGTTATTTTTTTCTTGACTTTTTATCCACACCTCTTTTCTTGGCAGGGATCATAGAGAGTACCATAAATTTAGATTTGTAAAGGATTTTTCGAGGTCATCTAATATAGCTGCCTCTTATAGATGAGGGAACAGGAGCTCAGAAAGGGCAGGTAACTTGCTGAAGGCCAAAGGTAGTAAGAGACAGAGTTAGGATACAAATTCAAGTCTTCTGATTCTAAATCTAATGCACTGTGCTGTGCTGACCCTTCAGTCAGAATAGAGACTCTGAAATTAAGTAGGATAACATTCAATAAGACCTTTGGTATAATAGAAAGGCAGTAGAATGGAAATCTTGATAGCTGATTTCCAATTCTAGGCTTTTACTTGCTTGTTGTATGACCCTGAGAAAGCCATTTGATCATGATGATCATGATGGACCTCAGTTTCCTCGTCTGTAAAAAGATGAAGTAGAATTAGGTGATTGCTAAGGTACTTTCCAGGGCTAATATTCTTTGGTTCTATGTTTATATATTTTGTGCTACAATATGTATGGTTAGTGTTCTGTAATGTATATCAACACTTTTGTTGTTAGAATTGTTTTTCAGTCATGTCTAACTCTTCATGAACCATTTTCGGGTTTTCTTGGCAAGGATACTGGAGTGGTTTGCCATTTTTTTTCTCCAGTTCAATTTTATAGATAAAGAAACTGAGGCAAATAGGGTTAAGTGACTTGCCTAGGGTCACACTAAGAAGGGTCTGAGGCCAGATTTGAACTTAGGTCTTCCTGACTCCAGGTCTGGTACTTTGTTCGCTGTGCCATCCAGTTTTCTTTGTTTTTCTCCTTTAGAGAAAAATGTGCTATTGCAAAGTGCCATATCAATCCAAACTATTAGTATTCCTGATTTTTAGAAGATTTTAATCTTAGTATTAAAGGATTAGTAAAAATAAACTTATTTACAAGGCACATTCATCAGCTTGAGAGGCATTGAGGAGCACTCAGATTGATGTTACTTCCTCTGATTCATTCTGTCTCTATAAGAAGATGGGCAGTTGTCATTTCTAAAATATATATAGAGCACTTGGTCAAATTTATAAGAATACAAGTTATTCCTCAATTGGCAAGTGGTCAAAGGATAGCAACAGGCAGTTTTCAGATGAAGAAATTAAAGCAATCTATAGGCATATGAAAAAATGCTCTAAATCACTATTGATTAGAATAGTCCTGCACAACATACAGCCCGCAAGTGGCCTACCAGCCACTTGGGAGGCCAGTGAAAAATGTAGAGTTGCCACTGTGCACTCTCCTGTTTGTCACCTGGCACATGATAACCAACCCTTATCAGTCTGTATCTAGTCTAACCTATCTGTGGCCGAAAGAAGTTGTGCAGATCTGGATTAGAGAAATGCGAATTAAAACAACTCTTAAGGTACCACCTCATACTTTGTCAGATTGGCTAATATGACAAAACAGGAAAATGACAAATGTTGGAGAAGATGTGGGAAAATTGGAATATAAATGCCTTGTTGATGGAGTTGTGAACTGATCCAACCATTCTGGAGAGCAATTTGAAACTATGCTCAAAGGGCTATAAAACTATGCATACCCTTTGATCCAGCAATACCACTACTAGGTCTGTATCCCAGAGAGATCATAAAAAAGAGAGAAGGACCCACATGTACAAAAATATTTATAGCACCTTTTTTTGTGGTAGCAAAGAATTGGAAATTGAGGGAATGCACATGGGAATGGCTGAACAAGTTGTGGTATATGAACGTAATGGAATACGATTGTGCCGTAAGAAATGATGAACAAAAAACCTGGAAAGACTTACATAAACTGTTGCTGAGTGAAGTGAGCAGGACCAGGAGAACGTTGTACACAATAACAGCAACACTATTTGATGACCAACTTTGACAGACTTAGCTCTTCTCAGCAATGCAATGATCTAAGACAATTCCAAAAAACTCGTGATGGAAAATTCTGTCCACATCCAGAGAAAGAACTATGGAGTCTGAATGCAGATCACAGCATACTATTTTCTCTTTCTTTTTTTTTTCTTTCTTGTGGTTTTTCCCTTTTGTTCTGATTCTTCTTTCACAACATGACTAATGTGGAAATATGTTTAATATGATTGTACATGTATAGCCTATATCAGATTGTGTGTCGTCTTGGGGAGGGGGAAGGGGACAGAGTAAGAAAAAGTTTTGGAACTTAAAATCTTATAAAAATGAATGTTGAAAACTATCTTTACATGTAATTAGAAAAAAAATAAAATACTATTTAGTGGGGACAAAAAAGATAGACAGTTGCTTAACCTGTCAGAACCCCCAGATGTATTTCTAAAATCATATGTCTGCATTGATGGAAGAAGTTTCACACAATAGGAGATCTTTACATCAACGAAAGGACAGGTCTCGACCTGCAGTGCCCTTCCACCTCTCAATTTTTTTTTATTTACAAATTTAAAAAATATTTTACAAATATTTTCCCTCTTATTTGATTGAGGCAAGAAAGGAGGACAAGCATGTTGGGTTGAAGATAGAAGAAGTAGGAAATAGCAGCTATATATAAAGAATAAAAAAAACTGAGACAAAAGCAGATAGTCAAATAGAAAAGAAGAGAGAGGGAGTAAGAGGCAATATAGCATAGTGGAGAGAGAGCTGGCCTTTGATTTAAGAAAGGCTTGGATTAGGTCTTACATCTGACACAGTAGCTTTTTTACCCTGGGCAAATCACTCTCAGTGCCCAGCCAACCCTCTAAGACTGGATGTTGCCCCAAAGATTTTAGTCTGCATTAGAAGAGGAAGCTGCTTAGTGCAATCTCCTCACAGATGGAATGACATCTCTAATTTTATTTTAATGGAACAAAAAGATTGTGAACAAAAGATTGATCACCTAAAGGGCATTATTCTTTTGACACTTTTTTGGACATTAGCCTCTCTTTGCTTTGTGCTACAGTAAGTTTCAGTGGAAAAATCCAAGGCAGAGGGAGTCTGCTAACCAGTAATGTTACTGAATTCTTCATTGTTATATACTGTAACATTATATGTTGACTCATATATTGGTCAGGCTCCACTAAGTCCAAGATGCCTCACAATTTTAGCCAGGTAGGGAATTTCACTTGTTATATTTCCTCATCAAAGCCTCTCATTCCTAGTAATTTGTTTGTAATCATTCTTTCAGGAAAAAGAAAGCCTAACCTACAATATACCAAAGCTGTACTATGTCCTCTTGCATGCATCAATAAAATCTATAGCTCAATGCCAAATCCTTCTGATTCTTCCTAGGCTGCATAGCTGGAGGAAGGAATAATCAGGCTTTCAGTGTAGCTGCTGTGGCTCCAGTTTTTCTACTCCTACCTCTCCCTTTGGTTTCAATGTGTCTGGTTTACCTCTCAAATAAAGAATGTAGGACCAGTAGTCCACATTCCCAGTATTTCAGTTTGTATAATTTCCTTTACCAAGAACATACCAGAGATTTTAAAAATAAATTTCAGGTTAAAGTGCACATTTCTTCTTAAATAAAGGGTTTATACATAGTGTGGGAGAGGGAGCATTGGACTTGGAATCAGATGACCTTGATCCCAGGTTTTATGCTTTCTAATTGGGTGACTCTGGGCAAAGTACTTAACCCCTTTGAGCCTCAGTTTCCTCTTCTGTAAAATGAGGATAGTAAGTTATACCAGCTACCTCACAAGATTGTCGGAATGAAACGAAAAGCTATATAAAATGTGTCCTGTATAAAATATGACTCTTTTTACTTGCAGCGGGGTCTGCTTGAAGTTCTCTATGATATATTTCGTCTGCCTCTACCTGTTGTGACTGAAGAGTTCATTGAAGCACTGCTCAGTGTAGGTAGGTATTGAAAACAAGATGCTGTCACTAATTGATTGATTCATACATGATATCTTTTTCCTGCTAGAAATTGTCATTTTATCATTATATAGTTATCCCTTCCACATTTTGGAGGTTGGGAGTGCAATGCTCCCGTGATCTGGCAAGTCCAAATAAAATTTTTTGTCCCTCACTTTGTACCAGTGAAGAAATCTGAATTATTATGGTATTAAAAGATATGTTGATATTATGCAATACTAAACATATGTTTTATGTATTTCTAAGTTTCTAAACTTTTCCTATGTCATCTGCTGGCCTTTGTGTGTTATCTGCAGCTTCCACAAAACTCCCCCAAAATTCCCATTTAATTTCTTATGCTGACCTGTGATATATCAAAATTACAATGGGGAAATCACAATGTGAAGGGATAACTAGTTTACAGTTCTTTTTCTTTAGAAAACAAGATTAATCTAATAAAAAACTTGTTATCATAACCTGTTCTGTTATTTTGATTACCCCAAATCTCAGATAAACAGCAGATAAGCAAATTCAGTTTTTAAAATTTATACTTAAATATATAAATGTACAAATCAGAAGTTGTATGAAGTCTTTCAAAATTCACACAAGACCAAAAAAATTGCCCTTGCTTTATAATAGACTCATAATTAACATATTAAAGTATAATTTTTTAAAATATAGTTTTGGGTTCTGTTCAAAGCTCCCTGGCAGCCAGAAAGACTAAGATCTCTATTAATTATTGATTTCCACAGAGAAAGAGTATTTAGAGCTCAGATTTAACCTCATATTTATGGGGATGCCTGTTTCTCACACAGCTGGAGGGGACATGATGGTGTGTGACTTATACCTTTTTATAGTTAGGAAGAGAAGGAATATACCGATTGAAGTGAAATACTATAACTCATTTTAAAATTTAATTGCTTTTGTTATTCTAGAAATCCACAAACAGTGTCCACATACTTCATTGTGGAGAGAGAGAGTACTTTTTAACAACCCCATGAATCAGTTCCTAAGATTAAGGAATTTTAATTTTCTCTATATGTTTCCATTGTCTTAAATGGTCATTGAAATGAAGACAAGATAGAGAAAATAGGAAAAATAAAAAGTCTTGCCACTTCTATTTTATAAATCAGGATAGGGAAAGATGTAGCTAGAAAACAATTCATATCAAAAAAGACAAAGAAAGTAATTTACAACAATACCCAAAAATGTATTAAACTATGCATATTCTTTGACCGATTGATACTACTTCTAAGTCTAACCTCCAAAGAGATCGGAGAAAGAGGAAAAAGACCCATATGTGTAAAAACATTTATGGCAACTCTTTTTGTGATGGCAACAAATTGGAAACTTAGGGCATGCCCATCAATTGGGGAATGGCTAAAAACTTTGTGGCATATTTATATGCTGGAATACTATTGTGCTGAATTGATGAAGGGTATGATTTCAGAAAAAGATGAGAAGACTTAGATGAACCAGTGCACATTAAAGTGAGCAGAACCAGGAGAACAATTTGTACAGTAACAATATCGTAAAGATAATCAACTTTGAAATACTTAGTAACTAATTAATACAATGACCAGCCACAATTACGAAGGACTGTTGATGAAACATGCTGCTTACTTCCAGACAGAGCAGATGGACTCAGTGCAGACTGAAATATATTTTCTTCTTTTTTTCTTTCTTGCTTTATTTGGAAGGGATGGGGTGGGTGGGGTGGGGAAGTCTGATGGGGAGCATGACTGTACATATTTGTAATAGATTTTGTTTATCTTGCCTTTTCAATGAGTAGGGGAGAGGGAGGAGGGGAGGAGAAAATTTGAAATTGAAAGTAAAATTTTGAAAAATAGCTAAGGTTTAAAACACACACACGCGCGCATGTGCAAAAAAAAAACCAAGAACAAGGAACCTTTGGTGGCTGCAAGCTCAATATAAGGATACAGTGTGATTTGGCTGTTAGGAAAGTTAATTTAGTCTTACGATACCATGTAGTAGTATTACTAAATTAGAGCGTTTAGAGCTACAATGTTGTTTTCAGTTCTGAATGCTACATTTACTAGGGAATTTGACGAACCACAGCATGCTCAGCTTTCCTTATTCACTCTCTGAAAAGGAAAAGTTGAAACCGTGTCATGAATGTTGTGTCATATCATATATTGAAGGAACTATGAGTATTTAGCTTGGAGAGAACTTAAAATAGAACAAGTACCTCCTGTGTGTTAGACTCTATGCTAAGCACTGAAGATCTAGAGAGAGGTAGAAGATAGTCTCTGCTCTCAGTGAGCGGAAGACAACAGGCAAATAACTAGGTACAAACAAGCTATTTACAGGCTAAATGGGAAATAGTCAATAGAGGGAAAGCACTAGCATTAAGGGGGATCAGGAAAGGCTTCCTGGATGAGGTGGAATTTAATTCAATTTGAAGGAAGTTGGGGAAGCAGGGAGGCAGAAGTGAGAAGGTTAAACATTACAGTACTTTTTAGATAGGAAGAGATATTTGCCTCATTTTATATAATTCCAGAGGATAAAACAAGATTTCTTAGCCATAAGTTACAGAGAGGTAGATTTAAGTTTAACATGGAGAAGAACTTCCTAACAGTTAACACCATCCCCAAAAGGTAGCCTGCTTTATGAGGTAGAATTCTAAGCAATTAAGGTATTCAGGCAGACGCTAAGTAACTCTTCAGTGAATTTATAAAAGGATTTTGTCCTCAATATAGCAGTTGAACTTGATATTATCTCGAGTACCTTCCAGTTATAAAATCCTATAAAGCAGGAGGTCTAAGTACACAATTCACAAACTTTTATTTAACTATAAATAATCAGTATTCATCTAAATACAAATGTCCATTATAAATACTATTTAAGTATTCATCAAATGCCCATTTTAAGTAAATGATATATTTCTAGCTTTTCTTTGAATGTGTTTTGTCTGATAAATCTCCCATATTTCTTCTGGGTACAACAGAATATTACCAAAAGTGATGTTTGTTTTTTTGTTTTTTTTTGTTTTGTTTTGTTTTTAAGAAAGCTGTGATAGGTACATTTCTTTATTCTTAATGGTGGCATTTTTATTGTTTTTAGATCCAAGTAGATTCCAAGATTGTTGGAGACTTTCAGATGGCTTTGTAGCAGCTGAAGCTAAAACTATTCTTCCCCATCGAGCCAGATCCAGGTAGAAATTAGTGACAGGAATTTTTTACATTTTTATTAGAATTTTTTTTTCCTAAAACATATAACATAATGAAAAACCATCTAAATTTTTTTGTGTTAATATGTTTTTAGACCGGACCTCATGGATAATTATTTGGCACTGGTACTTTCTGCTTTCATTACTAATGGACTTTTAGAGGTAAGTGAAATTAATTGTAAATAATATTTCCAAATTTACCTTACTTATTCTGATGATTTCTTTCAAAACAGCAAAATTAACTTCATCCATGTATAATGAGAGTCAGTATTAGAACACTAGACTTGGAGTGAAAAGACTTATTTTCCTTATTTAGAAAGTAAGAGTTAGGGGCAGCTAGTTGGAGCAGTGGATAGAGTACTGGCCCTGAAGTCAGGAGGACCTGAGTTCAAATCCCACCTCAGACCAAACACTTGACACTTAATTAGCTGTGTGACCCTGGGCAAGTCACTTAACCCCAATTGCCTTAAAAAAAAAAAAAAGTTAATAAATAATTCCTTCCTAGCTTAACTCGTGAAATTGTTATAAGGCAACATCAAATGAGATATTAAAGAACTCTATAAACTACATAAAAATGTAATTCACTTTAACAGACATTCATTAAGTGCTTGTTTATTTATTTTTGGTGAGACAGTTGGGGTTAAGTGACTTGCCCAGAGTCACACAACTAGTAAGTGTCAAGTGTCTGGTCTGATACAGGATTTAAACTTAGGTCCTCCTGACTCCAGGGCCATTGCTCTATTCACTGAGCCACCTAGCTGCCCCTATGTGCTTATTTTGTATAGAACATTGTGCTAGACTTTAGTGAGATACAAAGTTTAGATAAGACACAAACCCCACCTTCAGAGAGTTTATAGTCTGATAAGGCTCTGCTACACATGAATAATTACAAAACAGAATTTTCTCTAATAACGTCATAGGGATTTGCAAACAAACTGCCCTGTGAAGCCCAAAAATGGAAACCATCATGGCCTGGGAGGTCAAGATAGACTTTGTGAAAGGGATGGCATTTGAGATGAGCTATAAAAGGATGTAAAAATTTGAAGGGGTAGGGAGTGGACTGAAAAGGAAAGCAATCCAGATGTAAAGAATCCAAAGGATGAAAAGTGCCTCTTAAGAAGCTGTTTGTTCGGTAATTGACATATGTAGAGGAGAATAGTGAGAAAGCAACCTAGAAGGGTAGAATGGTACCAAATTGTGAGGGCCTTGAATGCCAGGCTAAGGAGTTTGAGCTTGAAATGAGGAATAATGTCATATTTACGCAGAAGGAATCTATAGTCTTGTACCTTTTTTTTTGAATGGAGTAGCAGAGGAAACTAGAATAAAATCTTAAAGACCTACAGTCAGTTCTGCTATAACTCTTGTTTTGAAAATGCACATTTGTTCTAATATGATTGACATATTAGGGGACAATTTGAACACAGTGAAAATTTTGCATTTGTTTATATGTAAGAATGCATAAAACTGCTCCCTAATGAAGTGAGCTCACATAGGAATACACAAAATTCATGCATGCACACACCTCAGACGTTTACCAGCTGCCTCAATTTCTAGTGTATGTTTTCCTACAAGGTAGTTTTTTTCCTATTCTTTTCCTTTTTACATATTAAAAAAAAAACCACATACACACACAATATCCCACACATGTCTGAATACTTTGCTTCAAAATTGCCAAGCAGGGAATGCAAAAGGAAAGCTTTAAATATTGAAGAGAAGCTTGAAATAAAATATTTTGAAAAAAATGATGTAATATGCATGTGATATCTCCCAAGAAAATGGTATAAAGGAATCCACATTATGAATCATTAGAGACAACTTGAATGAAAATCTACAGGAGCTGTAGGTGGAGGAGGGCTGTCTGGCACCCATGCATTTTATCACTCTCCCATTTTCCATCCTTGAGTTGTTTGGGCTGTCTTCCTCTCCCACCCTCCCCCACAACCCCCAGCCATTGTCTTTGCCAGCTCTGTGTTCATAGGAACCACACTACCACTATTTCATAATAATAAAAGCTCATATTTATTTAAGTGCTTACTATGTGCTAGGCACTGTGCTTAGTGCTTTATAGTTATCTCATTTGATCCTCACAACAACTCTGGCAGGTAGGAGCTATTATTATTCCTATTTTACAAGTGAGGAAACTGAAGCAAACAGGTTAATTAACTTGTTTAGGGTCATACGATATATGTCTAATGCTAGATTTGAACTAGGGTCTTCTGAATCCAGGCCTGGCCCTGTGCACTTTACTACCTAGCTGTCTATTTATTGTAGTATTTATGTATTTCTTAACCATTCGACATGTATTGAACTGTGCTGCTGTTTTTATTAGATCCTAATTTTTTTTATGTCACTAACAGAGTTTTTGAGTGTTGTGCCTCT
The DNA here is from genome assembly GCF_900497805.2 of Vombatus ursinus. Lineage (NCBI taxonomy): Eukaryota > Metazoa > Chordata > Mammalia > Diprotodontia > Vombatidae > Vombatus > Vombatus ursinus. The sequence continues at coordinate 35,581,353 of NW_020954550.1, forward strand.
TACCCCATTTCCCCTATAAACTATAGGTTTTACTGTTACATTTTGCATAGCACACTGATTTTACGAAGATATATGTCTCCTTATAGGAGAATTGACTGCATTTGGAGTCCATAGCACTAGTTCTAGTGAATAGTAATAAAAAGTCTGTACTAGTCTGGTGGCATCAGGAGAGAAGGGCTAAATGCAAGAAATTTTAGAAGTGGACTTCATCTTGGTAACTTTGAGATATGAAAGATGGAAGAAGGAAGAGTCAAAAAGGTGACATGAAGGTGTTAAATGTAGAAGATTGGGTGAATGGGTATGCTTCTGACATAGTCAGGAGAAGTAGGTTTCTAAGGAAAAGTTAATTAGTTTGAGAGTGAAAAAGGTAGGAAAGAAGAGAGAAAATGTCATGTGTGCAGGGTATGTTTAGTGTGGCCATACCTCCCCTAATGTGTCCGAAACATTATGGTATTGTGTTTCATTTTTAAGTTTGTATTTTTATTAGGAAGTTAGTTGTTCACTTTTTTAAAGTTCAGTTAAATTTTAGTTCTTTAGTTGGTAAATAAAAATAATTTCTTTATTCAATATGTTTGCCTTAAAAAAATTTCCCTGGGTGTACACTGTAATGAAATATGCTGCACATGACTGTGAATGAGGACCAGTAAGAATATGAGAGAACTATTTCTCAAGAGTAATGAAAAGACCAGCTAAGATTATGTACTATCAGTTTATAGTAGGTAAAATTAGCCTGAGATATTACATATCTATTATGAAATATCATAGCAAATTTTTCTTTTTTTTTTTTCCCCCCCTCAAAGGGTTTGGTTGAAGTAATAACAAGCAGTGATGACCATGTCTCGATTAGAGCTACAATCCTCTTAGGAGAACTTTTACATATGGTAAGTTCCATATCTCATGAATTGAACATAAGATTTTCTCAAGTTCATGGCTTTATAAATAACTATATTTAAAATGAATTATCTTTATAATTATAGGGGGGAATTCTTTCTTCCACCTGTCTCTTGATAATCTGTATCTCAGTCTGTAGTGGCATATTACATGTGTGCTTAACTGAAGTCTTTCTATTCCTTCTTTTGGCATGGAGGTGTCCCTGGATTCTCAAACACTATACCAGCAGAGCATAAACTCTGGCAGAGCCTACCCAGTTGGGAAAAAACCCACAAGAATGAGTTAGGGATAGATTAGATATGTTTGCCTTCAGAGAACCTGATTATGTACACATAGAGAGGTTCATCATCATATTGTCTGGAGAGTTTTGAATTTTTCAGCAGTTATCAGAAACATTCTGTGAAATCACAGTTGTGCTGTGCATTGGTGGTCTGCACTAATAACTCACAAATTATTATTTTAGATTAACAAACAAGTTAGTCTTATACTCACTGTATAGATTGATACTCCATAGCCATCCAAATCTTTACCTCTCTAACTTCCCACCCCAAAAGCCAATAAATCATATGTAGTAGTTACCCAGTTGGATATATAGCAGATGCAGAAAACTCTTGTGCTCAAACTGCTACTGTATGTAAAGAAATTCATACAAAATTGTCTTGTTTTAATAGAAATATATGTATATTTATGTTTGGAGGAATTTTTATTTTGCTTTTCTTGCTAAGTCAGCAACATCTGTAACTGGGGGACTGTTTTCCATAAGCTCTTTTTAACCCACAAAGACTGACTCCCTCTGTTATTGGTGCCTCTTATCAGAGTATAAATTTAGTTCAGCAGATTTAACAACAGTTTATTCAACATATATTATGTAAGCACTGTGTTAAATGCTTAGGATACAAAGGTGATAAATTATAGTCCTTGCCCATGAGAAGCTTTTATTCTAATAAATCATAAATTAGAGCCAAGATAATAGGAAGGAAAGGGTGAAAATAAACTTAGTATACTAGGATGGGGTGGGGTAAGGCCAAAAAAAAACTCCATGTTTTAAGTATGTGAAGATAAAATAGGACAGCCCAACCTCTTTGTAAAATATTGGCAAGTAAAATAAGTGCTTTGACAGATAACTAGAAAGCATTATCTACTACTGTCTCCTTTCTCCTCCTAGCTTCTAGACTCTTTAAAATTGCATTTTATTTATTTATTTTTTGGTAAGGCAATCGGAGTTAAGTGACTTACCCAGGGTCACAGAGCTAGTAAGTGTCAAGTGTCTGAGGCCAGATTTGAACTCAGGTCCTCCTGACTCCAAGGCTGGAGCTCTATCCACTGTGCCACCTAGCTGCCCCTAAAATTGCATTTTATAGTTTATAACTTCAAAGAGAGTTTCTCTTGGAAAAGTAATTATGGTGTTTGATATAGAGAAAAATGAGATGATTTGAATAGTAATTGCAAATTAATGGTCAATTAAAGAACTGTTCATTTTGACTTCCTTTACTGCCTGTAATATTGAGCAGATATTTTTGCTCCTTCAGTAAGGGTCTACAGGCTTTAAAGTATGATTTTGGATTTGAGACCTGACCCAAGACATCCTTACAGTAAGAATACACACTCAAACATATATTGCTTTGTCTTATTTCCCCCAATGTGTAATTGTACCAATATTGGTTTTCCAAAAAGACAAGCCAAATCAAAGTCTCACTAAATGTATATTCAGGTTTCTATTCAAACTGTAAGGATGATTTAAAACTTTTATTTAGAGAGTGCCATTTAAGATAAATCAGGTTCAATGATTTCAGATTCACACATACTCAGATAAGAAATTTTTCAAGAAGATAACCAATTTGAATTCAGTTAAATGCCACTTAATGCCACTTAAAAAAAACTATATTGAATTAAAAGGCCAATGACTATTGGGATGTGCATGATTTATTTAATGTAATGTAAGTATAAACATATGTATCTTCCATATATATATATATATATACACACACACACACATACACATATCCTCCACTGAAATCCTACTTAGATATCTCATCCTGGCATGGATGTGACCTTGGGTTCTTGAGCACAACTTTGGCGGGTCCTCCCAAGCTGGAAAGGTTTCAGGTACAAGTGCTTCTTGCCTGACTATGTCAGTTGTCTGAAGATTAGCCTGGATGAGTTTGTAGAAGCTCCTCTCTAGAGGCCTAGCTGCATGGTAATTCTATTTTCCAGCAACAACAACTGATAAAGACCATCTTTTAAGGTGTTGAGGGGTTGCAGTTTGCATTGGTAGAGGGATTTACCCATACTGATAAAATCACAGATCATTTAAGTAATGAAATCAGCATTTAGGAATTAGGGACTTATGGTATATTCATGTGGTATTTGTTTTCAGGCAAACACAATCCTTCCTCATTCACATAGCCATCATTTGCACTGTTTACCAACGCTAATGAATATGGCAGCATCCTTTGACATCTCTAAAGAGAAAAGACTGTAAGTATGAGCTGTACCAGATCTTTAAAGATAGTTAGCATGTGTAAGTTTTATTATAATTACTTTAAGTTCACATGTATGGTATTTATGACAGATGTTAGTGCAGGTAAGGAAAAAAAAACCTTAACACGCAAAAATGCATAGCATTTCTCTTATAGATTACACAGCTGATGTGACAGTAAAATCATATCAGGATTCTTCATTACTCTTTTTCCATCAGTTATTTGAGGTCATTCATGCAGACTACTTGCAATAATAATACTTTTTTTAAAAAAAGAAATGAGTAGTAGTGGAGAATTGATTTTTTATGTATATCATTTTAAATACTATAAACGTGAAGCCAAAATTGTATTATAGGCACAGATAACTCTCTAGATTCTCAGTACTGAAATGGGTGTAGACAAAGTTTGCAAAAACAAGAAAGCTGCACTATCGCTGGCATTGTAATGCTTAAAATTTAGACTGGGAGGAAATGGAGAGAGCTAGGTTAAAAGGGAAAGGCAGGCTGGGTTGGTAGAAGTTCACCGTAGGGAATTGGAGACTCATATTGGCCTAGTTCTATTTGTCCTTTCCTCACCCAGATTTTAAAAACTTAAATGACCATGCTCTGACACTCGGTAGTGCACGTAGTATATCTGTTTTCTGGTTTAGTTCCACATCTATCACTTTTTACTCTTTGGAGAAGTATTCTACATTTTTAGGGCTGAAAGTATGAATTAGGATCAAGACTGCTGATAAATTTAGTAGCCTAGTTACATCAGTTGTTTTGCAAAATATAGGAAGTAACAGTGACTTTTTTTATGGAAATCCAAAGTAAAATGTGGTCCCGTAATTTTTTAATTAGCTATCTCTTGCATTAGAATTCTACCAGCTGTGGCCTGATTTACCATAGTAACAACTTTAAAAGAATTTATGCTTTGTTGTAGTAATAACTACAGGGTTTTTTTTCCTTATTAGGCGAGCCAGTGCAGCTCTGAACTGCTTAAAACGCTTTCATGAGATGAAGAAACGAGGGCCTAAGCCTTATAGTCTTCATTTAGATCACATTGTTCAGAAAGCGATGGCAACACACCAAAAAAGGGATCAGTACCTCCGAGTTCAGAAAGATATTTTTGTTTTGAAGGTATTTATGTGAAGCCTTAATTTAAGTGATTTTGACTTGTGACATTTCTTATTTCAAACTGCATATATAATTTTATTAAAAAATATTTTATTTTCATAATTCTTATTTATTTTCTTTCTGTGGGAAGCATTTAGAATTAATATTTTAACTTTAATAGTTTTTAGATGCCACTTTGACATCTATGATTGAATTATATCCTTAAATGATAAAGCCTTTTGGGGGGTAGAGGGGCACATTGAAAATTTGGTGTGGTTTTTTTTTTTTTTTGGTGGTTTGTTTTGGTGTGTGTATCTGATTAATTTGATGCAAAATAATTTTCCTTCCCACTTTCTAATGGCCCAGGATACAGAGGAAGCTCTGATGACCAATCTTAGAGACAGCCAAGTTCTTCATCATAAAGAGAATCTTGAATGGAATTGGAATCTCATAGGCACCATTCTTAAGGTAGGACAGAGTATTTTGTGATTTGATGAAATGGTTTTAAGTATATACTTCTTGTTGCTTCAGATCCTGTTTTTGATTGTTGGTTTTTAATGCCTCCATAAATATTTAGGAATTGATGGTTTAAAAGACAGTTTCTACATAATCCATTATCTTTTTTCTAGTGGCCAAATATAAATCTAAGAAACTATAAGGATGAACAATTACACAGGTATGTAAGAACTACGTAAATTCACTACTTGGGGAGTATTACCCCATAATTATTAAAATTAGTCATTCAGTATCATATACAACTTGTATTCATTTCTTTTATACTAGGAAGTGTGTAGGCCTGTGTGGCCATGGGTAAGTCATTAAAGTTTGAATGTTCCAGGCAGCTCTCTAAAACTGTACGTCACAGACAAGTCTCTTTTGTAGCATCATTGTGGGGAAGTTGTCCCCATGCTGATGAAGCCACAGATCCATACCCCAAAATAATATTTTAATTGGAATAGATAAATTGATTAATTTGATCATAGTGAGGTATTTTTTTCATTCACAAAAAGGTTATGTTTTGTCTGCTTCATGCAAACTTTTTTTTTTTTTTTTAATTTTAAAATTTAGGAAATTTCCTATTTTTTGAAAATGTACGTTTTTTATTTCAGTTTTGATACAGATTAACCAATTTAGTTTAGTCATTCACTAATCTGAATTTCTAAGACTAAGAGACTTTCACAGTGGATTGTAGAGTAGCGAACCCAATGATGATAACAGGCATTCAATAAGTATTTTTAATTTTGATAATGATTTGTTAGATTATTTCCAGCTTGATTTCCTCCATATACCAATTTCCTCCATATCCAACTAAAGCTGGTGACTGTTTTTAACCTGCCCCAGTAGCTCCACTTTGTTCTGTCCTTGAGTGATTTGTGGACAACTCTTAACCACTCAGTTGTTTTCTTTGTACTTCACCCCAATCCCCAAGACCCAGCCTCCTTTTTTCCTGAATAGCCTGGTAATTGTGGGAAGTCTCAGGTGATCAAGGCAAAGTTTAGGAGCACCTCATCTAAATCATTCTGTAGACAGTGCACAAAACTTTTCTCATTAGAAATGCTGAAGTTCAATTAGTTTAAGCCATTTTGGGGTAGGGAAGATTTAATATTACTTTAAGATTTTCTTTAGTATAAAAACACATTTTTAATGATTTAGATTTTCCACCAAGTTTTAGTGATTACAGTGTATATATGAGACATCCATGTCAACATTTTTTTGGTTAATTATAATGATAAAAATAATAATAGCTATCATTTATGTAGTACTTTAAAATTTTTAAAACCTTCTGCATATATTCTCATTTGATTCTCAGGACACCCTGGGAGATCAGTGCTAGCGTGATTTCCATTTTACAAGTGAGGGGTTGAGAGAGGTATGGTGACTTTAACAAGGTAACATGACTAGGAAGTGTCAGAGGGAGGATTTGAACTTGGCTCTTCCAGACTCCAAGTCTAATTCTTTTCCCATTATTCCACTTAGCAAACATTCCCTGCAGTAGTGATGATTTTTAAATCTGACAAACATGTATAATATTGTACTGACAGAACACAGCGGTTAATTAAAAATATATTAATATCTTTTTTAACATCCCAGTTATTTCCCAATATGCCCTTCCTACCCAGAATTCTGTCCTGTAAACTGAGATTCAGAAACTAAGACACAGTTCAGGAAAACCATCTGATCTCTCTTCTACAATGAAAAAAGTGGCACTTGATTAATTTAGCTGAGAATATGATGTGCAAGAATAATACTTTGTGGCATTAATAAAATACTTTAGGCATTGGTGATCATTGTGTAGGGAATTTTCAGTATCAAAACTCTGTCAGTACATGTCACAACCCCTATGACTTAGGTAAGTTCTAGGAAGTTGCCTAAGATTAAGTGATTTGCCCAGGGTCACACAGGTAATAAGTGTCAGAGGTGGATTGTGAACCCAGGTCTTATTGACTCTTAAAGTCAAGCATTATAACCATTATGCATATATTGAATTTCTTTGATAAAATAAACTGTAGTAGTGATCAAATTAAATTATTTCAAATTAACTTGTTTTGATTTTTTGCTGACTTGTTAACCATGGAAACTAAGAAATCATAGAATTTTGAAACTTGCTTACTGTTATGTAGTATGACATGATTTTATGGAATCATGGGAAAAATATCTCCTGTACTACATAGGAAGATTGACATCTAAGAGCCCCAATAACTCACTTCCTCTTCTATCCAGCTTCATCCGCTGGCTTTTATAATGCCTATTTTTTTCTAGCCAAGTTTTTTTCAACTTTGTAGTTTGTTTAATGTGTTTTGTCAAAAAATTCTTAGGTTATAGAGGTACCGTTTAGAGTGAACTGTGCTACTTAGCATTTTTATCAGTAACTGGGTTAAGTAAATAGCACATCTGTCAGATTTGCAGCTGGACAAAAAAATTAACAGGAATAACTGACACTGGCTAACAATAAGGATACAAAAAGATCTTGACAAACTTTAGAATATTGGGCTGATTTTTATCTGATGAAACAGGGATAAATGAAAAGCCTTAATACTTGGGTTCAGAAAATAATTTTCACAAATACAAAATGAGAAAGACTTGCCTAACTTGGAAACAAAGATCTCAGGGACAGAGGGGATAGAGGAAAAGGGGTAGTGTACTATGAGCTCAACATGATTCAGCAGCATGATTTGGCCGTTCCCAAAGTGAATTCAGTCTTAGCTTGCATTCTAAGAATTCTGTTGCCCTAGAGATACAAATACTCTATTTCTAGAGTATTTGCTCAATTTTGGGTGCTACAATTTAGAAAAGATATTGATAAACTAGGAATTGTCCATGGTTGGGTAACCAATAAGGGCCTGGAGGTCAAACTATATAAAGTTTGAAGGAACTGAGTATTTTTATTTAGCCTGTAAAAAAGATTTGGAGGAACACATGATGACTGTTCTTAAAGTATTCTTTAAAGTATTTAAAGTTCTTTAAAGTATTTAAAGGGCTATCTTATTAAAGAGGGTTTCAACTTGTAAATTGCCTCAGTTGGCAGAACTAGAAGTAGTGATTAGAATTTGCAGGGAAGCTATTTTACGCTTAATATAAGGAAAAACTTGCCAGTAATAGATAATAAGAGCTATCCAAAAATAGAATTGATTGCTTTGTTAAGTTTTCCCTCTTTTTCAGGTCTTCATGTAAAGGCTAGTTAGTAAAAGCCTCTGAGGCCCCTGATTTTGTAAACTACTTTTTAGGATTTATACCAAAAGGTATCTTAATGGGGTAAAACTATTGGTCTAGTATATTCCCTTCTCATCCTTTTATTCATAATGGTCTATCATAGGAACATAAAATTTATGGTTGAGGAGAATTTTAGAGATAGATGTATATAACTGTTTTTGTATGCCCCAGAATCTTAGGAATGGTTTTACATTTTTAAGTAAACTTTGATTGTATTTACAAATGTAAAAACCATTATTAGTTCATGGGGCCATACAAAATAGGTGATAGGCCCGATTTAGCCCTCAGGCTGTAATTTGAAGATCCCTGGTCAAGTTCAGCTCTCAGAGACCTTGGTGATTTTCCCCCAGCAGAACTAGGATTTGATCTCATGCTTTCTATCAACATAGCCTTTTATCTACCACAGATTGTTTCAGATTTAGAATAATTATTCCATTGTGAGAAAATAGTAACTTTCTAATCTTAATCTTAGGTTTGTACGACGACTACTCTATTTTTACAAGCCCAGCAGCAAATTATATGCCAATTTGGATCTGGATTTTGCCAAGTCCAAGCAACTCACAGTTGTGGGTTGCCAGTTTACAGAATTTCTTCTTGAGTCTGAAGAGGTGAGGTATATTTTTACTCTGAATGTTTACCAGATCAAATGATTATGCTTTGCCAGGGTAAGGAAGACACTAGTTTTAATGTAGCTATTCAGAGTCAAGTTTAGAGGAGATTATGAGAATATAAGCTGTAAGAATTTCTGCTGTCCATGTAAAGCTAAGTCCAAAGACTCCAAGAAGATTTGTACAAAGGTTGGATTCTGTGGCTGTAACATTCAGCTTGGCAACTTTAAGTTGCTTTGAAATCTGTGAGCATACCACTTGTAGAAGCTACTGTTCATGAAGAATCTTGTGGTACTTCCTCTACACAAAATATCTTCCACCATTTTGCTTCCTTTGTTAATTTTCATGCCCACTTGTCTTCTCACATAATGAGAAGCCAGATAAGCAATCTAAAAGTGGGAGCAGAGAAACAAAGTTTTGTAACTATGCGTGTTAACAAGAGTAATGTAGATACCCCCAAGTCTCATTGAAGAGATAATTGCCTATTGGATTCACCTCTGGCACTCTGATTTCTTTCTCTTTGCCATAATATTGTATAACCCTGTAATAAAATTTTTTATGTAATAAATGATCTCTTCATTCCTGGTCAGAAAAGTTCTTAGAAATGGAAATGACTTTTCTGTTTCTTCCCACTTGAATGTTAACTCCTTAAAGTCAGGGACTGTTTTTAGTTTTGGATATTTAACCTGAGCTTGAATCTTCCCAGTAAGATGTGAGTACCTGTCTGGGAGGGCAGCTTCTTAGAATCCTAGCCTTCCTCTCAGCACCCTCTATAGCCTCTTGCAGCTCTTCCTCCATGAGTCATCATATCTAATCCTCCCCTTATCTCAGCTGGGAGGCCTCCACCCTGAGGCTGAACCCCTAGTTATAAGGATAACCCACCTGAACTCAGTCCTCAATGATGAACTAACTTCCACCCAGTCATACCCACCTTATGCCAATGATTCTAAACACTCAACCCCCAGTGTCATTACTCAGACCCTATTTTCTGTCCTTCACTGCCTGCCTTCTTGTTCCCATTTCCTTAAGTGCTTCCATGTACTCCTCTAAAGCCTCCCTCCCCTTCCACCCTGCTTCCTACAATGCTTGCTTCATAGATGACTAACTTGCTTTTATCTTAAATCTTTTCCTTTCTCAATCTTTCCGTCTTCTTGCACTGAGACTGGGCCACTTATTCCAACACTGGTTATACTTTCAACTCCTCTCCCCCAAATCCCACTCATTGATAGAGCTGAGAGAGTTGGAATATTCTTTGCTCCCCACTTAACACTTCCAGGCTTTCCTTGGAGGTTCATTCCATCTATTTTTACCATGCAAACAGTATTCTGGTAGCTGTTACCTGTTGACTTCTAGGAGTCCCCTCTAATGCCTGGCTCATAGTCTTGCTCTTATACTAGGGGACTTATTGATACTTTCTCAAGCACCCTTACCTTTCATTTCCTCAGATTGCTCATTTCATATGACCTTCTCAACCCCATCTTAGCTACATGCAGAAATGGTCATACCCTTGATCTTGCCATCACTCACAAATACTTTTTTACCATGTTTATGAACTGTGAAATTCTCTTATCTCTCTATACCGTCCTCTTGAGTCCTTGGCCCCCTTATCAAATTGTTGATTATGCTCTGCCAGGCCTCAGCCTTGGATCACTCCACCATTGACCACCTTTGCTCCTACATACTTGCTACTAAACACAGATGGAGAAAATCATGAAACTCTCTTGACTGGGTCAACTACAGATTTATATTACATAATCAACTGACCCTTCACTGCGGTGAAGCAGTCCTACTCTTCTTTATCAGCTCACTGCCCCTCTCTATGCTGCAGCTCTTCCAAAACTTTTCAGTTCTCCTTAGTCATGCTATGGCTTCTCCTTGTCTACCCTCTCAGCTGAAAACCTTGCCTCATATTTCTTTCAAAAATTTGAACTCATTATCTGGAAATTCCCTCTTCCCTCCTTATCTCATATCACTTAAATGCCTTCTGCCATTCTTTCCTCTTTCACTCTGTTGTTCTTCTCCTTGCCAAGGCAAACCCCTCAACCTGCACAAACAATCTTATACCAACCCATTTTCCCCTCTTCATCCATACTCTCATTAACCTTTAATCTCTCAGTTTGTTTCCCTGCTTTCATCAAATACTCCCAAGTCTCACCATACTCAAAAAAAATTGTTTTGTTTATCCCCTCTAGCTACCTATCTCTCTGTCTCTCTCTCTTTTTTTTTTTAAGGCAATTGGGGTTAAGTGACTTGCCCAAGGTCACACAGCTAGTAAGTGTCAAGTGTTTGGTCTGAGACCGGATTTGAACTCAGGTCCTGACTTCAGAGCTGGTGCTCTATCCACTTCGCCACCTAGCTGCCCCTCTATATCTCTCTTCTTATTCTAAACACCTGTGTCTAAACACCTTACTTAAGAAGGCCATCTATAAATGGTGCTTCCATTTCCTTTCAGTCTCTTCCTAACTTTCTGCATTCTGGCTTCTGACTTCATCATTAAACTGTAACTGCTCTCTACAGTCACCATTGATGTCTTAACAAATCTAGTAGCCTTTTCTCAGTCCTTATCCTTGACCTATCTGTAGCCTTTGATACCATCTATCATCTACTTCTCCTTGATACTCTTTTTTCCTCTAAGTTTTTGTGACACTGTTCTCTCCTGGTTCTCCTGCCTACCAGACTGCTCCTTCTCAGTCTTCGTTACTGGATCTTCTTCTTTTACTACTTTCTTACATGAAGAGGTCTTTGTCCTGCCAAAGGCAAACACCTGCACACACACTCATCCACTGACATTGATTTTCTTGTTCACGATTCTCATGAAATGCTTTACTCAACTCCTTGCTTTTCAGTGACTGAAAAAAATATCTCCCATCACTCAGATGCCTTCTACTACTTCAGTCTCGCTCACACTCACTAACCACAAGTATGTCCAAGGCTCCATCCTGGGCCCTCTTCTCTTCTCCCTCTATATTCACTTGGTCTCATCATTTCCCATGGATTCTTTTATCTATGTTGATGATTCTCACATCTGCTTGTTTACCCCAGCCTCTCTTCTGACCTCTGGACTCACATTTCCAACTGCCTATTGGACATGTTGAACTGGAAGGCCTACAGCCATATTAATCAACGTGTTCAAAAACTGAACACATTGTTCTTCCCCTTAAGGCTTTCTCTCTTCCTAACCTCCCTTTTGCTGTGGAGTGTACCTCCATCCTCCCTGTCACCCAGGCTCACAATTTAAGTGTCATCCTTGACTCTAAAATCTCTCACTTGCCATATCCAATCTTTTGCCAAGTCTTGTTGAGTCTATCTTTAGAACGTTTCTTGTATTTACTCTCCTTTGATACTGTAACTACCCTGGTGCAGGCCCTTATCATGTCACATCTGAATTGTTGCCGTAGTCTACTGATTGGTCTCCCTTCCTCAAGTTTGTTTCTCACCATTCCAGTCCATCCTCCATTAAACTGTCAAATTGATCTTCCTAAATCATGGGACAGATGATTTTACTCATTTAGCTCCAGTAGTACTTTGTTACTTCCAGGATCGAAGTTAAAATCATCTTTAGGCATTTAAAGCTCTTTATAACCTGGCCACTTCATACTTGTTCTGTCTCCTTATACCTTACTCCCCCAACCATATGTTCTGTAAATCCAATGACATTTGCATCCTTGCTTTTCTATGCCCAAGACACTCAATTTCCTGATTCTGTATGTTTTTACCTCCCTCCCAAGTTTGGAATGCTTTCCCTCATCTCCAATCCCTTGGCTTTGTTCAGGTCCCAGCAACAATTCTTACCTTGTGCAAGAAGCTTTTCTTGAATCCTCTTAGTGAAAATGCTTTTCCTCTGTTGACTAGCTCCAGTTTTTCTTGTTTGTACACAATTGTTTGCATGTTGTCTTCCCCCGTTAAACTGTGAGTTCCTTGAAAGCACAGAATATTTTTTGCATATCTTTCTGTTCCTAGCATTTAGCAAGTGACTGGCACATAGTAGGAACTTGATAAATATTTGTTGACTTGATCTAGAAAATGGTGAAGCAGATGATTAACAATGCCTAAAATATAATACATGCCAGATAATACCAAACAAGACTTGATAAAGTCAGATTATTGTGTTCTTTTGTATACCAAACCTGGTGGTTATTGTTGATAGAATTTGATACAAGATTTTTTTTTTCAAGATTATTTTTCAATAGTTTTTTTGCATGTGAAACACTCACCACCGAGTTCCATGTGGCAAAGATGTATTAAAAGTCCTCAGTGAATCTTAAAGCACTAAGTAAATATGCTTACTATTTCTTGATTAAAAGTAATTTTACTAGTACAGCAAATTAGACTTAAATGGACTTAAAACAAAATTACTCTGAGTTCTTGAATAAGAAATGAGAAAATTAAAGTAACATTTTGATTGTAAGAAGACTTTTGTATTTGGCAGTGTGGTAAGAAAATACAGTTTATTACAAATTTCTTTAAACCAAATATATGTATTGTTACTGGTTCACAATCAGGGAAGTGTTATCATGTATCAGTTGCATAAAATTAGCTCTTGCTATTCCAATTAATAACTTATCACTTATAGTCAGTGAAACTGATAGGAAAATGTATTTCTTAACATTTTAATATTTCACAGCAAAACTTACAGTTTCCAAGACAGTTTTAGAATACTAATGGTTAAACTAATGTTTCCTTCACTAATTCATGAATCAGCAGTATACTTGATTAAAAACTGATTTGATACTGGAAGTAAGCTTCTGTTTTTTCCTTTAAGTTTTTCTATGCATATTTCATTAGGAATATTTACTATATGTTCTGGATAAATATAGACTAAAAATCTGAAATATTTGTTTTGTTTTTTAGTAACTAATTGTTCCCACTTGAGAGAAACAGGATTATCTGCTGAGTAGTATAGGAGGCACTGTGAATAGAGCTCTGGGCCTGGAGTCAAGAAGACCTAAGTTCCAGGCTCAGACATTTACTAGCTATGTGACCCTATGAAAATCACTTAACCTGTTTGATTCACTTGCCTCAAAAATGGAGATAATAATAGTAGTCAGGTCTGACAGGGTGGGTGGGTACACTCAACTACCTCCCGTTGTTGTGATGATCCAGTGAGATAATATTTGTAAAAAATTCTTAATATAGTGCCTGGCACATAGTAGTGCTATAGAAATGCTTATTCCCTTCCCCTTTCCCCTTGCTGATATCGGATTTTTTGTTTTGGTCAGTTAGGATCTCTTGATTTTTTTCATTTGTTTTCACCCTCTCTCTTTCCCTCTCCCTTTGTCTTACACCTTCATTGTGTTCCCCTCCCCAATTTTCTTATGATTTTAAAAATTTATTTGTACTTAAGATGAATTTCTACTAAGGAGCATTACTTGTTTTTCTAACGCTTTTAACCTTTTCTTATTTTATTATTCCTCTTTTCTTTAGGATGGGCAAGGATACTTAGAAGAACTAGTGAAAGATATTGTTCAGTGGCTTAGTTCCTCATCTGGAATGAAACCTGAACGAAGCCTTCAAAATAATGGTTTACTGAGTACCCTTAGTCAACACTACTTTTTATTTATTGGAACACTTTCCTGTCATCCTCATGGAGTTAAAATGCTAGAAAAATGCAGTGTATTTCAGTGGTGAGTATCCTACAGTTTATTTTTCATATATAATTAAACTTATTTTTTTATTCCAGGTTAAAAAAAAACCTTTTGATTTTGTATTTGGTTAAAATGTACATGTGGTCACTTAAAAGTTTTAAAAATACAAGACCTAAGCAGAAATAATGATTCTTTGCTAGTTCGGCTCCTGTTTGGTGTGCATTACTCTGTTTCGTATACAAAATATATTCTGATATCTTTTTTTTTTTTTTTTACTTTCTCATTAGTCTTCTTAATCTTTGTTCCTTGAAGAACCAAGATCACTTATTGAAACTAACAGTTTCAAGTTTGGACTATAGCAGAGATGGATTGGCCAGAGTTATCCTTTCCAAAATCCTAACGGCAGCTACTGATGTGAGTGTAACATGGCAAAGAAAAATGCATTTTCTGAACAGCCATAAAAACAAAATAAATTTAAAATTTGGAAGTACTGATTAGTGGTTGTGGTCACCTTAGTAACTTGTCTATTCCTTCTTCCTGCTTCTGAAGCACCTGAAGCAATATCCATCTTATAGTTCCTAACATGCAGTGCTTTCATCTGTCTTTGCAATGGCTGACCCCATGTCTATAATGCACTTAATACCCTCTTCTACCTCTTAAAATTTCTGATTTCCTTTAGAGTTCAGCTCAGAGGCTTCCTTCTACAAGAAGCTGCTTCTTCTGATGCCTGTCAACTCCTAGTACTCTCCCTCCCCAAATTACTTTGTTTTTGTTTAATATGTGTGCGCACGCATGTGTGTGTATGTTTTCTCACTGAATAAAATGTAAGCTCCCTGAGCACATAGTCTTCTTTTTTTTGACTTTGTATCCCCAGCATCTAGCACTATGTCTGGTAGATAGTAAACTCTTAATATTTGTTAATTGTGAAGCAGTAATAAAACCAGTATATCCAAAGGGAAGTCTTAATTTGCTTCATTTGACACATGGTATAGAGGATAAAATATCTCCTTAGCAGAAATTATAATCATCCTTGACACTTTTTTGAGTCAACTAAAATAGTTCAGTGTAGGAAATTGACACACTCATAAAGTAATAAGGTACTTCTCATTAAGATGATGTGAAAAGTCTCATTCTTGATTTAAAGTAAGAAAGACAAGCATATTTAATAAGTTTATCATTTTTTTTTTTTTACCTTTTGCAGGGCTGCAGGTTGTATGCAACAAAACATTTAAGAGTATTATTAAGGGCCAATGTAGAGTTCTTCAGTAACTGGGGCATTGAATTGCTAGTGACCCAACTGCATGATAAAA
This sequence comes from Vombatus ursinus, assembly GCF_900497805.2. Taxonomy (NCBI): domain Eukaryota; kingdom Metazoa; phylum Chordata; class Mammalia; order Diprotodontia; family Vombatidae; genus Vombatus; species Vombatus ursinus. The sequence continues at coordinate 35,597,035 of NW_020954550.1, forward strand.
ATAAAACTATTTCCTCTGAAGCTCTTGATATCTTAGATGAAGCATGTGAAGACAAGGTGAATATTTCCTTTTGGTTATGAGATACTTAAGTGTGGATGAGAAAAATTCTTGTCTTTTAAAATAATGAAAGTATTTTATAACTAAATTTACTTTTCAACTTGAGTGAATGATTGATTAAGCTAATTCCTAATAATCAGTTATTTTGTCCAATTGATAATTTGTCTGTTTCTTTTTAGGCCAATCTTCATGCTCTCATCCAAATGAAACCAGCCTTATCTCATCTTGGAGACAAAGGTCTGCTTCTCCTTCTTAGGTAAATATTAAGCAAGGGATTTTTTTTCCCTTTTTTGGGGGGTGGGGGGAAGTTGTGTTTGTTTGTTTTTACTTACATCACCTAAATTGACCGTTATAGGACATGAATAATAAGACTGAATCTAAATAGGAAAATTCTGGAGAATAACTAAGTATGACAGTTTCTTTAACAGGTAGTCCTCTGTATTTTGCGAATACGACATATTTCAAGATTTTGGATGTTGTTCAGTGTTAAAATACTTCTTTGTCTTCATGTACTCCTTTTCTTTCTTATTTTTTCTTTTTACCCTTCTCTTTCTTACGATGTACTCTCATATACAGTCAGAGGGGGACTCAGTGGATTGTACTGAATAGAATACTAGGTAGGAAATCTGATTTTATGACCAGTAGCTGTATGACTTTAGATGATGAATCTTTTACCCTATTTAAACATCAGTTTCCTCATCTGGAAAATTACATGGTTGGATCAATTAATTTCCAAGGTCAGCTCCACTCTTAAATTCTATGACTATGATCTCATTTATCTGTTTGCAAAGAACTTTCAAAGTATCCTAGGATTAAAGGTATTGTACAAATGAAAGAATCCTCAGTTTCTTAGTTATGCAGGATATATCTCATAAATATAGCCTTTTATAAATTCTGGGTATTGAATCTTTAATTTCTTCTATTACTTTTATAGATTTCTGTCCATTCCGAAGGGGTTTTCCTATCTTAATGAGAGGGGTTATGTAACAAAGCAAATGGAAAAATGGCAAAAGGTAACATTTAATTGAATTAGGAGATAAAAGTTTTAAAATTTTGGGATGGGGAAGATATAGTGATAAGTTAGATATATTTAGAAGGCTTTAAACAATGTCATGTATTCCTATAATTATCATTGGGTTTCATGCCCCAACAGATTAGACACTTTATACATATCTATGAAACTGATATTAAACTTCCATAATTTCAGATTTCTAAATTAGCTACAAAAATACATGTTCCTACAGAGATGGTTTTTCTTATTTTTTTATGGTCAGCAGGGTCACAAACATTCCTCATAAAAACTTGCTCATGTTCTTAATGACCTTAAAGTCATTTTACTCTAAAACTTTTTTTTTTTTATGGTTTCTGTTTCCCTTTGTATTCTATAGCTGAACAGTGATCATTTTATGCCAAAATGCATAAATGCCTCTCCTAAACTAAGGAGGTGAGAAACCCAATAAAGCAAATACAGCAATATTGACAAAATTCACTTTAGGCTAACAATTTACATAAGGCTTTATGGTAAAGAAGTTTCTACTTAGGCGTGAAAAGTAGGCACAAGTTCTTTTTGCAGCAGGTTGAAGAAGTCAAAAAATTTTGGACTCTTCAAGGGTCAGTTTCTTTACTTTTGCCCTGTTCCTTTTAGGATATCTTTAAGAATGTAACAAATGATCATCACATGGAAACATATAGGGACTTAAAAATAACAAACAAAAGGAAAATCTACATATTTGTATGAATTCTTCAAATGTTTTAAGTACTTGACTTACTATACTCTTTTCTATTGGCAATATGCAGTACTAATACTGTGTTACCTTTTAGGAATACAATTCAAAATATGTTGAATTAATTGAGGAACAACTTAATGAAGCGCTTACAACCTATCGCAAACCCATAGATGGTGATAACTATGTTCGTCGAAGTAACCAAAGGTATCATCAGCCTTACAGAAATAATTCATGCATCAGTAACTAAATTTAATTTATAATAAGCTTATTTTCTTTCTAGTTTATTTCTATTTATTTTATCTTGTTAATTGTGTATTAAATGTACAATTCATGAGGGAAATATGCCTAATTTTCTATGACTAATAATGTCAGTAATATTTTTAATTAGAGCATTCTTAGAATGGATACAGTAGGTTTTATCAAATCATTTTTGTTACACTAGATTACAGCGACCACATGTCTACTTGCCCATACACCTTTATGGACAACTGGTGCACCACAAAACAGGATGTCATTTGTTGGAGGTACAGGTAAAATTTTAATTACACTGTAGATTGCTTATGGAGCATGGCTGATTTTAAAAATGCTAATTTATGAAGATATGTTCTTTGGAAAAGAACTTAAAATAGCAGTAAATTCAGTGATATAATTAGGATGGTGCTCCATGACTGATCAAAAATATTTACACTATTAATTCGAACACATTTCTACATCTCACTATTTGTGATATTCATATCTCAATCTCATAATTATGGATATAGATTAACCTTGGTTCCGAGTTTTCATTGGAATATAGAGAATCCCTGAGTAAGAAAACTCCTTCTACCAATACAGGGCATCTTCTCTATATCATATAGTCATGGAGAGTTTCCTGGGAGCGCTTAGTAGTTAAGTGACTTACCCAGGAGCACACAGCCATATAGTGTCTGAGAGTGGGTCAGATCTTTCTGACTTCAAGGCCTGCTCCATTATCCCATCACACACATACCGCCCCCCCAATACCCCTGTGGGTGTGTGTGCATGCATATATGTGCATGTATGTATGTAGGTGTATTGTGTGTATACATATATTATAATGCAGTTGTCATTATTCTTTAAAAGACAAATATATTGCCTAAATTTAAGAACAAAAAGAAAATGTAAGTGTATATTATATGGAAATTCACCAGACATGTGTATGTGTTTGTGTGTATACACATATCTATGTGAGGTATGTAGGGTTAGGCATATGTGAGTGACTTTTGTGCATTTTTATTGCAGTTGTGGTACCAGTGCATCTGCATGTGACTTCTTGCATGGCCAGGCCAACCTCTGTCTGAGTGATTGTTTGTGCTTTATATTTATAAATCAGTAGTGAAATATGTGAGACAATCCATGTATAAGAAGGCTGTTTTGAAAGACTAGGCCATAAAGAGACAACAGAAGAAAATGGAAGAGAATGGGATGAAAATAAGAGGAATTTGTGAGGTAGTTGTGAAAAAGGCCACTAGAAATTAAAAAGAATTCCTGAGAAACAAGCTTCCTACCTTAATACTTGGAATCTGAAAAGCTTATTTTTTGTTAGTGTCATTTTATGTAACGTAACATAAAATTTATGAAAATAATTTAAAATTGAGAGTTAATAGCAATAAAAGAAATCTAGTATATTGTTGTTAAGTGTTTTTCCTTGCTTTCCTATCTAGAGTGTTGTTCCAGATCTCAGTTATACTATTCGTTCACCAATGTTGGATAAGTGGGAAGGAGTAAAGCAGCTGAAAGCAGCCCTTTGGGCCTTGGTTAGTACTTAATTAGTATGTGATAGATATGTGATAGCTTTGCCATTTCCTAGATTCTGTTCTTTTTTCCTTTAATAGTATGTTGTCTCGCGTAGATGTCTTTGAAATTTCTATTGTCAGTCTTTAATTTTCCAAGACGAAAACTGTCTCCGCTAATTTAAATGTTATATTCATTCTGAAAAGCAGGTCCTTTCACAATAATCTTATATAAAGATTTGGTTTTGCCTGGCAAAAACTTTTGTTTGCTTGTTTTAATTCCTCTGTCATCAGGGAATGGTTGGCATTTGTCTTATAGAAAAGGGTTTATTTTATGTCTTTCCCTTTTCCTGGGTTTCTTGAAAATCCTCTATGTTTGGTAGCCTTACCTAATAGCAAAGAATTTTTTTTTTTTAATTCCAGGGTAATATTGGATCATCAAACTGGGGTCTTAACTTGCTTCAAGAGGAGAATGTGATTCCAGATATAATGGCATTAGCACAGCATTGTGAGGTTCTCTCCATTAGAGGGTGTGTATTTTTTTTTTTTTACTTTATAATGTGTTTCTTTAGTATAGAGTACATTGACCTTTAGACAATAAACCTCATATATTTGATCCATAATTTTGTGTTATAACTAAAATGTTGACTTATGAACGAACTCTCAGTCTTAAAAGGTTTTTGTGATAATAAGACCACAGTTCAGATTATGAGTTTCCTTAGAAAACATCTGGTCCACCTTCCTTGTTTACAGATGAGGAGACTGAGACCCAGAGAAGTGGAAATTCCAGAAATGGAGGTCCCACAGGTAATAGACTTGTCAGGGACCAATACTTCTGTCTCTTAATTCCTAGTAATTGCTATAAATCTCAGCAAATTGACCTAAAGAAACTTGCTGAAGAGGAATCACAAATGTGATTCTACACTGGTCCCTTCCCAGTCCAATTCATGTCACACAACTATAAAAACAAATCTTTCCAAGGTATATGTTTGACCATATTTCTGAGGGCTTCTAGTCCTAGTCACCTTGGTCTCCAACCTACTATTCTCTCCTCTTCCCTCTTTCCTATACCTCATATCGAATCATTTGTTAGGTCTTGTCAGTTCTATTTCTACCAGTTCTATTTAATTAATCCCATTCTCTCCATTCTCAGAACCACTGTCTTATTTTAGACTCTCATTATTTTTCACCTACATTATTTCAGCAGCTTTCTGATAAGTCTCTCTGTCTCAAATCTCTCTTCTCATTTTTATTGTTCATTACTTGCCTTTACATGCTCTGTGGTTCAGCCATATTGTCCATCCTGCTCTTTCCTCTTATAGGATGTTCCATCTTCAGTGTCTTTGCTTTTGTATAAGTTGAACTCATGCCTAAAATATGCTTCTTTCTTACTTCACCTCTTAGAATCCCTTTTCTTCGAGGCCCATCCTGATTCCTCCAGTTACTATTCTTCCTTCAACTTTAAATTCATTCTGTGTGTGTGTTTGTGTGTGTGTGTGTGTGTGTGAGTGATATGTATAGTAATGCATGTATATAATTTATATATATTCATATATTGTGGTTACATTTACATCCTTTTTTCTTTTAATGCTAATACTAGTGCATGACCAAAAATGTTTGAAGACTGCTAGTCCAAACTTTACCTACCATCTCCTGTATTTGCTCACTTGCCTCCATATCTTGAATGTACTCTCTCCACATCTCTCCTTTTGAAGTTTTTTCTCTTTTTAAAGGCCCAGTTCAGGTGCCACTTCTTTCTAGAAGCTGTCCCTGATATCTTCCCTCTCTTCCCACAGATATAGATAAAATATTCCCAGCTTCCTCAGCCTTTCCTGGAGCTCTTTGTCTGAACTTGCGCCCTGCTCTCATCATAGTCTGCCTTGTACCATACTTTATCTCTATGCATATCATAATAGGTATAGATATAGGTATCTTAAGCTTCTTAGACTGTCATTTGTTGTTGTTGTCATAGCCCCAATATATAGCAGTGCCTTCCAAGTACTATGGACGCTTAATATTAGTTGAATTAAATTGACCTAGACCAGTTGCACTCTCCCAGAAATCTGTTTTGTAGCATCCACTGTATCCCTAGTCCCAACCCAGTAATAGTAGTGACCAGATGACAGTTTTGGGTAGCTCATTGTAAGCTTTCATTGCTACTTAAATAATCAAGTGCAAGTCCTACTCGTTGAGCATTATTTACATCATCTTTCCAAAGAATAGCTTATTACATTATAAATAACTTCAAGTACAGACTTTAGTAACTCTGAGTTCTAATCTATTAGTAGTTTTTTTTAACTTAAGTTATTTATATGTTTTAAGAGACCAAGAGTTGTATAGAATTTTAAAAATTTGTTGTAAATGCATGTATGCTTAACTATAATAAACTTTTCTAAGAAATATTTTAAAGTTTATGATTGTGATCATGGAGTTACTTAAACTATATATGTGGGTATATTTTAAATAAATATTTTTGTGTTTTTATGCCAAAAATGAAAAGAAATCTGCCTTGTGTAGAAGGTAACTGACTTTTTTGTCTTGTTTAGTTTTTCATCTCAATTATTTTCTGTAGATATGTTTTTATGTTTTATAAAATACATCTGCTTATTTATGGATTTAAGTATTTTCAATGTAAATTTATATTTGCACTGTATTTTTGTAGAAGAATTATGTGACCTTAGATAATAGGCAGGTGGAACTCTGATACCTGTGATATGTACATTTGAGTCCTTGTTATCTCATGAATGATGGGAATAAGCATATTGAGGGTGTTGGAGTGGTTGTTGATTCTTCTTCTAGAAGGGATTGTGGGGCCTATCTTGTTGGGAGGAAGACAGAAGAGAGGAGTAATTAAGCAAGAGATTGAAAATGTAAAGAGATATTTCTCTCACACCCTTTTAGTGCCTGGACCCATTCTTATCCAGGGTTCAAAATGAAAGTAGTTTTAGATAGTACCAACCATTTATACTGGTCGTTAAATTTTTGACTAGTTTGATTTCTTATACCATTTGCATACATTGTTAACCTTATTTCCCCTTGATCATTTTCAACTGTTGTTCAAATCTCTAAAACGAAAGTAGTTTTCGGTACCTGTCCTAGGAAACCTTTGGGGTGACAGCAAAAGCATGCATGCGTGCACACACACAAATACACGCATGCACTTAGGTATGCAGTGGTTCATGAAGCCATCACTCTTGTGATCATATTAGCAGAGATAGAAAAAGAAATATGGGCTCAGTCCCCACATCTAGTAAAGGTATCAAAGGTTTCAAGGAGCTCTGAAATATAGCTGCATTCCATGAGTTTCTTCACAGGACCTTATGTCCAATGGCTTTTTAAGGAGATATAAAAAAATAGTAATCATTTATGGAAAATTACTTTTTCATTTAAATCATTGGTTCTAAAAAAATTCCATGTTTTTGCATTGTAACCTATACAGAACCTGTGTCTACGTGCTTGGTCTGATAGCCAAAACTAAACAAGGATGTGATATTCTAAAATATCACAATTGGGATGCTGTGAGACACAGTCGCAAACAACCATGGCCAGTGGTTCCAGATGACATGGAGCAACTCTGCAATGAACTTTCTTCTATCCCAAGCACTCTAAGTCTAAACTCTGAGTCTACCAGTTCTAGGCATAATAGTGAAAGTGAATCTGCACCATCAAGTAAGCATTATTACCATTCAGTTAAACAAAGTTAAAATTAATGTTTGCATGCAGAATTTCAAATTATATTAGTTTATTCTTAATCATGAAAGCATTTTTGTTTTCTTTTAAGGCAATTGCGGTAATCTTTCTAAGACATATAATCTATTATTTAGCAGCAATACCCTATTAATGATTCATATCCCCTTAATGCAGAAAAGGGGTTTTTAACATGCCATGAAATTTAAAAAAAAAACATTTTTAATAATTGTATTTCAATATAACTGGTTTCCTTAATAATCCTATGCATTTTATTTTATCAATTAAAAAATATTATTCTGAGAAAGTGTCTATAGGCTTACCCAGATCACTTTAGGGATTCATGATACAAAAAGAACTTCTGCTCTAGATAATGCAGACACTCTATTCAGGCATTGTCTTTATTACTCTGGGAGTAGCTTCTTCCTACATGGAAGTTCCTCCAGAATTTTGTTAGAACACTTCCCAATTCATTGAAGCACATATTCCATTTTTTTTCCCTTCCTCTTAAATCACAATCAACTTTGTTTTTAACCTGTGCTTCATTCAGAGTTGAGGACTTGGGCATAGAGAATGACAACAAATGCAGTTAGTTGAGCAGTAGGAAAGTGTTCGAGGAATTCATTCCATAGGTATTTATTCACAGTCCATGTGAAAATATATCTACATCTTCCAAACCATTATAGCTTCAAGGAAAAACTGCAGAATCTTGATTGTCAGGGGTAAGGCTCTTTAAGGACTCTGCTTATGTACTGTGGAAATTTAGCATCAAATATTGATCTCACTGCCCTCTCACACTTTTTCCTTTATTTGGTTGCCATTGCTACTGCTTTGGGGTTAACGAGTGAAGCATTATAGAATGTAATGTGGAGCTACCTTGAATCCCTTTCTAGCTTCTGTTTTTGTCACGTTATTTTGTTGTTGTTTTTCCCACCTGTGCATCACTTCCTACTGCTGTTTATAGAACAGTCAGACTATATGTATTATGGCAATTGCTGTAGCTCTGGGGAGTAGAGAGTAGTTAATAAGAAATAAAGTTCACCCCCTTTCCCTCACAAGATTCCAAAAAGTACTACAGGTTGGGTAATGAGTGGTACTAGTGTTAAATTTACAATGTACCTATATATCTGCTAAAGGTTCACACACAGCACAAGTCCTTGAATCATCAGTCTTCTCTTCTGGTTGTCATCTGTATGCTTTCCGGGCACAAGATCAGGAAAATCTGGTTCCACTCCCAGCTCTTGTGTGTGTTATGTTTTGTATTGTATTAATCTGCCCCTCCCCTGGTGTCATCTCGTCTCATTGAGATGTTACTGATATACAGAAGCATCAGTAACTGTTGTGAATTCTTTGTGAGACATGTAAGTCTTGACACCGTCACCTTCCCCCTTCATCACTAGAAGTGCCAGAAGGATCTCACCTGTTGGTGGCATAGTCATTAGGTATTGTGGAAAGAGTGCTGGATTTGAAGGCAGGAGATACCTGGTTCAAATTCTACTTCTGGCAATTGCTGATTTTGTTATGATGCACAATTTATTTAACCTCTTTGACTGCTCATCTGTGAAAACGGGAATGATAATTATTGTTATACCTATCTCTTGCCTTTATTTTGAGACTTACTGAAATGAGATAGTGCATATAAAGTCCTTTGTGAATCTCAAGGTACTATATAAATGTCTTCTGATACTCATATAAATATCTAATATCACTATATAAATACCTATTATCCCTCAGACTTAATCTCAAGGATAACTTTTTGAAGAGTTTCAGTATATTTAATACTTTTGTGACCTATGTGAATATTAATCTGTAACATAAAATATTCTGTTTTAAGGTCAAATGATCACTAAAATTTACAGAGTGAATATATTTTAATTTTTAGATGCATTTAATAACATGGAACTTTTCATTTTAGGTATGTTTATTATGGAGGATGACCGATTTGGCAGCAGCTCTACCAGTACATTTTTCCTTGATATCAATGAGGACGCAGAACAAACGTTTTATGATCGGACCGGACCCATAAAGGATAAAAATCCATTCCCCTTTTTTGCCTCTAGTAGACTTGTGAAGAATCGCATCTTAAATTCCCTTACTCTGCCTAATAAAAAACATCGCAGTAGCAGTGATCCAAAAGGGGGCAAGCTGACATCTGAAAATAAATCTGGCATCAGGCGAAATAGAACAGTTACAGAGCCATCCAGTATTGACTTTAATCATAGTGACGATTTCTCATCCATTTCCAAAGTTCAGAAAACATTAAGATTAGAAACTTCTTTTGTTGGAACCAAGCAAATTGAAGACTCTGGTAGCACACCTAGCATTGGGGAAAATGATCTAAAATTTGCAAAGAGTCTTGGTACAGAAAATCACAGGGAAAACACAAGCAGAGAAAGATTAGTTGTTGACAACTCTACGAGTTCACATATGAAGATACGTAGCCAAAGTTTCAATACAGATACTACAACAAGTGGTATAAGCTCAATGAGCTCAAGTCCTTCAAGAGAGACAGTAGGTGTGGACACTACAACAATGGACACAGACTGTGGAAGTTTGAGTACAGTGGTAAGTACTAAAACTGTTAAAACAAGCCACTGTTCAACACCACAGTCCAACCATCTGCCTCTTTCAAAATCAAACTCTGTGTCTCTGGTGCCACCAGGTTCTTCTCATACACTTCCTCGTAGAGCACAGTCCCTTAAAGCCCCCTCTGTTGCTACAATTAAAAGTCTAGCAGATTATAACTTTAGTTATACGAGTTCTAGAGATGCCTTTGGTTATGCTACATTGAAAAGATTGCAACAACAAAGAATGCATCCATCTTTATCTCATTCTGAAGCTTTGGCATCTCCAGCAAAAGATGTGCTTTTTACTGACACCATTACTATGAAGACTGGTAGCCTTGATTCAAGGTTAACACCAAGCAGGTAAGAAAACATTTTTTAGTTAACAATTATAGTTCAGGTTAAAATATCTAAACTATAGCTGGATATTTTGGAAGTGTTTTACATCTACTTAGGCCTCAAAATTACAGTTACTAATTATTTACTGTGGTAGGTTATAAGCTCCTGATTGTCTGATATGATTTGAAATTGATTCTTGCAGCTGCAAGGGGGGGAATGAAACTCCTTGTAGGCCCTGAAAATGAACATACATGCTTTGCTAGGACACACAAGTCACAAGCTTTTTTTTTTTATTTATTTCTCGCTTCTGCAAGGATCGATTTTAAAAAGAAGCATGTCGGGGGAATCAGGAGCTTAAGACCTACAATAACAAACAACCTTTTCAGGTAGGTCAATTTTAAGGCCCAAAAAGTTGACCTCTTTTTTTTTTTTTTAAACAATTTCAGTAAAAACTTCAGTGGTAATTTCCATTTGTTTTAAGCAGCTGTAGCTATTTAGTAGAAACAATGAAAACTGAAGAAATTGACCCCTCTCTTTGTATTATATTCTTCTTAAGAATAAATTTACGGTATTGATAATATTTAGTGATTAGATCAAGTTAGTTGAAATGAACTGAAATGTCCTGATTAGAATTTAATTTTATAAATATATATGCATATATATGTGTGTATATATATATGTGTGTGTGTATGTGTGTGTATATATATATATATGTATGTATGTATGTATACACACACTCAGAATTTCAGATTCCTTATCTTTCTTCAAAGTGACACCTCAGGTGTCACTTTTTCCTTGGAACCTTTCCTGATTCCCCCCTGCTGTTAGTTTTCTTTGCCTCCTTAAATATTTTTAGAGCATTTTTATCTGAACTCACTTTTGTTCCTTTCACTCCCTCCCTTGTATTATACATATCTATTTACATAACATTCCTGCCAGTGGGCTGTTAGGTTCTTGAAGGCAAGAACCTTCTTATTTTTGCCTTTTTATCCCCAGAAGTTAGCACTGTGACTTGCACATAGTAAAAGCTTAATAAATGTTGCTTTGAGTTTAACATAGTAGCTTTGGCTATGGCTATGATTTCTATGTGTTTTTTGCTTGGTGAACCAAATATTTTTAGTCATAAACCCTTTTCCATATAGCTTTATATTTTTACTAAAATATGTCTGATTCTGATATTTACATTACTAATTTTTTTTTTTGTAATTTTCCTCCTCTAATAACTAGCAGTTCACTTTCAGTAAGGCCAGCCCCATAACTGGATTGTATTTCTAGGTAGTATCACAAAGTGGAAAGACTACTTTACTGAGTTAAAAGAACTTTTTGTTTCTTGGCTCAATTAACTATATAATTGTGGGAAGTTATTATTTAGTCTCTTTTTATTCATCTATAAAATAGGGCTAATAATACCTATTATATAGGTGAAAATGTTTTGTGAGCTACAGGGCACTGTTCAAATATGAGTTATTGTGGTATATTTGGTATTTATATAGTAGTGCCTCAATCCTCTAGAATTTAACTGGCAGTCTCACTTATTCAGAACTTATCTTAGTGCTGGGAGATAAGTGAAAAAGGTCTCTGAGCAGCCAAAATAGATGTCACAAAATCTATTCGCTAAATAATTTTGCTTAAATAAGAGAGTTTCACTTTAGGTCTTTATCTTGTTAAATATGTGGCCTTGGGATTCTGGGTGTTTTCCATTGTTACAATAAAATTAGAAGTAAGTAGTGGCTGGGTGTGGTGATGCACCCCTCTAATTGGATACTAAGTCTGGTAGGTGCAGTAGGGCTAGAACTGATTAGGTTGTTCAAACCAACCTAGGTTGGAAATGGAGCAGATCAAAGTTCCCATACCAGTCAGTAGTTTGATTAGGCCCGTGAGTGGCTATTGCACTTTAGCCTGGGTAATGGAGGGAGACCAGATCTACCCTACTCCTTGCCCCCAAAAAAGAAGTAAGTAATATGAGTAAAAGGAAAGCATAAGGTAAACAAATATTGCTAAACAATGGTTGGTTAATGAAGAAATCAGAAAAATATTTAAAGGATGATAACAGTAGTGCCATATTTTGGCTATGAGGTAAAGCCAAAGTAGTTGTTACAGCCAGATTTATATCATTGAATCCCTACATTAGTAACAGGATAGGAAAATCTAAATGAATTAAGCTTGTGCCTAAAGATACTAGAAAAGGAGCAAAGCTGTAGTGAAAAAAAGAGATAGACACCTGGCCCAGACAATTTCAAAATGAATTCTTCAATACTTTCCATAAAGAAGTAATGCCTACATGGAGAGAAAGAGGCAGCTAGGTGGCACAGTGGATATAAGTGCTAGGCCTGGAGTAAAAACTTGAGTTTAAATTTGTCCTCAGATACTAGCAGGGTGACCTTGGGCAAGGCACTTAACTTCTGTTTGCCTCAATGTTTTCAACTATAAAATAAGGGTCATAATAATACTACACTGGCAATACCTTATGGTATACATATCAGTGGGGAAATGGGCAGGAGGTCCAGAGGTGATTTTGTTGTTTTAGGGAACTCCTATTAGCATTTGCTTACATCCAGATCTAATTTAGGGCGTTAAAGAGTTGCCTGAGGCACTCAAAAGGTAAGAAACTTATGAATTGTTAATCAGCCACTCAGTCACATGGAAGATTTGAACCAGGTCTTACTGACTGGAAAGTCCTTTTACCCACTGATATCTGTTGACCTTTTATCCACTACATGATGCTGCTTCTCATAAAGAATATATAGTGTTTATTTTAAACTTGGCAAAGATAGCATAAAAAAATTATAGATTAGTTTCCCTGATTTGTAAGTGCAAAAATACTTTAAAAATTATTAGTATTAATAATGCAGCAATGTATTATAAAAACCATTCATCAGATTGTTTTAATTAAAAATTAAATTAATCAAACCATTGAAAACTATCTTTATGTGAAATTAGAAAAACAAAATATTTTATTAAGTGGAAAAAATTAATTAAACCAAGTATGATTTATAGTAGGTACACATTATTTAAAATTAGAAATTATTAAAATTTAAAATTAGAAAAATTATTTAAAATTAGAAATTATTTAAAATTAGAAAATCAATATGTTACAACATATAAACAAACTAAAAAGTTTACCAATATGTTCAGGGTGGGGAAAGATTTTTCCAGTATTAATTTGTGCCCCAAAACACCAAAACGAATAGGAATAGAAGTATTTTACTTTAATCCATTGAAAACCATCTGTCTTAAAGTTAATGGCCCACAGTGATATACCTAAGCATCCTTACTGAAAATGGGTTCAAAACAAATTTTGCCTACATTCTCCACTTCTCTTTACCATAGTATTAGGAATACTATCAACCCAAATGAAACAAGAAAACAATAGTAGATGAGTTACATTGATTGAAAATGAGGTCAAATATTATTTGCAGATTACGTGATGATATATCTAGGAAATTCAAATGTCAGAGAAAAGCAAAAAGGACATTTAGCAGGACCGTGTTGGTACTGTCATATTCAAGGTAATCTTAAAATTAACTAATTGAAAATTAATTATAAGTTGAAAACAATAGATGAATTCAGAAAGATAAACCCACAGAATACAAGTTAAACTCACAAAAATTATGTTCATTCTTATATACTAGAAATAAAGATCAAGAAGACATCATAATAAAAGAAACCCTGTTTATCTTAGCAACAAAAAAATCATCAGATAATTGGCCAATTAACCTACATCTAAATACACGTGACATTTATAAGTATATTATAAAATTGTAATGACTAAAATTAAGGAAGACCTAAACAATTGTAAGGACATAGTGTTTTAGTGGGTCAGATTAAATGATCCTGCTTCCTAAGTAATTTAGATATTTACAGGTCATACAGTATAGAAGAAAAAAAATTTTTGATTAAAGTGGATTTATAGTCTTAGAATTAAAAATGTTAGAAAGTGATGATAAGCATCAAAACTATGTGGTATTGGGCTACAAAATAAAAAGAGAAACAGCAGAATAAAGATAACATGTCCAAACATATATAAAATATATATATATATATATATATTTACACACACACGTATATGTGGGTCTGTGTATATATATATGTTTATATATATTTATATATATATTGATGTTGATAAACCTATTAAAGTAAGCAGGGAGAAGGTTAATTTTTTTTAAACAAATCTGTAATATGGTAGAAAATGAATTTAGACTCATAATTCCTTAGCTCAGTCAGCTTTGGTAAATGGTACTATATCAAAAGTAGAAGAAAATGGAAGAGTATGTTCCAGATATACTTAATTTACTCAAAGGAAAAAAACATTTATAAGTATGGCAGATAAATCTTGACATCTAAAGTATATGAAGAACTGTTAAAATTTGCAAAGGTATCTTTTAGTTACTAATAGGTAAATGGGCAAGGGATGTGAATGTATATTTACTAAAAATGAAGTACAAATTGTTAATCATGTCAGCTAGGTGGTACAGTGCATAATGTACCTGACCTGGAGTCAGGAAGACCCCAAGTTCAAATCCAGCCTCAGATACTTACTAGCTATGTGATCTGGGCAAATCACTTAACTTTTGCCTGCCTCAGTTCTCATCATCTGTAAAATGGTAGTAATAGTACTTTTCTCCCAGGGTTGTTTTAAGGATTAAATGGGAAGTTTGTAAAGCACTTTACAAACCTTAAAGCACTATATAATGCTAGATTATTATTTGAAAAAATGCTCAGCCTCCTAATACTAAAAGATACAAATTAAAACAATTCTGGCCTATCATATTGGCATAGATAATTGAAAACAGCAGAGCAATATTGATAGCATTGTGGTGGAATTGGAGATCAATATAGCTTTTTTTGGAAAGGAATTTGTCAGTACACTATAAAAGTTACAAAAAGAATCCCTTTCCTAAAACCCTGTAATTTCCATTGTTGGAATATACCTTGAAAATGTTACCAAAAGAAAATAAAGCTCTCCCTTTAAAGATTTTTATTGGTGTGTTATTTGTAATTACAAAAAAACTAGAATCAGCCTTCATACCAAACTTGAGGAAAATGGTTAAATTATGGTAAACTGATGTAATGGAATTTAGATTTTCAAGTATAATGAATATAACACAATCTGGAAAGAAATATTTAAAAAGATAGAATAAAAAACAAAATTAGAAAAACTACATATTACAGTATTATCAAAGGAAAAGTAAGTGAGAATAAACAAAGAAATGTTCTGGGTGCTTAGATCTAGTAACAGAAAAGTAATGGCATTTTAAACATTGAAATTCATGTATTTAAATGTAAATGGATACAGAGAAAGTTTATTTGGCTCTAGTAATGTTTAACAAGTATATTAAATATAAAAAATAAACCTTACAGTCTAGTCAAGGGAAGAAACATGTACACAAGTAACCATTAAAAATTTCGACATGATTACATAGGAGAACAGAATAGTATGAGAAACTTTAGAAGGAGTTACTACCTTTAGTTGGGGGAACTAGGAGGACAAAATGGTACCCAAACTCATTTTTTTAAGTGAGCATCTTATAAGCATATAGAGGCCAGCATGAGTAAATGTGGATCATCCAAAGTACAATAAACAGGGGGAAAGTGCACATGTTATCAAAACTCAGAGTTTGAGGAATTTCAAAGGCTGTTTAGTTCAACCTATACCTAAACAGGACTCCCCTCTACCCCATAGCAAATACATGGTCCAACCTTGATTGAAGATCTGAAATGAGCAGAAACTCAGTACTTTCTAAGACAGCTCATTCATTCTGCTTCTGAATATTTTTAATTTTTAGAAAATTTTACGTACAGCAAACCTAAATTTACCTCTTTATAACTTCCCTTCGTTCTTTGTTTTGTCCTTTGGACCCAAGTACCAGAACAAACAAAACTCTAATTCTTCTTCCCTACTATATAGTTTTTCAGGTTTTTTTTAGATACTTGAAAACAATCAAACCTCTCCTCTTCCCCACCTGCTGTGCTGCCACACCCCCAGTTCCCTTTTCTAAGCCAAACTCTCCCTGTTTCTTTAACGGAGGAGCCTCATGGAATGAACCATGGAATGGCCATTTACCATCTTGGTTACTCTTCTTCATGTACTTTGCAACTTATCAATGTTTTTCTTAAAACAAATAAAGCTCAGTTCATATGTTTTCTGACCAGGGCAGAATGTAATAGGACTTCGACTCCTTAGTCCTAGACACTATGCCTCTCAATGCAGTTTATTTTTTATTTTTCTTTCTTTCTTTTTTTTTTTTTTTGCTGTCATGTCATATATTTGGCTCACATTAAGCTTGTAGACCACTAAGAACCTCCCACATTTTTTTCCAACTAATTGCTATCTAGCTACACACCCCTCATATTGTACTTATGAAGTTTAATCTTTTGAACCCAAATGTGAGACTTCACAATTATCCTCATTAAATTTCATCTGACTAGATGCAGCCCAGTGTCCTAACCTATCAAAATATTTGAGTGTTGATTCTGATATGAATTGTGTAAGTAGTTCCTCTCTGCTTTTCATCACCTGCAAATTTGATAAGTGTGCCAACTATACCTTTATCTAAATCATTGATAAAAATATTATACAGTAAAACAGGGCACTGCAGATCACAAGAAGGAAAGCTTCAAGGTTCCCGTTGAGCCCTTATTAACTACTTTTTGGGTCTAAGCCATTCAGTTGTTAGTCTCCCTAATTATAGTGTTGTCTAGATCATATTTTCCTATCTTTTCTACAAAAATAGCATGCAATACTTTATCAGATGCTTTATGAAAACAAAAATTCTATACCTACTGCATTTCCCTATTCTGCCAGTTTAATAAGCTTCTCAAAAAAGAAAAATAAGGTAAGTCTGCCAAGACTTATTTTTGATGAAGCCTTGCCAACTCTTAGTTATCTTCCTACCCTTTTCTAAATGTTCTCTAACCTATTATATGTAGGGGGGAAAAATGAAATCCTTAGCTTCACAGTGAAGATCCTCCACTATTTAGCTCTTCCTGCCTACTTTTCAAGCTTTATTTTATATCTTTTCCCCATCTATTCTACATTCTAGCCAAACTAATCTTCTAGTTCTTGAACTCAACCACCAACATAAATTCTTGTAAGCCATGGCACTCCATGCCTTGAATGTGCTTTGTCCTCCTCTTTGCTTTTCAGTTTTCTTACCTTCCTTGGAAGGTCACCTCAGATGCCAGTTCCTCTGTGTAGCCATCCCAGATTCACCAGCTAAAAGTATATACTCCCCTAGAGCACCTTGTTTGGACTTTTCCTTTACCTCCGCTGCTTTTTTACTAAGGCATGGAGGGGTTTTAGTCTGTACTGATAGATAAAATCATGGATGCCTGCAATAGTAAAGTAAATTGTTTGATGTCTTACTCCAGTGCTTCATTGTGGAATGAAAGTGATACTATATTCTTGAATACTATACCAGTAGATCATAAGCTCTGATCCCACCAAGTTTGAGTGTTGTGATAGTTGATTATCCTAAATAAGTGACAGAATATTGACTACCAGGTGATAGAATTTTCTAGTTATTCCAACTTGTTTTGAGAGGTTGCCTGGTGCCGTAAGTGGAGGGAGCATCCAAGTAGTTGAAATCATTAATCTTTTGAAATATTGGAGTAAGAAGTAAACTAAAGGTTAGAGTGGAGGAAGAGAAAGTACCTTCTCTTTCTTGGAGCCAAAAGACCTTGGTTTATGTCCTAGTTCTGCTGTTTAATAAGTGGTAGATTTTGCACAAGTCATTTACCTCTTTCAGCCTCTGTTTCCCATTTAGTAAAATTGGGATAATACCCATTTCACCTATTTGAATTGAAGTGAATTGAATTGAATTGAATTTCAATTTGAATTTGAAATGAAGATCTAATGATCTGTGCTTTGAATACTGTAAAGTGCTGTATAAATATGAGCTATAATGATGTTGCAAAATAAACTTAGTATTAGGGTTTTGAGCCCTTTGGTAAGGCACAAAAAATGTAAGCATTGCTTTAATTTTGCTTTTTTGTCCATTAGTTGGTTTCAGCTAAGACCACTTTGGGTATGTGGTCAAGAAGATTGTTATTTGCATGTAGATTGAATTAGATGGGAGGTTGGAGGTTCCTTCTATCTTTTGAGGTTCTGGACACCTTCACATAGACTTGTCTTTGCATATATCATTTGCCCCCATTAGAATGTAAGCTCCTATAAGAACTGTTTATACATGTTTGACCATTTATTCTTAGCACCTGTTACAGATGCCTTTCACATAGTGGTTCTTAATGTATGCTTATTGAATTGGATTTTTACTTGAATGTAATGTTTACTAGTAGATTAGATCTTACAAAGATGAATAATTTTGGTTGGCTTCTGCTACCCTAGAAACTGTGTGAGAAAATAGTTAACATTACAAGATTTTGAGACAGCTAGGTAATACAGTGGATAGAGCACTGGGCCTAGAGTCAGGAAGACCTGAGAAATTCAGACTCAAAACGCTTACTAGGTATATGAGCCAAGGCAAATCTCTCAACCTCTGTTTGCTTCCATTTTATCTTTTTTACCTTTTCTGTAAAATGAGAATAATAATAACATCTACTTCCCAGGGCTTTTGTGAGGATAGAATGAGATAATATTTGTAAAACTTTGCAAACCTTAAAGTAGTATAAAAATGCTAGCTATTATGGAGTAATTGTTTTTATTGTTCACAAATATTGTGCTTTGTTCAGTTATTGGTAGAGGTGTCCTTAGGCCTCCAACTCTAAACAGCCTCTTAAGTTGCCTTGTTTTGTGTGCTAGTGATATGTGGCTCCACACTACAATTTTGACTTTTGTGATGTTTTAAGAATTAGAGGTAGAGGTAGTATTTGGCAGCTGGAGATTATCTAGTTTTTTGCACTCGTAAAAACTTTATTCCCAGGAAGTGTAGCTCCCTACCTTTTGATATTCACTTAAGGCTATTTTAGGTAGCTTATTGGGATATTTAATATATATTAATAACACTGTAAAGATTACCATAAAGTAAATGTTTAGAAATATTTAGTGTTGCTTAACTACCTCAAGTAGTCTGATAGATAGATTTTTGGATTTCCTGGTACATCTTTTGTTAAAGATGGGCAGAAGTATAAATTCCTTTGTGTAAATAAGATGACAAATCAGACTAATTCAATGGTTTTTTTTTTGTTTTCATGGTATTTTAGGTTCATGAAAGCTTTAAGTTATGCTTCATTAGATAAAGAAGATCTATTAAGTCCTATTAATCAAAATACACTGCAACGCTCCTCCTCAGTTAGGTCCATGGTATCCAATGCTACATATGGTAGCTCAGATGATTACATTGGACTTGCTCTTCCCGTGGACATCAACGAAATATTCCAGGTACATTCATAAATGCAGTTTTTCCCCTTAAGAATTGGTATTATAACTCATATTGATTTTTGCAAATGAGATTTTAAACTACATAATGAATTTGCAGATAGAATTTGTCCTACTATATAATAATTTATTTTCACTGTTCCTCTCTAGGATATTATTCTTCCCTCTCCTCTCACACTTTATCCCCTACCATATTCCTTTCTTTCAATACTATGTCCCCTCTAGTCTCTACTTTTTGTAATGCTATTGCTTTTTAGTCTGATATAAGTTCTTTACTATGTTGTGTTTTTGGTAGCATCTATCCTGTTAAGACATCCAAAAGTTCCTGATACCTCGCCTCTTTGGGTTAACACTGGGTTAAGGAATCTATAAGTGCCATGAAGTATCATATTAGCTGAGCCTCCTCATTGCTAAGCCTCCTCATTACAGAGCAGGCATAATTTTTTTCTTTTTAGCAGTCAGTTAGAATTTGTAGAATGTGAGAACTTTGTTACTGTTGCTCCTCTCAGCTTTCTGAATAGAGGAAGCAGAATGGCACCCTGGGAAGATCATGGCATCTGGAGGTGAGAGGACCAGGGTTTGCTTTTGGATATATGCCTTACTTCAGGTGTGCACTTAACTTAGTCAAGTTCCTTAACCTCTTTGGAGATCAGATTCCACATCTGGAAAGTGAGGGAATTAGACTTGACGTTCTCTGAAATACTTTACAACTCTAACACTATAATCCTACTCATTAGATCTATTCCAGCCTGAAATAGTCTGCTGTGGGAATTAAAGAGCTATCATAGAGGCTTGGTGGCCAGTTTTCATGTATGTTGTAGAGGGAAATTTTGTTCAGGTACTAGTTGGATTAGATGACCTTTGCAGTCCATTTCAACTTTGATATGCTATGATTATGAATAATTTAATATTCTTTTATTTTTTACTTTCTACATTTTTACATTTGCATTTTACATTGTGTAGTGTTAGCAACTTTTTTAAAATGACATTTGTTTTGAGAAATGTTACTTATTTTCTTTTGGGAGACAGTTTCCATGATCTTATTTCAAAATTTTAGGTAAAGGATATTCCTTATTTTCAGAAGAAAACTATACCTCCCTGTGATGATCGTGTTGTGAGAGTACTACCTGATTCAGGAGGTAATAAGTATTATTTATTCTACTCATAACTTCTGGTTTGATATCATGTTATAATTTACAGTAACATGTTTTAAGAAATACATTCTGTAATAGTCTTTGTTGAAGGGATGAGGCTTTAAAAATTCTAGGAATTTCCCTTTTTATGTCACTTTAATTTCAAATTGCAATACTTACTCTCAGAGTTTTGCAAGCAAATGTTCTACCTGTTGAAGCAAACAAGTCAGTTTTCATTCATAAGAAAGTAATACTTGAAATGCCTAAAATTTAAAAAGTAAATATCCCTAAATTGAAAAAGCTTAAATGTCTAATTACTTTAGTGCTTGCATTCATTTATCTTTATAATCATGTTTTTTTAAAAAAAATTGTAAAATCTTTTCTTTTAAAAAAGTGATTATAGATGTTTCTGTGTTATCATTTTACATTTCTCCTTTTTTACTTGTACGCAGAATTCAAGCAACAAAACATAAATGCTGAGGTTAGATTTGAATGATAGCTTTTTATATTTTTAGAGCAAAACATTAACATTTTATTTCATTCCTCATGACCCTCCTTCCCCCATTAAAATTTTGTTCATAATTGCACAGAGATAGAGTTCTCTTTTTTGTTTTATCTTTCCTCTTTCCCATACTAAAAAAAAAAAAAAAATGACCTATCCCAAGATACTTGGAAAGAAGATTTGATTGTACCAAATATTTTTTAGTTCTCATATCATTTTTTCATTGTGTTTTATTTTTGCCTCTGAGTAGGTCTTCCATCTGGTACTGGAGATCTTGTAAAAAGTCCATTTCAAATGCTCCGACAACAGATTAGTCTCACAGAAATAATGAATACAAGCCAATCAGATGCTTCTCAATTTTTAGAAAATACAGAAGACACGGGGCTACAGGAGCACACAGACGATAATTGTCTTTATTGTGTCTGTATCCAGATTCTGGGTTACCAGCACAATAACCAAGTGGACTCAACTTATACTCACACAGGTTAGTATTTCTATTCAGGTTAGGGAACCCTCTGAAATAGACTCTTTCTTTAAGACATGAAGTACGTTCAAGTTTTTAAATGACTTTTTTTCTCTCATTATTAAACAAATGACATATTACTTTTAATTGAGCGTATGCTATAGATCTTAAACTCCCTCAAAATGTTACTTTAAAGTCATAGACTTGTGTTAGCCTTGTCAGCCACCACAAAAACTAAGGAAGGGAAGAAACATTTCACAAAGGATCTCAAGGTAGCCTAATAAAAATTTAGTAAGATCTTTAGTATACATGTGGAAAATGGGAACTGTATTTTCAGAAGATCTTAACATCCTATGTGATCATAGGTTTGGTGCATGGATGGTCTTAGAAGCCATATAGAGCTCCTAAGGAAGTAAGGCAAAACTTAAAACTAAAATGTTCATTTTTTTCATGTAGTGAAAAGTTAGACATAGTGTAATTATACAGCATCTTAATATAGATTAATGGTGAAATGACTTAATTTTCAAAAATTGGATTCAGTTACAGTTTTTTAGGAATAGATCTATTACATAAAATGATGCCTTTGTAGTTGTTATATCTTGTCTTACCATATCTTTAGTAATGAAACTTGGGCCTGAAGAGCTTAAGAGACTTGCTCATGACCATTCCTCATTCAGCTTCTTCCTTGCTTAAGTCATCCAGAAAAAGTTACATGACTTTAGAGTTCCTAGTTAGTCCCTTTGGGATCAGAGCCTTTTCTTGTCTAGTTAGTATTGTATTTCTTCACCTTCTCCTTTCCTGTCCTCCCAGCAATATTATGCTAGCTAAAATATTAAAAAACAAACAAAGAAACTTACTAAGAATAGAGACAAATCAGAATCAGTTACTGGAAGGACCACTCAGGAAAGGAGACAACCAAGAGAATAGATTGAAAGAAAAGAGCGTGCCAAAATCACACATTTCATTTCTTTTTCTCCTTTAAAAAGTATTTTATCCTAAACTTATTTTTCAATGGTAGCAAAACCAATTAAACTGTATGCACGTACATAAAATTAACAGAATGATTTTCAGCATCCCAACATACTTGTTCAGTTTTTTAGTAATTGTGTACATCACTCAGGAAAATCAGTGAAGATTATAATCTCTTGCAGAATTTGTTTAAGGTATAGTGTAATATCTTCTGTATCTTTTCTATTTTACTTTCCCATAAAATTACACTTTCAGTTTGATACTGTAGCTAGAGTAGCTGTTAATTTTTTATTTCTAGTGGTTTTTTTAAAGTATATTTTCATAGAAGGTAGTGGTTTGAACTACACTTGTCATTTCTTTAATATTAAAGTACTTTAAATTTTTAAAGTTTAAAAAACTATTTCTATGAGGTATTCTCTTTTTGCAAATAGGAAATCTGCTCAGAGTCAAAGACACTGTTCTTCTAATTTCTAGTATTTTAAAAATTCAATATGTAAAAAATTTTAGGGGTGACACTTTAAAAAAAACAGATAAAGAAAATCATACACATGGAATGAGACAGTATGGTTGGAAAAGCACCTAATAAAATATGAAAGAAATTAGATAGAGATACTAGTATTGCTTCTACCTATAATTAGCAGCATGATGTTGGGTAAGTCTTTTAAGCTCTCTGGGCCATAATTTCATTGTCCATAAGATACTAGAATGGGACTAAATGATCTTTTTCTTCCACCCCCAAAATTCTATGATTGCCCAATGTTACTTCCTAAAATAACAGCAAAAGATTTTCTGATTTACATTTCTTCTAGTCCATTAAGTCAAATTATGTAGATGTGCTGGAAAAATTTTTTAAAGATAATTGGTATCATATGAATCATATATCACATTATGTTCTAATATTCATCATTTGGCTGTTTATGTTCCTCTCCTTTTTTCCTCTATTCAGTTATAAGCTTCTT
Source organism: Vombatus ursinus (assembly GCF_900497805.2). Taxonomy (NCBI): domain Eukaryota; kingdom Metazoa; phylum Chordata; class Mammalia; order Diprotodontia; family Vombatidae; genus Vombatus; species Vombatus ursinus. The sequence continues at coordinate 35,620,523 of NW_020954550.1, forward strand.
TAAAACAGTAACTATGCCTTTTATTTATCTAGTATCCTAGCACCTAGCACATTTTCTTGCATGGGTTTGTTTTGTTTTATTTTGACCTATGATTTCCTTTGTGTGGGGAACTCTCATTTTGGAGTTTCCTTTTCTACCAGTAGGGATAAAGCATCTCTTCTGCAGTATTTAGTTTTAGAGAGTAGCCTCTAAAATTGAGAGGTTAAATGACTCGCCCAAGGTCACACAGCCCTAGCCAGTATATCAGAGATCATAATCAAACCTGGGCTTCCTAGCTCTGAGGCTATCTACTATTCCATAAGGCCTCTCATTTCCTAAGTGCCTTGTTTATAGTAGAGAATGAATGAATGAATGAATGAATGAATGAATGAATGAATGAATGACAGCTTTTAATTGACTTGAATTATTGGGGCAGAGAAAGTTTGCTTCCAGTCAAATAATAGCTCAGGAAATTGCTTTTGTAGTACAATAACATTGATACCTAGGACACATGCTCCCTCAGTTCATGTAGCTCACATTTACACCAATTGTTTTAAAGTGTATTTATAATGAAATTGAGTTTGTAAATTAGATATCTTATTATATGAGAAATAAGTTTCCACTAAATAAGTTATATCATATAAATTACATCATATAAATTTACTCTTTAAATCTTTAGTGCAGAGTTGTTAAAAACTGAAAGAGAAACAAAAGCAAGCCAAACCTTTAGGAGTAATCTTACTGAAAAGACAAATTTCTTGTGTGAATTAGTTATGAAGGATTATCATTTGATTTAGTGACTAAATCATGAAATTCCCTTAATTAAATTAATAGTTGTTTTCTTCAGACTTTCCAGACATTCCATATTCTGATTGGTGTGGACAGACCATCCACAATCACCTAGATGTCGTTTCCTCAAAGTTTTCTGGGATTTCAGGATGCAGTGATGCTGTATCCCAGGGTTCAGCCAGTAGCACCAAGAGTACAGAACTGGTATTAGGTAAGTTTGCAGAACTATAAGGAAAAAAAGGCTTTAAATAAAATATATATATATATTTTTTTTTGTTAGGCAGTGGGGTTAAGTGACTTGCCCAGGGTCACACAGCTAAGTAAGTGTTATGTGTCTGAGGCTGGATTTGAACTCTGGTCCTCCTAACTTTAGGGCCAGTGCTCTATCCACTGCGTCACCTAGCTGCCCCTAAAATTTGTATTTTAATAAATAATTACATACAGCATTTGTATGAGAAGTACTATGCAGAATTTTTAGTTTGCCTTCATTCTTGGTGTCATCTTAGAGGTTACAAAATTTAAGTTACTTTGTGCTTACTCCTTTGAATCAACTCTCTCTTCCCCACAACTGATTAATTGACATGTCCACTTGATTCTACCCTGTAAATGTTTTGTGTTCATCTCCTCCTGACATCACGCTGGTTTAGGCCCTCAGGATCTCTTGTGTTATTTACAATAAGCTAACTGCTCTCACTGCCTTTAGTCTTTCTCCACTTCTATTAAGTTTTCATATAGCAGCCAAAATAATCTTCCTAAAGTAGAAAACTGACCATATTAACTCCCCAATTTAAAAAAACTTCATTGCCTCTAGGATATGACACTCTCCTTAGTCTGTCATTTAAAGCTGTTCACACAGTCTGGCCCCATTCTTTCTTGTGTATTAGCATTCCTCTCCTTACTATTGCCTCAGTAAAATTTAAGGTTTTTGAGGTCAGTTATCATTTGAAAAAAAAAATACCCCCACCACTTGGCACGGTGCTTTTCATGTGACAGACATTTAATGTTTGAATTGTTGATGGGTATACTAAACTTTTGCAGGCATTATATTTTCACTCTTTTTTTTTTGTCTGTACCATTATAAAAGTTTTTGTACCAGATGAGTATTACCAGGTTCTGTAGAGCTTATTAGTACTAAGAAACATTTTGAAGTCATTAAATGATTTTGAATACAACTGTGACTCATAATAGTTTACTTTCCCAAAGTGAGAAATGCATTGAACTTTATTCTGAAAAATGTTTTGTATTTGTTTTCCCAGGAGTCAAGTCAATTCCAGATGATACACCAGTATGCCGTATACTCCTTCGAAAAGAAGTGTTAAGATTAGTTATCAATTTGAGTAGTTCAGTAGGAACTAAAGGTCATGAAACAGGACTTTTGACGTGAGTGAATAATGTATGCGAATTAAATTCACCTGTAATATTTGTTCTGCTTGTTTATTTTTCTGCTTCAAGAAGAAATAGAATAATAAAAATTTAAAGATTCCTTTACATAATAGATAACACATAGTGATTTCTTATAGATTAAATTTAATTCCCTTAATTTTCTCTTTTTCTTAAAGCTTTTAAAGCTTTGTTAAGACTTTTTTTTGCAAAGATTTTTAAAGTACTTTATCAAGTCAAGATCACATCTTGTGGTATGAAAAGTAGGAAATTCAAAGATGGTACATCAGCATCTTTAATTTTTACTTTTAGAATGTTGAAGTATATTTAAAAAGATAACTAACATGGCTTAAGAGCAATGCTAAATTTGGATATAACTATTTTCCTAATAAAATAATCTAAAAGGTATCTTTTCCTGTTAAAATTAATTACTTTTATTAATTACTTTTAAAAATCTTACCCATCAATGTTTAATTGGTGACATTTTAATTGAAAAATGTTTTATAATTAGGAACTATTTATTTTAAAAGCAAGTGTCAAATGATGAATTAACATTTTTTCTAATTTAACATGTCTTGTCTTCTATTTTAGGATTAAAGAGAAGTTTCCTCAAGCATTTGATGATATATGCCTCTACTCTGAGGTTTCCTATTTGTTATCACATTGTACTTTTCGACTGCCATCTCGCAGATTCATACAGGAGTTATTTCAAGATGTTCAGTTTTTACAAGTAAGGAGAAATAGAGGTTGTTCTTCATCCGTGCTAACAATGAACAAAAGTTCTTAAGTGTTCAGTTAAATAAACAGTGTACATTTATTAACCACCTACTATTGTAAAGTCCCGGGCTAAACACTGGGCAAAGACCAAAACAAAGTAGTTCTTCTTCTCAAGGAACTTATATTTAGGGGAAGGGAATACAGCCCGTTCATAGATAAGTTAAATACAAAGTCATTTGGGGAAATACTGAAAATATGGATTTTTTCCCACTTTCTTTCTAGATGCATACTTGGAAGCTGGTAGTCCAGTATTAGATCCCAAGAATTAGAAACATAGCCCTACACTCCTTATCTAATTTTAAGATTTATCGATAATAATACAAATCACTAGCAGTATGCCAAAAAGTACATGTGTTAATCAGTGTCACCATCCACACAATTTTTCAGCTGTTGATTCTGGTCCCTGAGAGGCAAAGCATCACACATGATAAATAGTTTAAGAAAAACTTCTCTGTACAGTGAACTACAGGCGAGGTACCACTGTTTTATACTCAGGAGGACAAAAGGAGCTCGATCCTCTTTCAAATATATTATTCTAAGGTAAAAAAACCTAGGCACCCTTTGAATGTATCAATCATACCTAGGATGCAGGGGGCTGTTAGAATTTTTTTTCACATCATGTTAAACATGTGTAGTCATCAGTCACTGCATCATTTTCTTTCTACATATGGGACCCTTCAGAGTAAAAGTACTCTGGCAAGACTACATCAGGAATTATTAATGGCTCATCATTTTGTTCCTAGATGCACGAAGAAGCAGAGGCTGTCTTATCAACTCCACCAAAGCAACCTATAATTGATACATCAGCCGAATCCTGACCTCATCTTTATGTAGTGTATCTCTTTGGACTTCCTGAAATCCGTCAGAAAAACCTCGCTGACTGGACAACAAAGACAGGAGCATCTTCTGTAGCTTGTTCCAGCAGTTCCTGGTACATGAACAGTATGAACTGCAGATTCTTTTTCCCCTGCAGAAACTTTCCTCCCCAAATATATTCTTTGGGGATATCATCCATTACCAGTTTTATGAATTATATTTACCAAATGTATGCAAGAGCCAAGCACTGAACACCTACAGATTTTTTTCTTTAATTTTAAAAACATAATGAGAGTTGAACAGTAATAAGATAGTATGAAGAAACACCCTTTTACAGGGTTGATTCTGAATTCTTTTTAGGGTAAATAGAAAGATGCCTTGTTTGTTAACTAACTCATATATACCAGGAATCTACATTTCTAAAGGCTACATCTTCCATACTGGGATGTGTTATAACAGCTGGTATTTGGGGGTTAACCTTAGACCTTCCACATTTTTCTTAATGTTTGTAACACTACTTGAGAGGTTTGTAACCTCAGACTGAAAGAAGAGCCTCAGTGACCTGGGACTTTTAACTTATTTTAACGTTACTATAATTGCAAATGGTTATTTTGATTTTGACTCTCTCAGATTTCGTTGCAATGTATTATTATAGGTTATATGAACCAATTAAGGTTTTTCACTACAGTTTCCAATTAAATAAAAAAAAAATTTAATTAAACTAAAATAAAATTATTTGCCCTTTACATATTTTATTCAATGAAATTTCTGTTCCATTTTCATATTCTTAACATGCCATTTTTTCTCAGTGGGAAATTGAATAAGTATTATTTATTGACATTTGGCCTCAGTGTAAAAATGTAAGCAAATTATCTCTTGACTCTTGTGAAGAGAATGGGTTTGTAGATTATTGCCACATTCCATGGGGAAAGCAGAGCCATATTTCCTTAGATGTTGCTTTAATTAATGAGACTGATTATTATGCTAAAAATTGTAGTGAAAAGCCTTAAGTACCAAATTTTGAAGCAGCAGTACTTTAATTTTTATACCAGTATTCTTTCTGAAAATTTTTTGCACAAATTAGATGCAGTGATGGATGAGTTAAGAATACAGTGATTGCCTCTATTACTTTATTAGTGATGTTGCTAAGTTGATGATGGCAGGTTTTGTTTTTCCTTTAAAAAAAAAAACTTTTCAATGTATCTAAGAGATACCTGGAAATCTTTACAGGAATTAACTACATATATGCAAATTTGTATATAAAATAGCACGGAAATCTTCATTAGAATGCTTGTGATTGAAAGGAATTATCATTTTTGATATAAATATATATATATATTATATAAAAAAATATCCAGCTGGACTGAATTAGGACACTTTTTAAAATGACCATTCAGTTTTACCATTTTTGTAGTCACTGTCAGCTTTGACAGTTGTGACATTAACTCATGGCCCCATATGTTACAGATCCTGATCTTAACTGATTTGTTCTTTGAGATGTATGTAAATAGCCCTTTGAACTAGAAAGTAAAACCCACTTATTTCCCAGTTGGACAACTATTTTATTTTATTTACTGGCACTGAAAGTTTTGTTGGGATGAAGCACTTCATCTCACTACATAACACTTCTTGGACTGCACTTAGTGAATTGTTTTTATGTGCACTGTATAGCAACTTACATCAGAGCAGAAAAGCTGCAGGATTGTAACCTGCTTCTACTAGAATTTGGCTTGAGTTTCTCTCATGAAATCCAGTTGAAGGAAAAGCAGAAATAATTTGTTTCAACTTTTCATTTTTCACTAGGTCCCAAGAGTTTTCTGTAATATATTGACAGTACTTAAAAACTTGCCTGTTGACTTGGTCTTTGGGCTTGAAAGATTAAATTACTGCTCCAAAGAACCAACTGTCAGAAATGTTAGACCAAATAGTGGTTAAAAACTCCAAAGGAAATAATGTAGTGATCCTCCCCAAAATGGGATTCATATGCTTTAGACAGTAGTTTCAAACTACCTCATTTAGAATAAGACTATAAAATCTGTGGTTTAAGCCCTCATGAATTAAACCATTAACTCATGTTTGTTTTTTCTTCCCAGAAGTTAAGGCATAAATAAATAGTGGCCTGAACAGTTTTTGACCAGTATTCTATAAGAAACTTAAACTTTGTCGTTTTTACCTATAGCATTTAGTTTGGAGAGACCCATGTAGTTCTCTGGTTATCATTGAGGTTCTAAGGAAATAAAATGTCTGTACTTAGAAAATCATCGTGCTCTTTGGTTAACACTTGGATTCATTGGCAAGCTTAATATTCTATGAGAACTTGTGTCAAAGGTAGCCTTTTATGGTGGAAAATGCTATGCGCCAAGTGCTTAATTTAGATGTTTAAAAAATAAAATCATAGTTGAAAAGTTTAGGAGTGGTGTCAGTGGTAATAAAAAAAATATTTGAGAAATCATCTATTAGTAGATATTACCAGAATATAGATTACAAGAATAATGTCAGTACTGTAGTTTTTCAAGATATGAAATTTTTAGAATTAATTTTAGTCCAAATAAAATTGTATTAATCACTAATAGAAAGAATTATTGAAAAAATTGGAGAAACTTTGGCAGTTCTGCTGGTTATAAACTGTGAATTTCTAATATTGTAAAGTGAATTGTCATTTCCAATTGCAAAATTTGTTTCAAAAGCAATTAATCAACTTCATGTAATTAGATTCTATTTAGATAATGATAAATAAGGAAATCAAATATAAGAGCTTTCATAATAATATTATCTGAAAGTTCTTGACACTTACATTTTTGTTACCTATTTATATTTAGGTGGATAAAAGAGGCAGAGACAGCCCCCATCCCCATCCCCAAAGTTCTTCTAAATATTGTTTGTGCAGTAAAATTCTCTAAGATAAAAAGAATTATATGCATTAAAAATAGGTTTGTAGGCCACATATGCACTGTTAAATAAAATACCCTCAGAAAGAAAAACATGTATACAAAATAAACATAACAGTTCTTGACAAGCAAAGACTTTATTAATTAGCTTCTCTTTAACCAGAGCATGACTGATTTTTCAGGGCACGGTAATAATGGCAAAGTATTCAACTATGACTTGGAAGCTTATGTAGACTTATACTTAACGCAAAATTTTGTTCAGTAACATTCAGAAGATACATTTTGCATACCGTAAAGCACATATCATTAAGCAATAAATACCAATCTAATATTTTTTTTTATCTAGCAGATCTGCAATTGTTTTGCATGTTGAATAGAATGCTAATTTATATAAGAAAAGCTTTGTAAATTAGCCTGCTTTAAGAACAGCCTTCGGAAACTTCCTTTGAGAAGGTTTTTCCCTGAGAGATAATGTGAAGTGTTGAATGCTTCCAATTCTGTTTTCAGTGCACAATTCATTATGACATGAACATGGAAAAAGTGAATTTCTTAATTGATTGTATGACAGAAATTTTAATGAGAATTAGCCTTTTGGAATGAGAGAATATTTGTTATTGAAAAGATCTTCCATGATATAAGTTAGGTCTCCAATTATATGAGCTTCACTCCCATCTTTCCATATACAAAATGCATTGTTAATTAAACACTTTGGTTTCACTACAGAGAGATTTCCTTATTAACATATACCAGAGAAATCAAATAGTTATGCTTATGAAAAAAATAATTAGAACGCTTAAATATTGCCACAAGTGATTTCCTTTTTTTTTAAGTTCCTGGTTTCCAGGGAGTTCTGTTCATTCACAATAGGTCTGTATGCAGAACATGGACTTTTTTTCCTTTGGAATATTTTTATAAGGTAGATAGATGGATAGCTATGCCACAGCATGCATAAATTGCACATTTTGCTTGACTTCCTTTGTAAGATACCTATTTAATTTGAGAAATGTAATTTATGCCAAAAAAATTAACTTGCAATTTTGCCACTGAATAGGTTGATTTAGCACAAAATACAAAGTCTTTGGGGGGGAAAGGAAAACATTTCATCTTTGTAGTTGAAAAAATGTTGCAATACTGGTCTGTCAGTAACCCTAAAGCTGTTATTATAAGAGATTGGTGTAAATTAATTGTTTTAAAGAGTGGGAAGGGATTGTGAAAATCTCAGACTTATTCTCCCTCCCCATGCAGTTTTTTTCTTTTTTTTTTTTTAATTTAGTAATCGCTGCTACATATTTGGAGGTTCTAGTGTTTGTAGGTCACTGAACAGACATTGAAATCTGATTTATATTGTATACCTGTAACATAGAAAGAAAAAGTATTTATATATTTTCTGTAAGAATATTTCATTGAACTGTGTATAATTTAAACAAAGAGGTTTGTTCCCAAATGGTTTTGCCCACCTTGATTTTTCTTTTTGGTGGTTTTTGTATAGTGTGTACAGTTTATGTCTCTGGGCATTAAAAGCCTCCTGAAGCGTAATCTTATCAAAGGGATATGTTGTTAATAAAATGTACTTAAAATTCTTAAAGTGGTACTGTTTTCTTTACTTGAAATTTAAGAAATTGAGATGGCTGTAGGTATGACTTACAAGAATTGAATTGGGTCATTATGCTTCTTAAACAGTGACTATCCAGCAAAATTATTTTTTGCAAGCTACAGTTTGAGATTTAGGTCAACGATTAACATCAATATGTAGTTTGAACATTTAGCATTTTTCCTTTGAAAGAGCTTTTTTTGGTAATATTTTTGCAGACAACTCAGTCTTCCCCAAGTATCTGTGATTATAGGGCATGGCTCCAGGAAATCCACCTTTTAGATGGAGCAATACTCTCTTTTAAGTGGAAATTACATTAAAAAGCAAGCAATATTCTTAGTGTTCCCGGTGGAAAATGGTATCATTTCCCTTGTGTTCTTAGTTGTTTTGGTGATAATATTACAAGAAAAACTGACTGGAATTCAGCTCATTTTGATCAATAAAATATCACAATGTTATTTGTTAAGGTTAATTGTAACAAATTTATAGTATAAATTATATTCCAATTTTATAGTGTAAGTCTATAGAAAAAAATTTGAAATATAGGCATTGCTTTGTGATACGTATGAATAGCTTGATTTAACACAATGAATTTGGGGAAGGGGAGGGTTTACAGACATGTTCCAGTACTGACTTGTTGCCTTAGAACATATATATAGATATAGATATATTCCTATATCTATATAGATATAGGAATATATCTATATCTATATATATATATGAGAAAAGTTCTCCATGAATCAAACTTATGTGGATCAAATCATTGTTATATTGAATTCCAGCATAAAATTGGAAGTGTGTTGCAATTAAGGTTCCAGCTTATATGAAAAAGCACTTGATAATGTAGTTAGCCTTTTTAAAATTATATATTTGAAAGGAGGAAAGGGTAGGTCTTAAGAGGAAATAGTGTAGTGATGTTATTTTACTATGAGACGTGAAATCCTGTAGGCTTTGAAAAATTGAAGTTGATCATTCAGAGGGCAAATCATATACTGGATGTGACCAGGCTGCAAAATAATACAAGGAATTTATGCAAGAAAAAACAAAATTCAGTTAAGAGCAAGGAATCACCAATGGACAAACAGCCTATGGTCTTCCATTGCTATATTCTAGATGTCAAAAGATCAAAAGAAAGGCTCCTATCATGTTATTTAGACTCCCTTCCCATCCCTGCCCATGGTGACTTTATGGAAAAACATGGATGAGTCAGAGGATGTGCAGGCACGAATAGATTGCCATCTATAGGAAATACCTTGATATCATGTATTTAACAAAAACAGTGGCTTAGGAGTGAGATCTATTCTAGTCCTGGCTGTGCACCAACTTAGCTATTTTACACTGAGCAAATGACAGAACTTGTCTGAGCTTTGGTTTCCTTATCAGTAAAATGATGAAATTGAACTAATATGTCCTTTCCAGCTCAAAAGTTCTATGAGTCTATAAATAATACTCAAAATTTACAGAACAATAATTGGTACACTAAATACAAACACAATACAAAAATGCATTGAAATTTAAAATAATTGTTTAAAAAAGAAACCAAACCCTTATTTTCCCCAAGGTTTAGGGCAGGAAGAGATGTCCTGTTTTGCCTAAGCTTTTAAATTTAGGTTATCTTTATCCTAAAATATTACCTTATTATCTTGTTTTAATTTAAAAGCAATAGGTAGTTCCTTATCTTCCTGTTTTCCTTTCTGTTGTTCTGCTTTTGCCTTTTTATCACTTCTGATCCCTCCACCTCCTTTTTTTTCTCTAATTCTAGTCATCCTTTTCTTAATCTTTACTCTTGTCTTAGCTGAGCTTATACTATTAAAGGGCTTATCTCCAAATTTTATTCCACTAGCCTTTCTCTCTCAAACCCACAGAAAATGATGGGAAACAGACTTTTGTACCTGCCACAATGTGAAAAGGATGCGAAAGCCCTTGGTTATGAAACTTGTGTGATGTTTTCAAGAGATGCAATCCCAGTGTAGGAGAGAATCAGAAAAACTCTTAATTGTGTAATAATGGGAAAGTCACTTGATATGGTGTTAAGGTGAAACATTTTGTTACAGTTTGAAATACGAATATAAGACTTGAAGTAACTTTGTTACATCTGAAATATAAGGTCATGTTAAGAAGTGATATTATCCACAAATCACCAACATAATGTGTATAGATTGATGTTTTAAGTAATTCATAAAGTGACACACTTTGATTTCAATGAAGAAACATAAATACCAGGAGATATCTTGACTCTGCAAACCCAGAAGGCTTCTTGTGAGTGATAGGTGATTTAAAATAGTTCCTTCCGTACCTTTATGTTCTTTGCAGGTGCCTAACCCACGTTTCCCTGAAGAAAGCTCTCTGTGTCTAGGGGACACAGTCCAAGCAGAAGCTAATTCTCTACGTTGTTCATGCCTGAAATGCCAAATGGGGCAAAGAGGTACTTTTCATATAAGATGTGGTTATTACTCTCTCTTAAGACACACAAACAAAAGGGGACAGCCAGCTAGCCTTTACTTGTGGAGAATGCAGGAACAGTTCATCATATTTTCTCTGTCATTTCAGTACTGCTATATTGTGAGGCAAGAAGGCTTAGGTATCTTAGGTTTGGAATATATGATAGTCACAAAACTTAGGAAGCTTGAAAGAGTCAAATATTCAACCAAACATTTATTAAAATACTGTGTGCCAGGTACTAGAGATAAAAAGATAAAAAATGAAATTGTCTCTGCTTACGAGGAATGATTTCAATACATATGTATAGAAAAATACAAGCTAATCTGAGGAAGGAGGGAATGCTACCTAGTAATTTTAGGAGACCAAGAAAAGCTTATAGGAGTTAGCACCAGAAGTGAACCTTAAAAAAAGGTAAAGTAGGAGAGCCAAATCAAAGAAGAGAAAGGAAGAAGTTCATCCAAGTACACTTACACAGACTTCACCAAACAGATATAGAAAATGCACCAGACAATCTTGATGGGCAAATCCAGAAAAAAAATCATAGTCCAGGTCAGCATAGGCAGAAACAAACAGAAGTCTAGGGACAGGTTGGGTTAGTAACAAGTGGAGCACAGAGCACTCTAGCACTGGAGGAGGCTGTGTACCACGGTAAGAGGTCTTAGAACTCAACTGGACCATCATGACAGTGTGAACTGGCAGCTTTGTCACCCATGACCCACTTCCAGGTCACAGAATTAGAATGTAGTGAGAACAGACCTGTGTTCTGGTATGGAGACCCAGGGCAGTGTATGGAGAAAGAAATTTCAGAAGCCAGTAGTACCAGTTGTGTGGTTTAGACCTAAGGCACAAAGTGGGGTCTTACTTCCAGTGTCTAGCCCAGTTTGCAGAAGAATAAAAGGGCAGAAATCTCAGAACAAAGGGAAGCCTACAGTTCTGCTGCTCTGAGTCAACAGAGCTCACCAGCTGGCATTAGTAGGGGCAGAGTCTATAGAAGTTTACTTTTCCAGACACAAACCCAGGTCAGAAATTTGTGGAGCTCAGACCAATGGGTTGGCAATCAGATTTTGCCAGACTAGGCCATTTGGGGAGCATTGAAAGCTTGCAGGTCACTAGCCTGCACCTCAATACTCCAAGAAAGCAACAGGACCAGCTTCCCTCTAGAAGTGTGGCAAAGCCAAGCCCTAACATTAAGTCTGAAGTCAGGAAGAATGGAAAAACAAAGAATCCCGCTGTAACTAGCTACTTTTGGTAACAGGTACTCACACAAACTCTGAAGAGAATGACTCTAGAACATCCTTAAGCAATGCCTCACAGAAAAATATAGCTCAGGCAAACTCAACTAGAATTCCTGGAAAAGATGAAGCAAGAGTTTGAAAAAAGAATTTAAAAAAATATTTTTATAAGTGAAATGAGAGTGCTCAAGACAAAAATTGAGGGGAAATGAGAACTATGGAAGAAAGAGGTGGAAAGAGAATTGATAGCTTGGCATCAGAGGTACAAAACCTTTCCCAAGAAACAAACTCCCTGAAAATTCAAATGGAACAAATAGAAGCCAGTGACTTCATGAGGCAACAAGAAACACTAAAACAAAGCCAAAGGGTTTAAAAAAAGAAGAAAATGGAAGGTATCTCATAGCAAAAACAATTGACCTAGAAAGCAAATTAATGAGAAAAAAATCAAGAATCACTGGATTGTCAATGTCATGACCAAAGAGTCTAGACATTCTATTTCAAGAAATCTTAATCCCCAGATCTCTTAAAACCAGAGGGCAAAGTCAAAATAAAAAGAATCCACCTGCCTCCTGAAAGAAACCTCAAAATGAAAACATCCAGGAAACATCATAGCTGAAATCCAGAGCTTCCAGGTCAAAGACAAAATATTGCAAGCAGTCAGGAAGAAATAATTCAAGTACTAAGAAGCCAGAGTCAAGACCACACGTTATTTAGCAGCCACCATTATAAAGTGGAGAACTTGTAACACAATATTTCAGAAGGAAGAGGATTATGGGTTTATAATCAAGAATAATCTAGCGGTAGCTAGATACTGCAGTGGATAGAATACCAGCCCTAGAGTCAGGAGGACCTGAGTTCAAATCTGGCCTCAGACACATGATACTCACTATCTGTGTGACCCTGGGCAAGTCACTTAACCCCTATAGCCTCACCCGAAGGAAAAAAAAATAGAATAAGTTAACCAACAAAACTGAGTATAATTCTACAGGTCCTTCTAATTGACCTTCAATGAAATAGAGAACTTCCAAGCATTCCTGATGAAAAACATAAAAAAGTGAATATGAATGAACAATGATAAAAGACTAAACAAGGATAAGCTACTTAGATTCAGATAAGAGAAGATAATACATGATGATCCTCTGTGAACCCTAATTGAAGTCCAATTAGACAAGACCTGGGAATGGTTCTGTTAAGTCTTGATGATCTTAAAGAAAAGAATGGAAAGAAGGGAAGTGGCATATGCTTGGGGGAGGAAAGAGGGGAAGGAAATACAGGACAAATTATCTCACATAATGAGGGTACACTAGTAGGCTTCCACACTAACAAGAAGGAGAGGGTGAGGGGACCAGCTGACATGAACACTCTTTTATCCGAACCAGTCAAAACAAAGAACCTATACATAGTTGGGTACAGAAATACATTTCACTCAATGAGGCAATAGAAGAGAAAGGAAAGTGGAGAAAAAGAATAGACTAAGGGAATGATTAGTTCCAAGCAAAACAAATTCTAAGGATATACAGAAATAGTTAAAGTTCTCAATGAGGTGGCAAAGAATGGGAATCCGAGTAGGTGTCCCTAATTCGGTTAAATGAATGAACAAGTTACGATATATGAATGTGACAGTACTATTGTGCTGAACTTTTATCAAAGTAATGACAACCAGTATTTCAGGGGACTAATGATGAAACATGCTGTGTACCTCCTGATAGAGAAATGAAGGATTCAGAATGAAGAATGACACAGATATTTTTATATCGCCAATGTGGAAATTTGTTGTGATTGACTATATGTATTTGTAATCAGTTTTGGCAGCTTTTTGGTATTCCAGTGGAGGTAGAGGGTTTGCAGAGTGGGGGAGGGGGTGGAGGAGAGCGAGTTTAAGGCAAATCTTGGCTGATTAAGACTACATATGTAGGTGTGTGTGTGTATACATATGTGTATATATATATATATAATGTATGTATGTATGTATAGATATGTGTGTATGTATAAAGAAATCTTGGGAACTCTGATCACAATGACCAACCACAATTCCTAAGGACCCACGATGAAACATGCTGCCCACCTACTGATAGAGAAGTGATGGACTCAGAGTGCAGGCATTATTTTTTAGACATGAGCAGTGAGAAATTTTGTTTTGCTTGATTGTCCATATTTATAACAGGAGTATTGGATTTGTTTTTTGTTTTGTTTTTGGCTTTCTCAGTGTGGGGGGAAGGGATAAAGGAAGTGGGAAAGAGAGAAGACTAATCTTTGTTTGAAAATAAATAAAATTTCTTTTAAAAAATAGCTAAGGTAGAGGTGAGGAGGGTATATATTCCATGAAGGGGGCACAGTCTATGCAAATATATGGAGGTAAGAGATGGATTTTGGCTTGGAACAGAAACTTTAAAGGTGAGTAAAGGGAAATGTCCATTAAAATAAGCTAGAATCAGCTTGGAAAGGGCTTTAAACTGGAGGTGATATTTTATCCTAGTGGCAACTGGGGAGCAGTGAAGAAGATCTTTTGAGAAAGAGAGTGACACAATCAAACCTGTGCCTTACAAATATTATTTTGGCAACAGGGAGAAAGATGGATTCGGGAGTATAGAGATTCAAAGCAGAGAAACTAATTAGGAGGTTATAACAATTGTCCAGATAAGCGGTTATGAGGGCCTGAAATAGGAACTCAGTAATAGCTTCATAGATGGAGGTGAAGGGGATGAATGTGAGAGGTTATTATGGAGTTTGAATGTAATGGGCTGAGCTAATAGTCAGCCCACTAAAAATAACTTCACTTTTATGTATCATTTTTGCAGTGTATGTTTTTAATATTCTTAAATTCTTTAACTCTTTAATATTCTTAAATATCTTAAAGTTTGTTTCATTAAACCTGGTATTTTACATTTCTTTTTGAGGGTACTAAAATCAACCAGTGTTGTCGTTTTTTTTTTTTTATTTAACACTCTACCATAAACAGAATAAAGGAGATTTTCAGAGGTAATATTCTTGATGGAAAAAGAATAGATATTGAGGGTGAATGAGATTTTTAAGAAAAGAAGAAAAAAAAATCTCAGTAGAAAAAAACAAAACCAAGTCACTGAAAGAAAGTGGAAGGGTCTCCAGTGGTAGATAATGTCAGTTATCTTGCAGCTTACTACAGTAATTTTAGTTTTCACTCTCTTCAGGTACACATGCAACTACAGCATCATCTTCAAATCACTTCAAAACATGTTCCAAAACACCAATCCCAAGATCCCTCAGGATATGTTCCCATAGTAACTAGCCAGAATTAATGCCCACCAACAAGTTGTATTTGCTGAAATGTATCGCCTTGAGATTCAGTTTATAAAATGAGCATCCAAGTACAATCCTTTTGTCTCTAAAGTACTAAATGTGGAAGCAGGACTCACTCAGTAGAAACAGTTTCTCTCAGAAATAGAGCTGGAAGGTCCCACGATGGCAGCCTTGAAAGCTACCTTTTCAAAAAAAAAAATTGAGAAAAAGATAAAGTGCCTATCTATCAGAAAATGAGTTTTATTATGAAGAGGCAGCATAGTAAATAAGCTCCCTCAGGCACTGTTTTCTAAGGTCAACCTTTTTTTTTCTTCTTCCCAAGGTAAGCAGAAGAATGTGCAAAATGTTCCTCTGGCCATGAAGCCGGGCAGGATTGCCAAGGCCCTGCAGGACTTCTTATGCATGCAATCCCATGCCTCTTGTGCCTGACTGAGGAATGATACCAGATGTGCCACGTTGTACCTAAGCTCACAAGCAATGAGGGTATGGAACTCGGTGTCATGGAGCATGAAGGTATGAAACATGTTTACTGGTTAGCACGGCTTTTCAAGTTGGTCTAAAGAGGCAACTGAGATGGGTCTGTCACCTTCTGGAGGAAAGGACAGAGCCAAGCCTGCAGGTATCACCATTTGCATTTTGTACTCCGAGCAGTGTGCTGGCTCAGGAAGATTAGGTGAAGAGTTGCCTTTGTCTCCAGACATGGTTGGGGCCAACTGGGATACATAATTCAAACTGACTTCTTCTCCAGCAGGAGTATTGCCAAATGGTCTGATGTAGTCCTTGTCTACCTTTAGTAAATGCTCAGAAGACTCCACAGACATCATTTGGTCTGTGGGTATCATCTGATTTTGGCTACAAGAACCAGAGTCAGATGCTGCCTGACAATAAGTGAAGTTCTCAAAACAAATGCAAGCTTGAGAGTCCAAGGCATCTTTTCCCACTGGAAGGAGGTAGAGATAGGCAGGTGTGGTGATCTCATTCCCCACAAGTATTGTCCTCAATCCCTGTGTTTTACTTATTTCTGGCTTGTTCACAACTTCAATGGCGTCAGGAATACAGTCACTAGTATTCAGTATGGCCTGGTGAATATTGCCCTAGAAAATAATCAACAAAATAATTGCTAAAGCAGACAAATGTATAAAGTTCAGAAAAATAACCTGTTTTTAAACATTTCCCCTCCTAATAACTGAGATGATGCTTCAGTGTTTTATCCTGATCACAGCAACTAATTGAAGGTGATGGTTTAAAAGCAAAGGATTCAAGCTATTTTTACATTTTTATTTTACTGTTTGAGAGTGAAGAGGGACAATCCCTTTTCACCCTGTTCTTGACGTTTGTCCCCCTAAGAAGCCCATATTTTCCTACTTTCCTTCACAAGTCCAAGGAAAGCACTGTCATCATAGGCCTGATCCAATAGTATCTAATTTGGGTTCCCTTACAGCTGTAGATCTATGATGTTATATTGGGGCATCTAGGTGGCGCAGTGGATAGAGCACTGGCCCTGGAGTCAGGAGGACCTAAGTTCAAATCTGGCCTCAGATATATAACACTCACTAGCTGTGTGATTCTGGGCAAGTCACTTAACCCCAACTGCCTCAAAAAAAAAAAAGGGATACTGTATCTATGATCTTATATAACCTATGCAGTATTTTTTAAATTAATTTTTTTTCAATTAATGAAAATCTGCCTTCTTCTGTGTCCCTTGAGAAAGTAAAAAACAAAATAAACCACTGTTATAAACATACAGTAGTAAAGTAAAACAAATTCTTGCATTGGTCATGTCAAATATATATGTGTGTATGTATACACACATACATGCATATATGTTTGCATGTATGTATAAAATATATATCAGAGTGGAAGTGTCTGTATACACATACACATATTTACACTCTGAGTCGTCACCTCTCTATGAGGAGATGGGTAGTGTGTTAAATCATAAGACCTCTGAAATGGTTGTTAGTCATTGAGTTGATCAGAGCTATTAAGTTTTTCAAAGTTGTCTTTATCATATTGTTTCGGTTTACCTGTATAAATTATTCTCCTGGTTCTCCTCCATTATGTATCAATTCACAGAAGTCTTCCCAGGTTTCTCTGAAACCATTTACTTCATCATTTCTTACAGCACAATAGTAGTCCATTACATTTATCTAACACCATTTGTTCAGCTATTCTTCAACTAATGGGCGATCACCTCAGTTTCCAAATTTTTGTCACCACAAAAAGGACTGTCATAAATATTTTGGTACATGTAGGGCTTGTTTCCTCTTATTTTTATCTCTTTGGAGTATATATTACTAGTATTGCTGGGTCAAGGTGTATGCACAGTTTAATAGCTTTTGGGCCATAGTTACAAATTCCTTTCCATAGTGACTGAACAACTCCACAGTTCTACCACTAGTGCATTAATGTACCTGTTTTCTCATACCCCCTTAAGATGTGTCATTTTCCTTTTTTTTTTTTGTTCAACTCTGCCAATCTGATGAGGGTGAGGTAGGACCTCAGAGTTGTTTTAATTTGTATTTCTCTAATTATTTGTGATTTAGAGCATTTTAAAAGTATGGTTATTAATAGCTTTCATTTCTTCCTCTGAAAACTGCCAGTTTGTATTCTTTGACCACTTATCAGTTGGGAAATAGATCTCATTCTCATAAATTTGAATGAATTTCCTACAAATCTTAGAAATGAAACCTTTATCAGAAAAACCTGCTACAATTTTTTCCCCTTTTACTAATTTCTTTTCTAAGTTTGGTTGCATTGGTTTTGTTTGTGCAAAACCTTTTAAATTTTATGTAATTAAAATTACCCATTTTACCTTCTTTGATCCTTTCTAGATTTTATTTGGTCAGAATTCTTCCTACTATCCACAGACAGATCTGATAGTTAATTTCCTTGCTCTCTAAATTTTCTATGATATCACCCTTTATGTCTAAATCATGTCCCCATTTATCTTGGTATACAGTATGAGATGTTGATCCATAAGTAGTTTCTGCCGATCTGCTTCCCAGTTTTCCCAACAGTTTTTGTTAAATAGTGAGGTCTTACCCCAAAAGCTAATTTTTGGTTTTATCAAACACTAGGCTGTTATGCTCATTTGCTTCTGCATATCGGGTACCTAAATTGTTCCACTGACCCCCTTTCTGTTTCATGACCTATATCAAATTGTTTTGATGATTACTATTTTACAGTATAGTTTGAGATCTGGTATTGCTAGGCCCACTTCCTCCACATTCATTATATAGTACTTTTTCACTGTTTCTCACCTTGAATTTCATCAGTGACAGGACACTGCTCTTATAAGGGTCTGGAATATCAGGGAAGCACTTCTCCTTCACCCTAGAACAACAATAAAAGTAGTATTAAATGATCAACATATCAAAACATTTCTATGTGAAATAATTTTAAACAAAAAAAGTGGTCTTTCTCTCTTCATTCACACACACTAAAAATAGTACTAAAAACTTAATTGAATACTTTGGTCTATGGCTTCTTTCTCTCCTTCCTCTTCTGTTTTTTTTTTTCCTCCTAGCAAATTCAATGATTTTCAATTGAATTCCAACTGACTTTTTCTAGTTTTAATAAGGCATACCTCTGTCTCTCCTAATAGGAAAGCTTTTTAACACTTACCACTGAATTTTCAAGTTCAACCCGATGATGAGCAGCAGAGAAAATAAAGCCATGGGAAGTATTATAGTCATCATTAAATTGGCTGAAGAAAGAAGAAAAATTTTTGAATGAATAACTTTTGCTTCTGCCATAAGCTCAATATTAAAAATAAATCTGCATGTGGAGAATAGTTTATTAATCCTCAGCTTTTACCCGTGACAGAAATTTAATTTTTTCCTTTCCAATATTTCCTTTATCAGTATTGATGTTCTTTACATATTATTTAAAAAAACAACAACAACAAGCTAACACCTTATCCAACAGATAAGGGGGTCAAAGGATATGATACATATATATACATATATGTATATCTATGTGTGTGTGTGTGTGTATACACCTTCAACAACTATATTTTTAAAAACTGTTCCAAATTACTAATGATAAGAGAAATACAAGTTAAATAGCCTCTTAAATTTGAAAAGATGGTAATAGTGTTGGAAAGACTAAAGACAGATTAGCACATCAATACACTTAGTAGAACTGCAGTTTGGTCCATTTGTTCTAGAAAATAATTTGGAATTATTCTACAAAAGTTAGTGAGCTGTTCATACCCTTTCACCCAGTTATCAGACTGGTGGACAGATAGATGCCTGATGGAGGTCAATGATATCCCTTTTCTCCACCCATTTTCCAATTCAATTTGCCAGACTCTAGACAAATGTTTTTTTCCTAATGTCATTAGCAATATAACACATGAAGATTTTTTAAAAATGCATTTTTGTACTTGTTTTACCCTATCCCCCTTTTCCATGCCTTGAAAGAGATTCTCCCCACACCCACACACACATCCCTTCTCCATACCACCCTCCCTGTCCATACGACCATATTTTTGAAATCCTTCTTTTCTTTCAAGGCCCAGTGCACACACCACCTCCTCTGTGAAGCTTTCTGTGATCTACTCTTCTTCGTCTCTCCAGCCACTTTGACCTCCCTCACACACTCTACCTTGAATTATATTTGTACATGCTGGATCCCCCATCTAGATTATAAATTCTTTAAGGGTGAGGATTGTATAATTTTTCATCTTTGTATTCCTATTGACTTGTACATAGTGTCTAAAAATGTTTGCTGAGTGAATGGTTGAATGTTAAATGGAAATTAAGTTCAATGAACAATTGAGCTCCAAAAATAAGATTACAAAACCCACGAAATAGTTTTTTGCCCAAAAGGAGTTTATATTAGAAGAAGGAAGAGGTAGAAGCAGAAGAGAAGGTAGAGGAAGGAGAGGAGAAGAAGGAGGAGGAAGGAAATGGGGTTGAATAAGGAGGAGGAACAGCACATCCACAAACAAATACGATTCAAGGGAAAAAACTGATGGAGGCAAAGGAGAAATCCATACCAAGTACTGAGGAGTACTTGGAGGAGAGACTGAGTCCCTTCTTTGTTGGGGTTTTGATTTTTCTAACTCACTGTTTTCATGGGTTCCTGTTGTGACCTTTATAATGCCAGCAAGGCTGTCTCCACCACCTGTGAATGCTTTCACTTCAAAACTGTATGTTGAATTTGGTTGCAGTTTTTTCACATTGAAAGTCTTTTGTTTTGTATCTGAAACTGTGTACATACAGACTACTATATTATCTAGAAAAAGAAAAGAAAAGAAAATTGTCAGTTCATTAAAAGCATAGGAGAAAACAGAAGACGTCAATAAGAAATATTTTGTGAAAAAGCATGGGAGATAAAAGTTAATTTGTACATTGTTTATCATGACTTGAGTGGACTGGGCAGCTAAGGACCTCACAAATGTCTCAAAACTTTTTCAATTTTCAAAATCTGTATTTCCCTTAGCCTCTTCCTAAAAGCCAGTCTTCCATCTTTCCCCTCTAGCTCCCCATCCCAGGTCAGATTTTTATCATTTCAAGCAAGGGGTCTCTCTCTCTCTCTCTCTCTCTCTCTCTCTCTCTCTCTCTCTCTCTCTCTCTCTCTC
>NW_020954550.1:35641292-35642198 GCF_900497805.2 Vombatus ursinus
CACACACACACACACGCACACACAGAAGCATCTGGAAGACTCAGAAATTTTGCACATAGAGGGGAAGGGAAGGGAATAAATATTTATATAGTGCCTACTATGTAACCAGCACTGTGTTAAGTTTTGTTGTTGTTCAGTCATTTTTCAGTCATGTCTTACTCTTTCTGACACCATTTGGAGTTTTCTTGGCAGAGATACTGCCAGAGTACTTACCATTTCCTTCTCCAGCTCATTTTACAAAGTGAGTTACAGCTGAACAAACAGGGTTAAGTGACTTGCCCAGAGTCACACAGCTAGTAAGTGTCTGAGTTTGAGTCTTCCTGACTCCAGGCCCAGCACTCTATCCACTGCATCACCTAGCTGTCCCACTCTGTTAAGTACTTTTTACAAATATCTCATTTGATCTTCATAACAACTTTCCCTGTTAGGTGCTATTATTATCCCCAGAAAAAAGGATGAGCTTAAAAACCCCTGGGGCTAGGCTGGTGCCCAGTGTGATTCTGGGGATAGGATGGAGACTGAAGAGCTAAGGCAGTATTAGCCTCAGACATACGCGTTTATCACAGGTTTCTGGATGTTTCCACACAAGGCAGTGCCAGAGATTTGTATCCTTTCCCTCTTTACTTCCCCATTTATAAGGCCAGCACCATTCCTGCTTTGATCTGCTTTAGTGAGTAGATGAGGTTCATTTACAATTAGTACACTATTTGTGTGCATGTGAAGGTAATGCACAAGTGGTTCTAAAAGCAGAAACGAGTTGTTGTTTTTTAATGAATTAAACATTCCCAATGCTATTTTGTTTACACTGTAGTTTGCTTAGCAGTTTATTTTCTTTTTTTATTCTTTGTATTTTTTCAATTAACAAGCATTCATTTTCTCCCCCCCATTAAAAGAAGAAAAAAAAAA
>NW_020954550.1:35642208-35728325 GCF_900497805.2 Vombatus ursinus
AGCAAAAAAAATTCCCATATCCAAAAACTGATGTCTCATTCTGTATCTTGAATCTATCATATCTTTTTCATCATGGTTAGAGTAGCTGGTGACAAAGAAGTGGAAACTTAGTGCCCCTCAACTGGGTTACAGCTGAACCAAGTATGGTACTGGAATGTTATTGCATGTAAGAAATGATGAAAAGAGATGGGTTCAGAGAAATGTGGGAATACTTGTACAAACTGATACAGAATGAAGTGAGCAGAACTGGGGGAACAACTTATACTATACAAACATTGTAAAGACAAGCAGCTTTGATATCCTTAAGAACTTTGGCCATTACTAAGTTATTTTCTAACAGATGGTACAAAGACAAACTTCACCTGAGGCACTATCAAAAGACACATTCTAAACTGACAAATATTTTTCATATATTAAAAAATGAGGTGATAGCTTTTCCATGTCCAAGTAAATATTACCTGAAAAAACTTGCTTTTCTGTTTCTGAGTCGCAGGGCTCCTCCACTTCAGGTTTCTTATAAATATGGTACCCTTTAAAGAAGCCATACTGCGGCTCATCCGTGCAATTATCCTTCCAATTCAAGGTCAATGAAGTAGAAGCCAAATTGTCAACAGTCACCTCTGGTTTGCAATCAAGTGCTAGAAAAAGAAGTTGGTGGGGGGAAAAAGTTTCTTCCTTTTTAGATTTTTTAGAATACTTTCGTTTCACTCATTTTACATGAACAAACGTAATGAAATTTTAAACAAAATGAATTAAAATAGGTAATGTTTAAATAATGCTTTTAAGGTTGTTAAATCCTATATGTACATTCTTTCTTGTGAAGTTGCTGCTATAAATATCCCCCCTTTACAGATGAAGAAATAGAGGCTGAAAGAAGTGACATGATTTGGTCACAGTCTTGCAGCTAATAAGTATCCCAGTCAGGATCTGAACCCAAGTCTTTCTGATGCATTTATTTCAGAATTCTATCCACTATGCCACAATGTTTCTAGAGATAACTAAAAGACCTTGAAGCGTGTGTGTGTGTGTGTGTGTGTGTGTGTGTGTGTGTGTGTGTGTGTGTACCTATGCCAAACTAAATGAGAGGCAGCTGTAGAGTAGAGGAATCATCAGTGGACTTAGAAACAGGATTTAGAGCTAGAAGAGGCTCCTTAGAGATAATCTAGTCTAACCTCTTCATTTTACAGATAGGGAAACTGAGGTCCAGCATAATGAAGTGACTGCCATAAGTCACACAGCAAGTTAGTGAGGTCAAGTCTAGTGTTTTCCCTACTATATCATGTTGTTTTGTGAATGTGATCTAGCTGATACAGGACGTCCAGTGAAGAAGTTGAAGAAAAAGTCAAAGGGAAAAGATCTTCTAGATAATAGCAGTATGAAGTTAGGCAATGGATGTGGAAAGGGCCAGGGCCTTTTCTGTCTGAAGGATGCCTTGGTCTGATTGTTGTTCGATCATGTCCTACTCTTCATGAACTCATTTGGGGTTTTCTTGGTAAAGATACTGGAGAGTGGTTTGCCATTTCCTTCTCCAGTTCACATTACAGATGAGGAAACTGAGGTGAACAGGGTGAAGTGACCTAGGGTCAGTCTGAGGCTGTATTTGAACTCAGGTCTTCCTGACTCTAGGCCTGGTGCTTTATTGACTGTACCACCTAGCAGCCCATAGATGCTATACTATTATCCCCAGTTTACAGATGAGGAAACTGAGGCAAATAGAAAGTTTTTTGGGGGGGGTGACTTGTCCAGGATCACACAGCTAGTAAGTGTCTGAGGCTGGTTTGAACTTAGGTCTTCCTGACTCCAGACCCAGGGCTCTGTATTCACTGTGCCACCTAGCTGCCCTGTGAAGTTAATGTTAACTAGTTAATATTGCTGGAATTACCAGCTGTAAAATATGGACCCAGGACAGTCAGGATCTTATCAGTATATACTGACAACACCTTAAAAAAATAATCTGACTGGGAGGCTGGGGAAATGAGACAAGGATGGTTTAGAGGTTGAAATCTTTCACTTCCAGGAGATCCATTCTGAATATGTTAGTCACACAAGAACTAGTAAATCTTTCTAACTTACCCAACTCCTGAGTATATCCTGTTTTCTTCGCTAGTAAATAAGGTTCATGCTTTGTAGACAACCCGTAAATTTTAAAGTTATATCTCACTCCAGACTGAAAAGCAGCTGTGGATGCAGAGGGAGATTTTTAATGATAGCTGTAGCATTTTCATTATTACTGAAAAACAAATAGAGATATTTATCTATGTTATTTTCCTCTAGTTTAAGGTATTTTAGCCTAGTTTTGGTAAAGCATTCTGTCTCCATACTCTGTGGTCCACATCTTGGCAACTCAAGATGTTCTATCTAAAGGAGGACAGCAGCAACACCAGTGCCCACCTTATGTCCATATAGATGGACATCACCTCATTATAAAAGAATTAAGTACATTTTAAATAGTATGCACATATACTATGTCCTACCTGAAGAATCTCAGAATCATCCTCATAGGGCTGTGGGAAAACAAAGCCCAAGATTCAGTCCAGGCATTCCCTATGAGAGGTCAACTTTCAGAGAAGTGATAGTGCATACATTTCCCCTAAAATAAGATATTGGGAACATCAAACACTCACCGTGCACTTTACCTGAGTGGTTGAAAGCCAAACCAAGGTGACTGGGAGGCAGCTCAGAAGTTCTAGTTTAATGGGCTTAGAATGTGGGCAGACTTAGCAAGGGAATGTACTTCCTCTAGTCAGACATTAATTAACATGGAGAAGGTTGCCCTTACCAGATCGGATGATTGCACTAGTGATATTGGAACCGAACTTCTGCCATTGGAAATCACAGATTGCGTCCCAGGGATAGTTACACCAATCCACAACGTAGCTTTCAGTTTCTTCTGAGTCAGGTTTCCAAGACAGATATATTCCATCCCTTGTGCCATTAACTCTATCTTCTTTTATGTTTTGTATGCCTTGAAGAAAACGTTGCCTCAATTTAAATGAACTGTACACTTTAAATTCCCAGAAAAACGAACTTTTAAAGTATAATTTCAAATCCAAGTACAAATATTCAAATTGACAAAACATTCAGTGCTTACTACATGCAAGGCACTGAGCCAGGTACTAAGGATACAAAGATGGTAAATGACAACAGTCCTTGCCTTCAGGTTATAAATATAGTAGGGATAAGAAAATACACATGTCATGTACATGAATAGGCATGATAAAAGGTAAAAAAGGGGGGAGGGGCAGCTGGGTAGTGCAGTGGACAGAGTGCTGGACTTGGAGTCAGGAAAATTCATCTTCCTGAGTTCAAATCTGGCCTCAGACACTTACTAGCTGTGTGACCCTAGGCAAATCACTTAACCCTGTTTGCCTCAATTTCCTCATCTGTAAAATGAGCTACAGAAGGAAATGGCAAACCACTGCAGTATCTTTGCAAGGAAAACCCCAAATGGGGTCTTGAAGAGTCAGACAAGACTGAACAATGACAACAACAAATTCTAGTACAAAAACAAGGTAAAATGTGATATGGATAGAAAAGAGAGAAGACGACAAGGCACCGAGGCCCAGAGAGGTAAAGCAGTTTGCCTAAAGGGCTCTAGAAACATTTAAGGAGGGAGAGGTGTCTCTGATATATACACAGGCCCCAGGACATTAGGGTTCTTTGGAACCTGATGTATGGTGAGCAGGGGTATCAAGAGGCTTATAAATGAGCTCCATCACTTTTGGGTGCTTCTTTCTCTCACCACATAGCTGACTCATGGAGAGTCCTAGGAGGCCTTCAGATATCCCTTATCACTTCTACAACTGCAGATGGAATTTAAGAAAGAGAAGAGTTTAGGAAATGAACTGTTGACTTGGAAGATGCAGTGAAAAGGGTATTGGATTTGGAATCAAAGGATCTGAGTTTGAATCCCAGCTCTCTCCTTACTATCTATGTGAGGAATGTGAGAAAGGTCATGGCGGATAGAGCTCTGAACCTGGAATCAGGAAGACCTGAGTTCAAATTGAGCCTTAGATACTTATTAGCTTTTGTGACCCTGGGAAAGTCACATAACCTCTTGGCCTCAGTTTCCTCATCTGAAAAATAGGGATAATAATGGCACATATCTCCCAGGGTTATGGTGAAAGTAAAACAAGACCTTTGTAAAGTGTTTTACAAACTTTAAATTGCTATATAAATGATGATAATGATGATGTTGATGATAATGATTTTGGGAAACGATCTTCATCTCTGCTTATTGGCTTCCCTGGCTTCTTTGAAGTCCCAACTAAAACCCCACCTTCTAGGAAGCCTTCCTCAACTCCTCTTAACTCTAGTGGCTTTCCTTTCTTAATCACTTCCTATTTATCACATATATAGCTTGTTTGTACATATTCGTTTGCTTGTTATTTTCTCCCCCATTAGGTCATGAGTTTCCTAAGAACAAGGACTTCTTGTATCCCCAGCACTTAGCACAATGCCTGGCATACAGTAGGTGCTTACTAAATACTGACTAACAGAAGGATCACTTGACCTCTGTGGGCCTCATCTGTAAAAGGGGTTGGACAAGATAACTTCTAAGGACCTAGATCTGGCCCTTAATCTATAAACCCTCAGTGTCATCTCAGGATGCAATGGAGGATAGGATGTGGCCTTCCGGACCATGGTTTAAAATACAAGAATGTAGACTTTGGGGCTGAGAACATGTCTGCCTGAGAGATTTGCTGATCTGATTGGGAGGGACTTCATACTGAAAGGGGACAGAGTGACGTGCAGAGGTGCAATGACCAAGCCAGGTAAGAAAGGAATGGATATGACATGGAAAGAAGACTAGCAATAGATATATCTGGTAATTCACAAAAGACGACTAGAAAGAAGGGCAGAATTGATATTTGTGGCATCAGATATCTATGTGCCATCTCATGGATTAATATATGGGTAATAAAGTGAATTAGAGACTGTTGTAACATATATCTATATATGAAGTTATATGTCTATATGTGAAGATCGTATATGTGCACAGACAGAGAGCTAGCATTTATATAATACCTACTATTTACCAGGCACTGTGCTAAGTGCTTTACAAATATTATCTCATTTCACTCTCACAACAGCCCTGGAATAAGTTAGGTGCTAACTAACTCCTGGGAATTAGCTATCTCCATTTTACAGTTGAGAAAACTGAGGCAAGTAGCAATTAAATGACTTGCTAAGATCAGCAGCTAGTAAGTATCTGAGGCTGGATTTAGTTGCTTTAAAGCTTCAGGGACCTTGAAGCCATCCAGTCCAGCCCCTTAGTGGTAATGTGATGGACAACTAGGCACTGAAGGGTTCGGTCATTTGAGTACATGTAATATTTCTTGCTGTTGCTAACCCAAAATGTGAAGGCTCGGTGGGTCTCCTTCTGACTATGAATGACTGAAGGATTGGTGTTAGATGATGATCATAAGTTCTATAATTGTCTTTCTTCCAGAGCTAGAAGGACTGAGGACAAAGCCAGAATTAATTTTCCATAGAAAAGAATCAATATAACCCTCCTTGGGCCCCTTTTCTGCACTTATCCCTTCCCTTGTGGCTTTCAAGTGAGGAAGATTGCTTATCAGCCACCAGGTGGCTGAAGGACAAGTTGCCCTAGTTTCCACTCAGGCGCCTAAAAGTGTCCCTGAATACACGGTGCATTTGTCTCTTTTATTTCTTTTGTGTTTATTCTTTCCTGATCATAGGCGAATGGGTACCTGGAGATGGAACAGCCCAGGTAACCTTCTGACCTTTGAAAGGTTGGAAGAGCCACAAGCCACCCTTAGCAACCAGAGTCAGGAGCTGAGACAGCTAGAGTCAGCAGTAGTTGGAGTCAGCGAGGAGCCAGTTCTGAGAAGTGACCTGCTTGACCGAGCCCAGCAGCGAATTAAGACAATGCATCCTGCAAAGAGCTAGCCCAGCTGAACAAGGGAGTGGCAGCAACACTACACCCAGAAGCAAATTTGGTGGGAACTGCACAAGAACTCCTGTGGACAGAAGTTGCAAAGTATATCCCTCTGTCTGTGTCCTCTCCATGTGTGCCTCAGTACCACTGTGTCTTAAATTTGAGCCCATTCTTTCCAAGGACCAAGAATATGCCCCTGGATTGGGAGATGTTTTTTGTAACTTCAGTCCTGCTATGTCTTTCTCACTAAACTCATCAATATCAATTGGTTAATCAATATTAGGGGGGAGGGAAGCAGACAGGATTGGGGCTTGAGATCAATAGTACCAGAAACCAAACCCCATAGTGATACCCCTAGAACTGTGAAGGGACATAGTAGTCAGCCATCTTCTGGAGAACTAATCCACAAATGTGCGTAGGAAGTGGGGGAGTATGTTCAGAAGGGGTGCTACATTACAGATAAAGAAACTGAGGTCTGGGAGGTCAAGTGACTTGTCCTTACTACAGAGTAGTAAGCATCAGAAGTAGGATTTGAATAGAACTTCTGACTTGAGAACCAATCCTCTTTCCACTGTACCACACTTCCTCTTATGAACAGATAAGACTATTGATTGCCACTCTCTGGCAATTAGTCTGTTCCCCCTTCCCATCCAAGCGCCTCCTTTAAGATACAACAGTATGAATGAATTCCACATCTCAGCCCTCTCTCAAAAGGAGACCACTCCTTGTCATGGAACATTTGTCTCCTCCAGGACCAGCTAAGCTTTCCATACTTCAGGATGTTCTGGGTTCTCCCACTTCCATTCTCTTATGTCCTGTCCAGTTTGAATGACTTCTAGCAGTCAAGTAGGATGTGACCCACTTCACGTGACTGAAATCCAGCAATGAAAGACTGTCCCCCATTCAAGAGGAATATAATGATAAAGGAAAGATGGTCTCTGATTCTGTGTGCTGGTCTGAAGAGCACTAGATCTTTGTCAAATCATGTAAGAAAAGTAGTTAGAAAGATAATTTGAGGGATCAGATTTGTCGTGCTTGGCCCTGAGGACAAAATCAACTGTGGAAGTATCTGTTTCACACAGAAGCCACACTCCTTGAGGAACTTTTATGGACAGTTCCCAAGATACAAAGTAGATACAGAAGTCTACAGTTCCATAGTTTTAAATTACCCTGTCTTATTTCCTACATGTCTGCTTTACTACTCTAGTACTTTTAATGTATGCCCACTCTCCCCAAGGACACTAAGTGCATTGATGGAAGAATGTGATTGAGGTGTATGGACACAAGGTTATATAAATATTATGTCTTTGCATTTTCAGTAAATGTTTTGATAAAGGTTAATAAGTATTGGTGACTATTTTTTTTTATTTTTTAAAATAGGAAATATGCCATTGGGTGCTCGAGCAATAGCGTTTGTAGGTATAGTTACCCACAAGGATCCTGAGGGTAGTGATTTGTAGCCCCATCTCCCCCACCCAACCTTGATCTGCATGCTTGAGGAAGGTTGAGGGGAAAAGAGCTACAGAGAGAGTCAGTGATGGGGATATAGGAGGGCTGGCAATAAGCATGTGAGTGACTCCATATATTTCTTGTATATGTATCTCAACCTTTTACTAAAGGGGAAGTTCTTTGAGGGCAAAGACTTTGTGCTATTCCATTTCAGTGTCTTACAAAGTACTCTGTAAATATATGCACAAATGTTCCCAAATGGAAATAAAATTGAACCTGCTACCCATGAGAAGGTCCACCTAAGATAAGAAGCAACTAACAACTTTGTTGTTGTTGTTAGAGAAACAATTAACAATAATTTTCTTTACCTCTTCAATTTGAGAGAACATTTTATGTAAAAATCAAAGGCTATAGATATCATCATAACTTTCTGTGAGATTTTTTAAAAAAGGATATGTACTCACTTTTTTCAGTATTTCCAGAGACCACAATGACTGAAGGAATAGACGATCCAGCACTATTGATGGCTGCAACACTGATTTGATAGGGCTGTTCATCAATAATTTTTTCGGTACTGTTACTGTCAGAGTCAGAAAAAAAGATGTCCACCTTAGGCACCTTCCCCAGTGTTTCCATAGCTATGCTATAATTCAAGATTTTTCCATTAGCTTGAAATGTTGGTAGTGGCTGAAAAGAAATATTGAGAACCATTTCAAAATGATCTTCACTATACAGGCCATACCATCTAAAAAAATTTTTTTTCTCCTTAGAGATTTCAAATATTTCCAGATCACATACACACATACATACAAATATATGTTTGTATATTTATGATTTTCATTGATACTTCTGTTTTTACTTTGCATTCATTTCTGAAAATATCCTCCCCCATCCACCCAGCAAGCCACACCTAATAAAGATATTTTTTAATGGGGGAAAAATCAGTACAGCAAAACTAACGAACATATTGAGTGAGTCTGGCAGTACATGCTGTGCAATATTCCGTATCCATTGTTCTCCACCTCTGCAGTGAAGGGAGATGCATTCTCCCACCTATTTTCCTTGGCCAAGCTCTGTCACTATAAATTCACAGTGTTTAATTTTGCTTTTTTGTGTTGTGCTTTCTGTTTACATTGTATATATTCAGAGCATAGTTTTCTAAACTATGTCATAAGTCACTTATTTTGATCTGAGAACTGGCAGCCAAGTGAAAAACAGGAATACTGGGAAGAAGAAGGTGTAAGAGCATTGGACTTGGAATCAGAAGAGCTGAATTTGTGCCTTCTCACACTATGATCCTGGAAAGTCATTTCTACTTTTTTTAGGCCTCAGTTTCTTAGTCTGTAAAATGAGGGGATTGGATTAGTTGGCCTCTGATATCCTTTCCAGTTCAAAAGGTCTGTGGTTTTATGACCAGAGTTCAACCAGATGGAGGGGTGGCCAGGATGGTCAGAATTCTAGAAACAATGTTATATGAGGAAGAGTTTTGAATTAACCAGAGATTCTTAGCATGTGGAAGAGATTGGTTGACCTCGTGGTTGTTTTCAAACTTTTGACTACAAGGGAATAGATTTGCTCTGGGATAATCTCTGCTCAGTAAAGAATTTTTTAAAAATAACGATAGCTGTCCCACAAGGATATGGGCTGCCTTGCAAGATATTTCAGCAGAAACTGAATGACCTTCTATGTCAAAGATGTAGTAGATAAGATTCCCTCTTGGATGGGAGGTTAGATTAGATAATTCTAGGGTCTCTTTCAACTCTTAAGATACTATGATTTCTGCTTCTCAGCTTTCTAATCTACAGGCATACCTGGGAGATAATGTATATTTGGTTTCAGACCACTGCAGTAAAGCAAATTAAATTTTTTTTGTTTCCCAGTGCATATCAAAATTAGTTTTACACTATATTCCAGTATATTAAGTGTACAGTAGTACCTTAATTAAAAAAATGCTTTATTGCTAAAAAATGTTCACCATCATCTGAGCCTTCAGTGAGTAGTTATTTTTTTGCTGGTGGAGGATCTTGCCTTGGGATGACTATGGCAATTTCTTAAAATAAGGCAACAGTGAAATTTGCCACATCAATTGACTCTTCCTTTCACTTGAACACTTAGAAGCCATTGTAGAGTTATTAATTGGCCTAATATCAATACTGTTGTTTCTTAGGGAATAAGGCCCAAGGAGAGGGACAGAGATGAGGGAATAGTCAGTAGGTGGAGCAGTCAGAATACCCACAACATTTATCGATTAAGTCTGCTGTCTTAAATGGGCAAAGTTTGTGGTGCTCCAAAACAATTACAGGAGTAACATCAAAGATCACTGATCACAGATCATCATAACAGTCATAATAATAATGAAAAAGTTTGAAATATTGTGAGAATTACAAAAATGTGACACAGAGACATGACGTGAGCACATGCTGTTGGAAAAATGGGGCCAATAGACTTGCCCAATGCAGGGTTGCCACAAACCTTCGGTTTGTAAAAACCTTGCAATATCTGTGAAATGCAATAAAGTGCAGCCCAATCCAATGAAGTATGTCTGTATATGGTAAGGGCAAGGAAGGAGCAAAAAATAGAGACTTGGGACAACATGAGGCCATCACCTAGCTTTACCTCTTTGTCTTCTCTAAATCCATAGTATTTCTTCATTGTGTTAAGCATTTTCTTTTGCTTACTCATTTCCCCAGGCTTGGTTTCCAGATTAAATCTTTATGCTTGGGTCAGATGCTGCTCTCCACTGTAGTCTTGGATACTGTAGATAGGCCTTGCTTGATTCTGGATGGGGTAGCTAAAATGGGGCCCTGTCCTCTGCCCTCCTAGGTTTGGGATAAGTTTTCCAGTGGCTCAACTTACGTTTGTGGTCTTGGCCCCCTGATCTCCTCTTCATTTCATAGTCTAAGCCCTTGGTTGGCTCTACTTAGACCCTTACTGTTGTCAGATGTTGTCGAATCACTGGGAGCAGGCTTCCTGCAAAACCTCAGGTGTTTTTTCTTCCTAGGTGCTAGGTTAGCTGCCTGGGCTCTGAGTTGGACTAGGACTGCCTGGGTGTTGGTCAGGCCCTGTCTCTTGATATGGCTAGGGATTGGGCTTCGGGAGACCTTTTTTCTGCTGTGTGCATGAGCTTCTTGTGCTGTGCCTTCCATGGCCTCTGGCTTGGTTTCTCTCACAGGTTTCTAGCAGTCTTTGTGTGTACAAAATAAAAGAAATAATAGTCTCACTTCTGAAAGCCTCCTTTTAGGAAGGACGTTGACAAGTTGGAGTACTTCCAAAAGAGAGTGACCTGAATGGTTACTGCAACGCAAGCCATGTAGAGCTGATTGGAAACTTGGAATCTTTAACCTAGACAGAAAGGGCTTGGTAGAGGGCTGGAATGGAGTGGGAAGGGAGGTGGTAAAGAGACATGGTAGCTGCCTTCAAGTATTGGAAAGGCTTCCAGGAAGAGGAAAGATCAGGAAAGGAGGGGAGGGAGGAAGGGAAGGATAGAATTTGGAACTCAAACTTAAAAAAAATTGTTTTAACATGCTATTGGGGAAAAATAAAATATTAAAAAAAGAATAAAGATCAGTATTCAGTTAGATTAGATTAGATAGCTAGATGGATAATCTTGGACTGAATCTCTCTATTCCAGATTGCTTATAGTGGAAAATAATTAGAAAATGCATGAAGTATATCCCTTCTATCATAAAGGATAATCACAAATGAGTTTGAATAAGACCCTGGCTTATAGCTGTCTGGCTTATGTGTGCCATTTCAGGAACTTACTTAGTTGTTTTGATTTTTCTTGTAAATTCAAGCACACTCACAACAAATTAAATACATATTCACTCATTTATAGCCATCCCTGTTTTCAATGAAAGCAATATACCTTACTTAAAGCAAAGGATAAAAGGTCCTCCTTTACCCTAGAGTCCTTTATAAGATCCTTACTGATAATTAATCATTAATTCTTCTCTGCTGTGGACTTGTTCTTTTCCGTCATTAAACATCCATGTGGAAAGGGAAAAAAAAAAGATACTCTGGCTCTTAGTGATTGCTGCTTCCCTTTCTAAATGCTCACAAACTTTGCCTTCAATGATTTAATTTTGCCAACAATTAAAACCAAGTTCACTAGTCTATAATATAAAAATGCCTTTCTTCTGTTTTTTGAAAACAACAACAGCAACACATTTTCCATTCTTGTATCTCTTCCCTCATCCATGACTTTTCATAGATTACCAATGGCAATTCAGCTACCATATCCATTTGTTCTTTCAGAACTCTGGTGTGTAGTTTATTCGGACCTAGTGATTTAAACTCATTGAAGGAAGTTTAGTTATGTCCTCCTACCTCCTCATTTATCTGTGCTTTCTGGTGCCATCCTCCTTGGCAGAGAAAGAATAAAAACATTATTGAGCAGTTTTCTTTTTTCACTGTCTGTTATCATCTCACTTAATCTGAACAACAGGGGTAGCCCTTCTTTGATCTTCTTACCTCCAATGTATCTTTTAGAATCCTATTTTATTGTCCTTAGCAAGGATATATTATTCATAAGGGCATAGATTTAGAGGCAGAAGAGGTGTTAGAGGTCACCTGGTCCAGTGGACCACCTGGTCTTCCTTTTTGTGAATGAGTAACTAAGGTCCAGAAAGGAGAAGTAATTTGCCCAAGATCACAGAGGTGGTAAGGAGCAGAGCTGAGATTTGAACCCAGGACATCTGACTCCAAATTCTGTCCTTTTTCCCCCAGTACTGCAATGAGTTGGGAGAATGAAATGATCAAAACTGTCCATCTGGAAGATTAATCTAGGGTGATCTAAAGGAGGGAAATAACTAGAATGAGAGAACTGCTAAGAGGCTATTGCAGCAGTCTAGGCATACTAAGAGGATATCTAGGGTACTGGTAGTGACAAAGGTAAGAAGGGAACAGATGTGAGAGATAATGAAGAAACACAACTTGGTAAGTGATTGAATATTGCAGGGGTGGAGGTGAAGTGGGCAGAGAGTCAAAGATGTCACTGGAGTTACAAGCACTGGGAAAAATGGGGATACTTTTGATAGTAAATAAGAAAGTCAGGAAAAGGGACTGGTTCTGGAGAAAAAATGATGAATTAAGTTTCATATATGTTAACCTTAGAGTACCCATGGAACATCCAGGGGAAGCTGTCCAGAAAGCATTTGGAAACCTGAGTGGAAGACAACTTACCTTCCAGAATATTTTCACATTGTATCCTCCTGAAACTGGTTCCACAATTCTCCAGATATTGAGAGCCCCTGAGGGAGCTGAAATAAACCAAAGAAGTTTGCAGGTTATACCGGGTACACATAGCAAGACATTCAGGCTATTTCTAGTTCAGAAAAGGAAATTTTGTCCAACCTCCTACCATCCAATTTCTCTGCTCATCTATGTATGCTGCTGAACACTGAAGGAGGAGAGGGGGAAAACAAACAAACCCAACAACATTCTAATTGGATCCATTAAAATTTCTACTATAAAGTCTCAACTGATTTTTGACTGCTGCACACTTCCTTGATTACCTCAGTACCATCAGCATTTATACCAAATCTTTTCTCTCTTCAAGCCACCTATCCTGTCCCCTTCGTCATATCTTAGCAGTGAACCTCACCAAATACTTCAGTGAGAAAATCAAAGCAATCCATTTTGAGTTCCCTCTTCTCACCAACTTTACCTTCCAAATCAACTCTGTATCATCCCCGACTAAAACCCA
This sequence comes from Vombatus ursinus, assembly GCF_900497805.2. NCBI lineage: Eukaryota > Metazoa > Chordata > Mammalia > Diprotodontia > Vombatidae > Vombatus > Vombatus ursinus. The sequence continues at coordinate 35,655,267 of NW_020954550.1, forward strand.
ACTCTCCTCCTTTACTCTGATCTCAGAGGAAAAAGTCACAATCAATGGGCTATAAACACTTTTGAAATTCCAATGGCACTGCCCTCATTCTCAGCTGAGAACATGGTTTTCAAGAATCAAGGGAATGGAGCAGGGTAGTTTTTTTTTTTTCAGTTATAAAATGAGGAGCTTGGACTAAATGACCTCTAAGGTCCATTGTAGATATTAGGTTTTACAACTTAAATGACAACTGGAATTAACCTTAAGGATTTGTGCTTCTGAAGAGTGTAAATTTCTGTCAAAGACATGAAGTTCCAATATAGATAAAAATTCTTATCAGTACTTTTTGTCATAACAAAGAATTAGAAGCAAGCTAGTTGCCCATCAACTAGGCAATGTCTAAACAAAGTGGGAAAATGAATGGAATGAAATATTAATGTGTAGTAAGAATTGATCAATGTACGGAATTCAGAGAAACAGGGAAAGATTTGTATCAACTAACATAAAGTGAAATAAGAAGAAATGGGAGAAGAATATAAACAATGACTACAATGATGAAAATGAAAAAAATCTCCAGAAAAAGATGAACTCTTGAATGAATGGAAAACCAATAATGGTCTGGAGAATAGGTAATGAAACACTTCCCTCTCCTCAAAGAGGTGGGAAGATAGGAGGGCGGAATGTTACATACATTGTCAAATACAATGTATTGTTTTTTTTTTCTTATGAGAAAGGATTCAATTGGGGGGTGTGTGTGTGTCAGGGGGAATAATGGAACGAGAGGGTGTGTATATCTGGAAATGATAGTGGGGTAAAAACAAAAGACATCAATAAAGTTTTTTTTTCTTTAGAAGAAAGAATGTAAACTCCATAAATATAGGTAGGTGCTGCTTTGTTTTTGCCTTTGTATTCCTAGAACCCCACACAATGCCTTAATCATAGTAGGTTCTTAATGTTTAGTGAATGAAATTGAATTTATTGAATAGGGTTGGATAATCTGCAGAAAGTAAGTCAGATAAATTCCCATGATGCCAGAATCCTTAAGGGTGGCAGACCACCATTGTTCCTTTCCTTGATGTCTAAAAGTAGAAAAGGTGCATATTGGCCTCAAAGACACTGTACAGATGCTTAATGGGAAGCCAGGAGGGGTCAGAGCTGAAAAGTCCTCTGCTCTTGTTATCTGCATCCCTGTCCAAATTTCACAATCTTCGCAGTGAAATTAGTATTAAAAAAAAAACTACTCCACCTGTGGCTGACTACGTAAGCATGAGAAATCAATTCTTTTAGCTCCAAACAAAACCTGCACTTTGAGTTTCATTTTTGGAAGTTATAAACCTCAGAGCATGCATCTGTAAAGTGCCTAGAAAACAAGAATGAAATCTCTGTCTATCTGAGATTTTTAAAAAATTCAACGGATGAGGAAAAAAACCCAGTTATAAGTTCTTTGCTTTGTTTAGTACTTTGTAAATGGCTCAATAATCTTTTATTAAAATGATCTCCTGTGACAGAAAATCAAGAGATCTACCAACTTGAAAAAAAATATCACTAACTCTCCTTTCTTCTTACAATGTTTCTAATAAACTGTACTAGGAAGAAGGACACCCAGGACTTGCTTTCCCTTTAGGTTACAGGCTATAGTACATGACCCTAAGTAAATCACTAATTATTTTTGTCTGAGCCACATCCGATGAAATGGAAATACACTACCTTACCTGAGAGGCTGGACTAAAGCAAGCTCTAAGATCTTTGATTCTATGATTATTTGGGTGGGATAGGGTCACTGCTAAGGAAATGTTCCATTTATTAGTCATCATCCTGGGGAAAGTTATCTGGCTGTTACGGGGATTGGTATCAAGGCTTTGATAGTAACAGGAGAGATTCTGAACATTCACAACCTAAAGTGGTACCACAGGGAACTGCTAATGGGGTTCCTATTTTTCAGCTTCTATTATTCCTTATATACCCAATAAATAAATGGCTGTTGGTTCCAAAAACACTCAAAGCAACAGAAGCAACCAGAGAAGCCTTAAGGATCCAATCAAGGGCAAGAAAGAAAAGAAAGCCCCTGTGTTCATTAACATCTCAGGGAGTGCATCCATCTTTAGCTACAACTTACACTGAGAGTCAAGTGTGATGTAGCAGAGAAAGAAGTAGAAGATCAGAGTTTAAGTGCTGGCTAGGGAGCCTTCATTACCCTTAACTAGCCTCACCCACAGCCACCCCCGTTGCTCCTCTGGCCAGGGATTTTGCCCCTTTCCTCTTCCTAGCTCTGGGAACAGTCATCACATGCATATTACTGTTCCTAGAAAATCCATGCCAATCAATTGCTTTCTAATTGTATATACTAGCCCTGCAAGTGACATCACAGAGCATAATCATCCTCCCTGGTCACCACCCCTCTGTTGTCTTTCTCTGTTAGAACGTAAGCTGAAAACTAAAAATTAATTTAAAAAAAAAAGAATGTAAGTTTCTTGTGGGCAGGGGTTGTTTTATTTTTATTATCTGCATCTCCAGCACCATATATGGTATATAGTAGGCTCTTAATATGGGGTAACTAGGTGGCACAGTGGATAAAGTGGTGGGCCTGAAGTCAGAAAAACTCATATTTCTGAGTTCAAATGTGGCCTCAGACATTCACTAGCTGTATGACCCTAGGTAAGTCACTTCACCCTGTTTGCCTCGGTTTCCTCATTTATAAAATGAGCTGGAGAAGGAAATAGCAAACCACTCCAGTATCTTTGCTAAGAAAACCCCAAATAGGGTCACAAAGAGTTGGACGTGACTGAAAAAGAGGCACTTAATAAGCATGACTTTTCACTCAACTGTCTGTGCTACAGGTTTTCATCTGTAAAAAGGGAATATAAAACTTTTATACTGCTTATTTCTGTTATGAGGAAAGGGCTTTGCAAATCTCAAAATGTTATGTAAAAGTGAATTAATATTCATTTTGCATAATGCCTACAGAGAACCATCCACAGAGCCAAGAAGACCTAGGTTCAAGTCCTGCCTGACACCTACTGACTATGTGATCCAGAGTGTCATTCAGCTTCTCACAGCCCCAGGCAGTTCCCTGCAGCAGGAAGTGGCAGAGTAGCTATAGATCTGAATTGATTGAAGATATTTCCTCATGGGGGGGGGTTTCTACCCTCCACTTCTCCCCTCATTTTAAAAAAAAATACATATTTGATATAGGAAATGTCTTTAGAAATATGTCAATTAGACCACAACACCCTAATGCTTTCCTCTCATTATTTAAGTTTTAGGTAGTACCACGAGCTTGCACGCAAGTCTCAAGCAACAAATGTCTTGGAGTTGCATGCTAATGGATCAAACTTACTGTCTTCCTTTGTGGTGAAGTTTTTGCTGTTCCATTCACTCCATTTCCAAAAGTGGGAGGCTATGCAGCAGCGTACTCGAACTGAATGTGCTGTATAAGGTTGCAATCCACTTAAAGTGAATTCAGAGTTGGAAGTGTTGTACTGGTAAATCAAAGAAGAACAAAGCTTATGTGAATATGCATTTTCCTAAAGCTGAAGCTAGATCCAGAGCCATAGCTAAGGCAGGATAACTGGGGTCTTGTCCTAGGATATGAAATTTAGAGTATCTTGACAGCACTTTTGGTCCTTTGGTATCATTGAAGCTATAGAACTTAGCACCCAGTTAGCAATTATAATTATTAAAAATAGAAAACTGACAGATGTCATCCTGGGGTGAATTTCCCCTGCACCTTGTCCTCACCATCCCCCAAAGTGCCTTCCTATCAGGGTCCCAAGATCTCTGTCTTCCCTCCATAAACCAATGTCTTGCCCTTCTCACTGGCAAAGAAATAAGGCGCCATTTATTGCCTTTGCCCCACGGGCATTTTCTGATCCATGACCCTGACACAAAAGTTCCCAGTTACAACTCTGATCAGACCTATCCTGATTGGGACTGAAATCTCTCAACTATGAGAAATTAATTACAGAGGCTTTTCAGTGGAGATCCTGCCACACCATATATCCTTTGATACCAGAGGTCAAGAGGAAAAGTCTAAATAACTTTTAACAGTTCAATTCCATGAGCCAAGGACCATCTCTTACCTCTATTCCTTTTTCATTATCGTAGACTTCAATCTGACACAAAAAAGTGAGGTTTTTTTGATTGGGAATAATTTGCCATCTCAATGTTGCCTCTGTGGCATCTACATTTTCAATAGATATTTCACCAACAAATTTTGGTTGAACTGTCAAGAGAGTAAAAAACATGAATATAGATCCAACATGTGTTCTTCAAGTAGGAAACCCAAATTCCTACTACATTTGGTATATAAAAGTAAATAAATATTCCCTTAGCATAGTGGCTAGAAAGCCATCTTAAGAAAAATGAAAAGGAAGGGGGTCTAGTAGTATCAGACCAATCTATACTATAAAACTGTAGTCATCAAAACCATGCCTTTGGTACTGGGTGAGAAACAGAAGGATTGATCAGTGGAACAGATCAAGCATACAGTTTTTCAAAAGCAAATAAATGAGCAAAGTAAGCTAATGTTTGATAAACTCAAAGATTTCAGCTTTTGGAGCAAGAATTCTCCTTTCAATAAAAACTATTGAGAAAACTGGAAAGTAGTATGACAGAAACTAGGTAGAGACCAACATCTCATTGTATACCAAGATAAGCTCAAAATGGGCAAGTGATTTAAACATAAAGGATGACATTATAAGCAAATTAGAGGAACATGGAAGATTTATGGATAGGGGAAGAATTCATGACCAAACAAGAGCTAGAAAGGTTCACAGGAGGCAAAACAGATAATTTTGATTAAATAAAATTAAAAAGATTTTGCACAAACAAAACCAATGCAGCTAAAATTAGAAGAAAAGCAGGAAGCTGGGAAAAAATCTTTGTAACAAGTTTCTCTGATAAAGGTTTTATTTCTAAGGTAGATAAAAAAAAATGAATCAAATTTACAAGGAAATGAGCCATTCTTGGGGCAGCTAGGTGGCGCAGTGGATAGAGGTCTGACCTTGGAGTCAGGAGGACCTGAGTTCAAATCCCACCTCAGATACTTGACTAGCTCTGTGACCCTGGGCAAGTCACTTAACCCCAATTGCCTCACAAAAAAGTAAAAAAAAAAAAGAGCCATCCTGTAATTGGATAAATGGTCAAAGGATATAAACAGGCAATTTTCAGAGGAAGAAATTCAATAATAGTTATACTTTTAAAATGCTCTAAATCACTAATAATAGCACATAGTATTTAACTAATGCTTGTTGACTTGACTTAACTTTTGGTATCTTAGCATAAAAACTAGTCAAATATCTCCTTTCAAATAAGCAAATGACAATAGGTACATGTTATCTTCTTTTTGGAAAACATCTTCCCTTCTCCACCCCCCCCCCCAAAAAAGGATTTCTACAACAACTATGGCATTATTAAAGCACAATGCTTATAAGGGAATTGTTTGGCAAATCAAAATAACATGATAACTGAGCTGGAAGAGAAGATTATGAGTAGGGGAAGGATTGTTGCTTATACCTTTCCAGTGAGAGGAAAAGGTTATTAAGAAATGGAGGACTGATAACATTCAAACTTGACTTAAGAGAAACCTGATCCTAGGATCATTCATAGCTGAGCTGGAAGACACCTCAGAGCCCTAAATGTAGTTCAACCCCTCCTTCCTCATTTTACAGATGAGGCAATGAACAGTAGCCCAGGGAAGTTAAGTGATTTGTCCAAGGTCACATAAGTAATAAGCCTAACAGTGCAGATGGAAATATAGGTCCTCTGATGCTGGAGTCAGTCCCCTTTTCACCGTACCTTGTAGCAGGAGAAATGAACGTATTTACACATACATATACATGTGTATGTATATGTGTGTGTGTGTGTGTGTGTGTATACACACACACATATATTATATATATGTATACATGTATAGAGTGAGAGAGAGAGAAATGGAAAGAGAGAGAGAGAGCAAGAGAGAGCATATTATATGGTGGGTAAAGATCTGGAGAGAGAGATCATAGTTTACTTTGCTATCCACATTTTCACCTTGTTGGTTCACATTAAAGAAAGTGCTGGTTCTTCTCTTTCTTAGTTTATTTTCAGCCATCAGTGTGAAGTTATACGTATCCTGCATGTCTGGGGCTAGTTGCCAGGCACACCAATTTCTGTGAACACAATTAACCTTTTTCTGGGAAAACCTTTAAAACAAACAAATAAATAATGACAATAATATCATTTTGGTCAAAGCATACCTGCTCCTGCCTAAGGAGCATATCCAGAATGTTCCATATTGTATTACTGGGAGCAGTGGCAGATGTCCAGTCATTCCCACACTGAAAACTATGGACAATAAAAACAGAATTTCAAGCAATTTGACTTTTGCAAATTTTACATTTTTACAGAGGCAACGAAGTGGTACACTGGATAGAGCACTGAGCCTGGAAATGAGCAAGATCTGAAATCAAATCCTACACCAGACATTTAATAGCTCTATGACCCTATTCCTTAAGCTGTGTCTGCCTCAGTTTCCTTATCTATAAAATAAGGATAATAATAGCACTGGGTTGTTGTGAGGATCAAATGAGAAAAGCACTATATAACTGTTAGTCATTTAACAATAAGGTGCCTCCTGTTTTGTCCTCATGGATTGTTAGGACTTCCCTTACTTTCTATTGGTTAAAGAACTTTGTAATTTTCACAGAGATCACCACACTTAAAGTAAGAAGATCTGGACCTGAGTCATGGTTTTCACAATTGTGACCTTGGGAAAATGACTCAATCTCTATGATTCTCAGTTTCGTCATTAGCAAAATGGAGGTGGCTGTACTGCCAATCCCACAAGATTCTTGTGGGAATCAAATGAGACAATAGATACAAAGTACTTCATAGATTTTAGAGAGTTCTCTAATTAATTATAAGCATTATGCCACTGTAAGAAAAGTAGGAAATCAGGTAGATCTAAGTCATGAATCAGATTGGGTCCTCACTTGGATTTGCAACTTTTCTTTCTACTCATTAGATTTAGCAAAACTGTGATCAGAGCCAGGACAAACCAGTAACCCTTTAGAGGCTGACAATTTGGCATATGTTTCAGCTCTCTGTAACACTTAAGGAAGCTTTCAGCTTTGCATCCTGCACAGGGTGGTCTGGAATACTACCAAGCTTCCACTAAAAGACATAACTTGCCATTCAAATAAACTGTAATTGTTTGGAAGATGCTCCGGCAATAACGTGTCTCTTCCTGGATGCCAGGTACAGTTCAAGGTCTCTAAGTCCCGAGTTTGACAAGAAAAATCCTTGGGCTCTTCAAGTACTCCTGTAAGCACAAACAAAACCTGTTGGCAAAACTAAGGCTGAAGCCTTTAAATACAGGGGACATGAAGGTTGTGTTAGTAATGATACTCAACAGTGCACAGACTTAGAGACTGTTTCCCTGAAGTTGAATAAAAACCAATCAGTCTCCTGGAATGCAGAGTGATCCCATTAGTCACCAATTCATTAATGACCATAGGTAGTGATCACGTGTTGCCTGCCATTCCAGGTCCAATCTCTATCATATTCCTATAAATATAAGAATGATTTTCTACTCTCTAGGTAGGAAATAGGGGTGACTACTCATCCTAAACTGTGAATAGAAGCAGTATAGTAATAGTGGAAAGTCACTAGACCTGAACTCATAAGACCTAGCTTAGAGTCCTAGCTCTGTGCCCTCCTATCTGCATGACCCTGGGAATATCATTTGACCTCTCTAGCCCTCAGTTTCCTCATCTGTAAAATGGAAGGATAATACCACCTGTCCTATCTACCTTACAGAGTTGTTATGAGGATCAAATGAGATCATACTGGTATCACATTTGGTAACCGTGAATTACTGTACAACTGTATTTTTCCTTCTTTCCATTCTTTGCCATGGCCAAAGAATTCATCCCTAAGTAGCCAGCCCACTGATGACAGGCCTCTCCACATCTGGCTAGGCTGGTCCTCAGAAAGCAGGTATGGTACACGGCCTGAACCATCCTTTTAAGTCTTTCTAGTATGGTCGAATGTACCTAACCTTGGTAGACAATCCATGTCACCACCACTGACAGTGAGGCTTTGGAGGAGGGCATCATTATTCTTCTGTGATTTAATATAGCCCATGTTATGAATCTAGGATTGGGTGTGGGGAATCTGCGGCCTCGAGGCCACATGTGACCTTCTAGGTCCTCAAGTGCAGCCCTTTGACTAAATCCAAACTTCACAGAACAGGACGTAGAGGGCCACATGTAGCCTCAAGGCTGAAGATTCCCCATCCCTGGAGGTAATGTCAGTGCAGAACTAAGGGAAAGGCGAGTTTGGACTTTACCTCATCTTAGGTCTCCTGGGAAATTAGTTTTTTTCAGTTGTGATTGTGAGGCAAAAGAATGGCTTTTCCTGTTCTAGGAAACATGCAGCCCCAGGCTAATGAGAGTCCTTTGGAGGTGAGAAAGCGAGAAAAGTTATAAATGTTGGATGTAGCCCAGCAACCCAAGATAAAACCACATGTAGGTCCTGGGAGATGAAGGCCTTCTAACGAGGAACAGCAGAATGAAAGGACAGAGCAATAATGAGACATGTGTGTGTAGCCCTGAGTAGCAAATGTTAATGATGGATTGGTAATGTGGCTGTAAAGCCAAGCACAGAATTTATTAACGTATCTATTAGAAAAGAAGCAAATGTGAGCTTCAAAGTGAAAATTTACATGTAACACTGTCCAAAATGATGTCATAATGTAGCCCATTTCCCATAGTGTTCTAAAATAAGAATATTGGAATAGAGAGGGGTGGGACTACGAAGTAGATGCTGGGAGGAAGGGTAGGGGAAGAAGAAGGATTCCCAGCCATGGGACTAGAAGAAGTAACAGAACCGCGGAGCACGTCTGACTCCCACAGGGCAGTCAGGGATTGACTCTCCCGAGGTTCCCATATATCCCTAGGTAGCCCGAAGGTTCGAACTCCATCCACCCAACATTAACTGATCCTATATATCCTCCAGTATCTTCCGTCCTTCACCAGGGGGATTCTTAGGGAATTCACTTTATCTTTTTGGTAATGCTTTTGAGCCGGGACAACAGCTGGGGTACACATGCTACCTACTTCCTGGCCCTGATGTACTTTCTATGAATTCCTTTGCCACAGGGGTAGTAGAGCCAGGTATAGTGAAGGACGAGAAGCTGAGAAAGAAGATGAAGGAAGCTCATAAGAAAATACATAAACAGAGCAAGCATAACAAGCAATCTTTTTCCTCCTCCTCCTCCTCCTCTTCCAGCAATGACTCTGACTGAATTCTAGGCCCTCTTCTAAAGTCATACCACCTCAGTCCTCCCATCAAGCCTTGGATACCATATGGTGCTGGGGGGAGATAGCCTGGAAGACCCAACCTCATTCCCAATCCCTTTGCCCAAGTTGGCTAGTGAAGGTGAGGAAAGGATCTCTAAGGTCCGAGAAAAAAGGATGTGGAAGAGGTCTGGGACTGATAGTCTTAAGATAATGGGTAATTTTATGAGGTATGAGAACTACAGCTACTAGTAGATTTTGCAGTCTACTCTATTCAGTCTATTGTCTACTAAGAAAGAGATTTCCTTTGAATAAGATAATGTGGCTGCCATCTTGGAAACTCATTTCTTGTTGGGCTTTTCTCACCCCAGTCATTTTCAGGTCTTACTCTACCTCTAAATAAGACTGTTTATCTCAGTCAAAAAAATAATGTTGGAGTCTATTTGCAGTTACAAAACGTTTTTACATGTGTTCCTACCTCTCACCACAACCCTGTGAGATAAGGTGGGGCAATGTTAACACTCCCATTTTGCTGATGAACAAGCTGCGGCTCAGAGAAATGAAATCATTGGCTCAAAGTCACCCAGATGGTGGCAGTGGGGGAGACTCAAATCCCAAGTCTTTTGCCTCCCAACTCCGGCAAGGACTTCTTACTGACCCTTAATGGTTGGGAAGTAAGGAAATGGTGTCACAGAAACTGCAGTAGGGGTTAAGAAGGTAGTGGTAGTGGTGGTTGTGGGGGTCATGAAACAAAAATAGTGCAAAGCTGCTGGCCTATACTGTGCTAACACATAACACCACATACATTGCATGAAACATTATGAGTAGCCTGGCATCTGCAAGTATGCATACCCTAGAAATGATAGCCCATGGGTCTAAGTGGCTTGTAGATGATTGATTGAGCTGGGGGCAAAGGGGATTGGGTTCGCCTGATATGAAAATCAGTTAAAGGAACAGAGGATGTCTAGCCTACAGAAGAGATGACTTGGGGGAAAACATCATGGCTGTCTTCAGGGATTAAACGTGTTCCTCTTGATCCCAGGGTGCAGAATTAGTTCCAGTAGGTGGGATTTGCAAAGAGGCAGATTTAGTGCAAATGAAAGGGGAAACATCCAAATAACTAGAGGTGGGAAAAGGTGAAATGTGCTACCCTACTGAAGGGAGCAGATTTGTTGTTACTAGAGGTCTTCAAGCAAAGCCTATGCAACCCCTTTTGGAGAATGTTTGTAGAGGAGAATTCTTGTTCAGATGTTCCAAAGTCTGAGTCTGTGGGTTATTAGGGAATACAGGGTAAGCTCAGGCAAGTAGGTCCTCAGGTTAAAGCTATGCAAGCTTGATTTGACTAAGCACTTAAAAAAATTTTTTTTGAGGCAATCAAGGTTAAGTGACTTGCCTAGGGTCACACAGCTAGTAAGTATCTGAGGCTAGATTTGAACTCAGGTCCTCCTGACTCCAGGGCCAGTGCTCTATCCACTGTGCCACCTGCCTGCCCCCAAGTAAGCATTTCTTAGGGTTAAGTTCATTTAGTGCATTTTCTAAAGGCTTCTGTATAAAGGTGTTAATGTATTTGTCAGCTAGAGAGAATCGTTAATAATTGGAATGTTGTACCTCTGGACTCTATAACATTCTGATTTCGCCTTGGGAAGTTGGGGAGAGATGGACATACTAGCCTGCCCAGCCATGAGTGATTCCTTCACATGGATGATAGACATCCTAACTATTGAAGGAAGGACATATTATTCAAAGATACTCTCCATCCTATGATTCCATGTCTCTCTTCTGCCACATTTCTGAGCCTTGACTTTACTTCTGAGTGAGTAGAAATAAATGGGAATTATTATAGGAACCAAGTGGGGTTGACTAATAGCAGTATCTGTAGTTTTTATGTTTTTATAGTGCTGGCTTTTTAAAAATGACCTTTTGTTGACTATTTGACAGGGGTAACTGATGTATCACTCTAAGAAATCTTTCTAAAAATCTTCTAGAGGCTGGTCTCTTAGTGAGGAATATTATGGCATATCAAGGCTATCCATGAAAATATATATATATTTTTTCCTTTGGAAAAATTGATATAAGAAATATATTTCACTGAATAGGAGAAAAAAAAAGAAACACAATCAAAATTCAGGTCGTTACCTCCTACATATAGGACAACACCATCGATGGAAGAGTCCAGCTTACAATAGGCATTTGACCCTTGTCTCCTAACAAAAGCAACATTTTTCACTTCAAACATTGTCGTACGGGAGCTCAGTTTTATTCCCTGCATATATCTGTCTTCATAAAAAAACTCTATTTTATCATTATCTGTTCTGGAAATGCAGCAAAAGGTGACACTGGAATCTTCTTCAGCATACATGATATCATTAGGGAAAATGTGAAATTCGCCTGAGGATTCCTGCCCTATAAGACACAGAAAAAAATCAACAAGTCAGAATCTCCTGCACATTCTATGGTGACAACGAGAGCCCATACTTCTTCCTGGAACTCTATTAAACTGCAACACAGACACTCTCCCCACAACCACCCTGTGGGGTGGGGAATACAAATTATTACCTCCACTTTCAGTATAAGGTAACCGAGGCCCAGAGAAGAAAAAGAACTTGCCAGCGTCATCACCAGTAAAGTGTCAGAGCCAGGATTTGAACTCAGGTCCTCTGAGATTCCATGCCTGGTATTCTATGCTTCACTACCTGTCATTGAAATGGGAGGGCAGGGCATCTAACCATCATCCGGTGCGATGTAAGCCAGGATCCCTGAAGGAAGCTGGAGGAGCTGGTGTTCACTACTTTTAAAGGTGCATCACAGACGCAAGAAAAGTTGGGCAAAGATAACTGGAAGCTGTAGCTGCAAGAACTTCTTATCAAAATCAGCAAAGCATTTTAAGGATAAATTCTTCTCCCCCTCCCCCTCATCCTCTTCCTCTCCGATTACTTCTTGGGAAACAAAGCTATTGCTGCATCTGTGACTGGGCTTTATGGACCTTATTTCTAGGTCCACTGATCACTTTGTTTAACAGTTCCCTTTTCAGGTAAACAGGATAACTGCTTTATAAATTAAACATTTACCACTGTGGTTGGCAGTCTGTCAAGTTTGAAAAGGGAGAATGGGGGAAAGTTCTAATCAAACAACATTATACTTTCATATAATAATGATAGTAATTACAAAAATATTTACTATAGAATTTATATGACATTTTAAGATTTACAAAGTGCTTTACAAATATTATCCCATTTGAACCTCATCCTGGAAGGCAGGTGCTATTATTATTCCCATTTTACAGATGGGTAAACTGAGACATACAGAGGTTAAAGTTACCTGTCTAGGATTCCCACAGTTCATAAGGGTCTGAGTCAGGATTGAACTCAGTTCTTCCTGACTTCAGGTCCAGCAATCTATCCAATGAGCAGGTAACTGCCTGCAAGTATCCCATTCCCAACAAGTCACATATGCATCATGAGCAACAGTTGTTAGCACCTGTCTGGCACCTACTTGCAATAATGGGTGTTTGGGAAATGATGGACATTGATCCAATGGCCTGCAGTGGCCAGATTGAGTTCTGGTATGATAGACAAGGTGAGGTCAGCATAAGCAGACAGAGTACACAGGTTGGAGCCACACAAACCTTCTTTGACAAAGCACTTAGCACAGTGCTTAGCCTGGCCCATAGAAAGTGCCTAATAAATATGGCTGACTGGCTAAGCATTTCCTAGGGATATGAGCAACATGGATGAGATGTGTTTTCTATAGCCTTCCAGAAGCATGACAGTGCTAATCATATGTTTTAAAGCTTAGAAGGAGGATCAAAAAAAAATGAAACAATGAATTAATGATGATATGATTTCCCTAGGATAGACCTAAAGTTGAGGGTGAAAGAATATTCAAAACTGACATTTTACAATGCATCTTTTTAAACTTAGCTGATATCTTTACGCTCTGATTTAAGTATGAATAAACTTCAAAACTCTGTTCTAATCTTCCCAGATAGAAGCAGACACTCAAGAACTATAAATTAATATTTTAACTATAAAAGCATTTTTACTTTAGCCTGACATCTAAGGGAAACGATAAGGCATTTAACACACATTTCAGTAACTGGGGAAAAAGAGGGATTCTCCACCTGTGATGTCTCAATATAATAAACTATAGGTAGGACAACTCCCTCTTCATGCAGACCGCCCACTCTTCTGTAACACATAGTCTTAGAGACTTGCCTATGATGCCAATGGGTTAAATGATAATAACAGGTGCATTATATAATACACCTTAAGGTTTGCAAAGCACTTCACATGTATTGCCTCACAACAACCCTAAGAGTTGGGTGCTATCTATATCATTCAGCTTATTTGTGTCAGAGAAACTTAGCATAACTTTTAATAGATTTTCATTGTCATCTTTTATTTTTACATCACCAAGATTTCCCTCTGCATCCCTCCCCTAAAGGATTTTTTTTGGGGGGGGAATCAGCAAAATTATTATTTAATATATCAAAAATGTGACATATGTACTGTTCTTTCTTTACCCATGAATATCACACCTCTGCAAAGAAATGGAGGTTGGGGGCTGAAGACAAATGAAAATCATAATTTTTAAAAACTATTTTGAAACTATACGATCACTCTTCTCATTAACCAAATACATGAAATTCCTCAGAGGATGACATGGCAACCCTGAACCTGTCATTGACTTCCTAGGCCAGCTGTTTCCTGTTTATAAGAAGCAAGTTACCCTTTACAGGAAAGGATGTTGTTTATTTAAACTATTAGAGGGGGAAAAACCCTGGAAAACTAGTAGGATAAATATATGCAAGTTATGAAAGTTATTACATATTTGGATAAATTATACTAGTGAGTTCAAGGGAGCCATTAAAATGACAAAAAGTCTTAGGTTTCTACTGTGGCTACTGGTACATAGCTACCCAGGGCTGGGCCCTAGGAAAGTGTGAAGTAGGCTAAGCGTGCTTCTGGCTCCAGGTAACCAGTAACTGGCATCTTCATGCTGCTCAAGCCCTCTCCCTTGTCTGCTCCCCACTAGCTGACTTTCTTGCACTTCTCAGACAACTATCTCATCCACCAGACTTTCCCCAAAAACTCCAACAACATTGCCCTATAATAATGTATACGGATGGACTTCTACTCCTTCAAGGTCCTACTTTCTGAAGTGAGTTCACTTGACAAACTAATCCTGATGGGGTGTTAATGGGTTTGTGCTTTGTTCTTCCCAGATAACACTTAAATTTTAGTTCTCCTAGAGATCAACTGCCATAACCTAAAGAAATGGTTTTAATGGTGAGTGAAAGATTTGGGCATAGGTAGGTCTTTGGAGGCCCCTTAATAATAACACAGAAGAAATGGAATAATAATAACAACAGCAGCAATTAAAAAAAAATGTCAAAGCTAACAATTCACTTTTATGTGGTGCTTCACAGTTTATAAAGTGTTTCCCTAACATCTTCACAAGGTAATTGAGGATTAGAGGGGTTAAGTGACCAATTGGGTTCAAGTTCTACTTCTCATGTTTCCTACCTGTGTGAACTTGGACAAATCACTTACTTTCCTCGGTCCTCAGTTTCCTTATCTGTAAAATGAGGTCCCTTCCAGCTCTAGACCTGTGATCCTTGGAAACCTCTAGTGTTATCAGTTTGAACACCCACCTGGCTATGAATTACCTAATATTAGGAGAGTATGTTTTAAAAGCCTTTTTTTTCTTACCCTTTGATACCACTGGTGGGCTCCAGGAACTCCAGATCCTAGACTCTGGGAATCTTTCATCATCCACCATACTTCTGATTCTTACAAAATGAGAAGTGCATTCTAAGGGGAGCACTGAATGCCAACACCATTGCAGAGTTTCATTAGACTTCAAAGTTGTGGTATAATTTTTCTGAAAAATAAAGAAATGGAGAATGAATGTCAAAATCAGTAGACCTTCTGAACCAAAGCTGGGCTGGAATAACAAGATCTATACTGAACAATAAGATCTCTTAATTGCCACAAAGTGGTACTGCATTGAAAAATAAACATAAAACCCGTTGCTATAATCTTGGCAAACAAGGGAGACCAACTGTCTGCCCTCCTGATGGTAAGGATGAAAAATGCGGAGCTAGAGAAATAAGAAGTCCAAGACTGGCATGAAGAGGCTATCAGCCAATCCTAAGCTATAAGAACATTGTGACAGGTCAATGACAACAACAACAATAAAAAATTTAGGCTCTCTCATTCTAGATCCATTCTAATGGATTAACTGTTAATGTTAACTGTCAGAATCCTGGGGTTGCTGATTGTCTTTCTAACATAGGCATGCCTGAGAGTCTAAGAAAACGTTTTGAAGGTACTATCCAGGACACAGCTGATCGCCAAATTTGTAAGAGTTATCATCTCCCACGCATTAGGGTGACTCTATGGGTAGGATCTTTGATAGCTTACAGAGCAGATCAAGGTACAAGTAATTTCCATAGGACACCTGATACAGCCACCCACCCAGCCCTGCTCTGCTCTGTTCTCCTAGGAGAAGCCCTCACCTGGCTTACCTCACCCTTAGTCCCCACCCCCATGTACTTTGTGATCCAGTCTCTTCAATGCTCTTCAAATAAGACACTTCATCTCCTGACTCTGGGCATTTTCACTGGCTGTCTCCCATACCTAGAATCTTCTACCTCCTCATCTCCACACTTCCCTGGCTTCCTTCAAGCTAAAATCCAACTAAAATCCCATCTTCTATAAGACCCCTTTTTAGCCTTCCCTCCACTGATTACTTGCAATTTTTCCTGTATGTATATGTTTATATACATACATTATATGTATATATCTCCTGTGTGTATATGTAATATGTACACACACATACATATCCGATAGATAGACAGACAGATAGATAGATAGATAGACTGATTCATACTGTTTGCATCTTGTCTCCCTTGTTAGGTTGTGAGCTCCTTAAGAGCTTGGGACCATCTTTTGCATTTCTTTCTATTTTCAGAACTTAGCAGTACCTGGCACATAGTAAGCACTACTAAACTATATATACTCTTTGACCAAGTGATACTGCTACTAGGTCTATGTGCCATCAAGAGCCAAGAAAGAGGAGCAAGAACCTTATGCACCAAAATATTTCTAGCAGTCCTTTTTGTAGTGGCAAAGAGCAGGAAACTAAAGGGGTTCTCATCAGTTGGGGAATGGCTGAACAAATGATGGTATGTGAGTGTAATAGAATACTATGGGGCTGCAAGAAATGACAAAAAGGAGTGGTTCCAGAGATACCTGGGAGTGACAAGATAAAAATTTATATTACCTCTGATTTTTACTGTATTAATTCTACAACATAATTGATTTTATGCTGTATTACTGTAAAATTGTTAGTTTCTGCCTGAACTCATCTTGCTCAGAAATGTGGTCTTTCCACATTTCTAGTCTGAATAAGTTTAAAGGCATAGTTGAAAGGAAATGTTGTTATTGCTCATGCAGTTAGCCCCTGGGACATCTGCTTGTTGTCTTTAAGCCCCAACCAGCTTAACCTGGTGTCAGCCCCCTCCCCCAAAAAAGACGTGTTGTCTGTCCTTGCCTATCCTTGTGTAATTAGGAGAGACCAAAGCTGGTAGTTCTGATCTCCTAACAAAGATTACAAGAGGCACGAGTCCCACAAAACAATGAACATTTCTTAATTGTTAGAGATGGGTTTTATTAGCCACACCTGAATGCCAACCCACTTTTCCAGTGGAACCAATTGTAATGCTCTCCAACTACCCAAACCATTCCTATGTGTTAATAAAAATGATCTCCCTGTTCTCACTGGGGTTGCTGGCCATAATGTGGTAGCCAGTCTGACCCACTTTGTTAATAGTTATAAGCATCACTGTTAATAAACTACTTTTGCTTTGAATATGTACCTCAGTTTATCTTTATTGTATTTACTTGCCACAGAAGATTTGTATGGACCAATGCAGAACGAAGTGAGTAGAACCAGGATAACAATTTATACTACTACAACAACATTTTTTTTTTTTTTGTGGCGGGAGTAGGAGGGAAGGCAAATCATTTGGGGCCTAAGGTCACACATCTAGTAAGTGTCAAGTTTCTGTGGCCACATTTGAACTCAAGTGCTCCTGACTCCAGGGCCAGTGCTCTATCCACAGCACCACATAGGTGCCCCAACAACATTGTAAAGACAAACAACCTTGAAAGACTTAAGAACTCTAATCAATACAACAACCATTTCAGAGAACCAATGACGAAGCAGGCTACCTGCCTTCTAAAAGAATGATAATAGATTTAAGATTCAGAATGAGACATTCATTTTTGGACATGGACAGTATGGGAAATTATTCCACTAGACTATGCATATTTGTTACAGGAACTGCTATTTTTTCTCTTGAACTGAAGGGGAGAGGATATAAGAGGGACAAAAAAAAATACTTGTTAATTGAAAAACAAAATTTTTAAAAATTAACAAAACGAGCAAACGAAAAGAACACCAGCAAAGAGGTTTCACTCTTACTGGTTTTATCTACTATCCCTGCATTGCTTCAGAGTGGAATACAACCCAATGCCCTCATTAGGGTTATTTGTGGCAGTAATTGCCTATTTGATCATCCCACAGTTCAAGCACCCTTCCTCTATGTGTAGGACCTCCTTAACTGCCTTAAAACTAATGATTTCATGCGGGCACCACTTTTTAAAATTTTGATTTACAATTAAGTGGATATCAAAGGTAGGATATTTTAGAAGATAACCATGGGGATTTTTTGTAGTTGTTCTAAAATAGAAGGGATTTCAGATACATTTCATTAAAATTAATGTCTTGAGATGAATCCAAGATACCAGAGTGATAGGATCTAAGGGAGTCAGCCTTTTTATAAAAAGCACAAACAAACAAACAAAAAGAAAATGAAACACAAAGGATCTGTGATTTTGAAAGAACAGAACTATCAGGGTGGAAACTCCCTCCAGCAACACAGATTACAACTTGTCTATGATTTAGTATAGGGGTAGAAAACCTGTGGCCTCGAGGCCACATGTGGCCCTCTAGGTCCTCAAGTGTGGCCCTTTGACTGAGTCCAAACTTCACAAAACAAATCCCGTTAATAAAAGGATTTGTTCTATAAAACTTGGACTTAGTCAAAGGGCCTCACTTGAGGACCTAGAGGGCCACATGAGGTTTTGAGGCTGAAGGTTCCCCACCCCTGACTTAGTAGGTAAGTCCTAAGGAGCTAAGTTAAGGGAATTGTCCAGGTCACAAAGTTAGTAAGAGTCTAGAAGAGAGAGGCGAGAGGGAGAGAGAGAAGGAGAGAGAAAGAAAGAGGGGAGAGGGAGAAGGAGAAAAAGAAAGTGACAGAAAGAGAGAGAGACAGACAGAGAGAGAACTACTAAATAGAAGATAAATGGCTAAAAAAAAACCAATGAACATATACACACAAATAAAAACCTATCAAAAATTTTAAATGAGCAAAGCAAAGAATTTAATACAATTTAAAGTATTGTTGGGCAATTGAATCAGCTAAAGTACCAGAGCCAACACAAGTGGAAAAAGAAATATTTCATTATTATCTCATTGTATTTATTTTTTTAAACTTCATGACCTTTCATTTTGTATTGTGATTTTTCTAAGCACTGGCAATTCTTGACTAATTTCCCTCAAATGATAAGAAAATAATTCAAATAGTAAAATAATAATTCAAAAGTAATTTTAAAATTTTCAAAAAGAAAATGAGAACAGAAAGAATATAATAGAGAACTCCATGTCTAACCTGGCCAATCTCTACAATGAATCATAAACTCCTTGAAGGTAGGGACCATGCTTTACATTTTACAACAAATACTCTTGAGTATTTACTATTGGAGACAGCTAGGTGGCTCAGCGGATAGAACACTGGACCTGGAGTCAGGAAGACCTAAGTTCAAATCTGGCCTCAGACACTAACTAGCTGCGTGATCCTGGGTGACTCACTTCACCTCTGTTTGCCTTAATCCACTGGAAAAAGAATGGCAAACCACTCCAGTATCTTTGCCAGGAAAATCCCACAGTCAGCACTGGTGTGCTATAATCTATGGGGTCAGGAGGAGTTGGACATGACTGAATAATGACAACAGCACTTACTATGTACAGGCACAGCTCTAGGAGAGAGAAATAAAAATAATAAGGCAGAGTCTCCCACAAACTAGTTAGAGATAAAATATATATATATATATATGTACACACACACACACACACGTGTGTGTGTGTGTGTGTGTGTCAGTGTCCCACAACCTCATAGTATAAAGGTTCTGTGACTTCTGGCCCAGGCATGCCTGAGAAAACAGGGCAGAGATTGAAGATCTTAGGACATAATGCTTTTATAGGGTCACTGGTCTAGAGCTGTAAAGGCTTTGAACCCAGATCCTATGATTCCTGAGAGCCAGTCCTCTTTCTACTGCCTCTCTGCCTAATCCTTTATTTTATGCTTTTTATTTTATGCCTTTGTTTTATTATTTTATTTATATTATTTTATGCCTTCAGACCTCCAGCACTCTGCAGTACCCTCCATAGAACAAGAATTTCCCCAGAGAAACACACAACACAGATGACCATACGTATACAAAGCCACCCAGGGAACCAGATTCCTCAGAGCTGTACTGCTATCAGTTAACAAGCATCTATTAAGTATTTATTATATACTAGGCACTGTGCTAAATGTTCCTCCCCTCAAGGAGCTTACATTTTACCCTAGAAGAAATAACACGTGCAGAGATGCAAAGTAATTTGGTAGGGAATGGAGATGAAGAAGGGGAAGGCATGGGGGATAGGGGTAAACAACAGAACAGAACAGTAGCTAAGCCTGAATTAGACTTTAAACAAACATTCAATCACTGCTATTTTCATGGGACACTTTGCTTAGTCATTCAATCATTTCCATAAGCATTTTAAGTGTTTGCTAAGTGCCAGGCACTTTACTAAGTTCTGGGGATATAAAGAAAGACAAAAACAGTCCATCCCTTGAAGGAATTCATAGTCTAAAGGGGTAGACAACACAAAAACAGCTGTGTACATACATGATCTATACAGAGACGATGTAGAGTGATCCTAGAAGGAAGGCATTAGTAGTATGGGAGAGCAGGAAAAGCCTCTTGAAAAAGGTGGGATCTGCACTGAGTCTGCCATAAAAAAGGGTCTACCGCTCTCTCTCCTGAGACTTTCAGTACAAGAGCTAATTTAGGACATTGGCAGATTTACTACAGGAGGCTTCAGAGGGGAAGAGAGGCTGGTGCTTGTCAGGGTTATTTGCAACAATGGTTGCTTTCCTGCCGCATAGACAATTGCACTGTTTGTGGTTTGTTTGTTTCTTTAAATTGTGGTAATAGTATCCCATTATCCCCTTTCCAAGTCCCCTCCTGCAGTAATTTAGCCTGTATATTGGAGGGGGAAGGGAATTGGCTAATACTGGCATCCTTTTTGCTGGTTCCCTGTGTTGTTTACAGCGAGTGACCCCGTCTTGATCTCCATATTCCTTGTTGTTATTGTTCAGTTGTTTCAGTCATATCTGACTCTTTTTGACCCTGTGGACTTCTGTCCATGGGGTTTGCTTGGCAAAGATACTGAAGTGGTTTGCCATTTCCTTCTTCAGTGGCAAACAGAGGCTAGGTGACATGCCCAAGGCCACACAACTAGGAAGTTTCTGAGCGTGGATTTGAACTCAGGTCTTCCTGACTCCAAGCACAATGCTCTATCCACTGTGTCACCTAGCTGCCCCATATTCCCTAATGGCAGCTGTAATGATTAGTGGTAGCTATAACAACAGTTTCTTCCTATAGGTCTTCCTTCTTGTCCTTTTCTGAAAGAGTTTAGAAATACTAAAGATAGTTCTCATTATTCCATTCAGGGTTCTCCAAAAGGTGTGTGTGTGTGTGTGTGTGTGTGTGTGTGTGTGTGTGTGTGTGTATGGGCAACCATCAGCTCTTTACCCCCTTGTTTCTTGCTACAGGTAGATCTCTGCCTGAGACAGTGGCATGGATTTTAAAGTCCTGTCTGCCAGGAGATTCTCCTCACCCTTCTTAGAAAGGACTCCTGGACCATTCTGCTTATCATGAGGAGGCTGTCTGCCAATAGCTTGTCTTATGGTTTCACCCAGGATGTATGGGAGGAGTTAAAGCCTTGCCCCTATGAACTAGCTTTAGAAGAAGCTCATTCACCCAAGTCCATGAAATACAGGAATTGGGCTGCCTAAGCCACCACAAACCAAATACTACCCTTGAGGAGGCCATGCTAACCATCTCCCAGACTACCTGGCCAGAGTAGCTTGCCCACTCAGTTATCACCTGGGTCAGAGGAATGAGTTCCTGTTGCACTTACTCTCATAGGTCTTCCTTAAGCTGGGACCACTCATTCGTAGATAATTTTCTGGATCTGAAGCTCCCATTTCAATGCTAAGCTGCAAGTAATATAATTTCAGGGGTCCCCATTTCCGTAAATGCTGCCTTTTATAGTCCTAGCCCAGAACTCCCAACACTGGTGAGCTAGATGACTAGGGATGCCACACTCACAAAATAGGTCCTGACAAACCCAGTATTTCCATCTCTTAATGGTTCAAAACTTCTCTCTGATCACCATCTGTGGGTTTAGCACTCTTCTGCCACCCTGATAGGTCAATATATTCTATTCGGCCCCGAGCTTGCCTCTTCTTTCTGTCCTCCAGGTGGTCATTTAGCAGCATAATCGTGTCAACCAAGGCTACCACAACTCTAAGCCTAACATTCTCTGCTAAATAACCTTTCAAATCTCACATGCCTGGGGCAGCTAGGTGGTGTAGTGGATAGAGCACCAGCCCTGGAGTCAGGAGGACCTGAGTTCAAACCTGGCCTCTGACACATAATACTTACTAGCTGTGTGACTCTGGGCAAGTCACTTAATCCCAATTGCCTCACCAAAAAAAGAAGGAAAAAAATCCAAAATTCTCACATGCCCATCTGAAAGAGTTTTGTCTTTCTCCAAATGCCCCTCAACTGATTGAATATGCCAATACAAAGAAGCAGCAAAGCATTCTCTCGTTGTATTCCCAAAAGTAGTTATAGATGAATTTTATTCAACTTTTCTTCTTGAAATCCCTGATTCTTTTAAGACTCAGATCAAACTCTACTTTCTGTATGAAGCCTTTCTAGGTCATCCTAGGAACTAGTGCCTTCCCCTTCAAGGTTATCTCTTACCTGATTTATATGTGTTTAGTATATAGTGTACCTATATGTGTGTTTTATGCATATTTATATGCATATGCGTTGTCTCCCCCATTAGAATATAAGTGTCCCTAGTGCCTAGCATAGTCACAGAGGTAACACGTAGCTGTTTCATAAATGCTTCCTTGCTTTATAATTCAAATCACCAGAAACCCTGCCACAAACTCCTGATAGCTCTATAGCTCCCCTCTTCTATCAAAGGAACTGTCCATTTCAGGACCCTTCCTAATTTCCCTGTTCTGGAAGATGTTGTTCTCACCACCAGTACAAATGCCAAAAATGTATCCACCTGGCAGAATATAAGCCCTCACATCCTTCATTTTTGTGCTTGTACCCATACACCTAGCACAGTACCTCACATAATCTTAATACCTCACTTAATCTTGTTGAATTGACCTGCCTTTTAAAAAAATACGGTAGAAGAAAAGATTTTTTTTAATAGAAAATAGCACAAGAAAAAACAATAGGGAATTTTTCCTTCCTGGGAAATCTTCGGTCAGGATAAACTTCCACTTATGAGTTATTTCTCCTGTGGCATACAAGAAATTCGGAGTCACTCGCAAGTCACTATTTGTTCCCTTAATAGTCAATTATCCAACAAACACTCCACCAAGCTTTTGGCTCTTACTATCCAGTTAAAGTTGGTACCTAGAAATGGTGGTCACATAGGGCAGCCCACCCTAAGGTACCTTTGTACTTCACAGTCATATCTAACATGGTTTTTTTTGGGATGATATGTTTAATTTTGATTATGAATTGAAATAGTAACTTTGGGTTCAGTCTTCCCAAAATATAGTTTTGATCAGATTATTACTCCCTTGCTCAACATTCAATAGTCTACAAGGCTAAAGCTCAAACTCCTTAGTTACCCTCCATAATTAGGCCTTGTTCTACCTTTGCAACCTCTCTCTTATAACTTTCCTATGTGAACTCTCTAATCCAGTCATCGGGTCTCCAGATAAAACTTTTGTTTTCCCATCTCTATACCATATTTAAGTTGTTCCTCCTGCTTTTCCCTGCATCTCCACTCATTAAATTCCAACCAAATCTTTAAGGCCTTGTTCAAACCCTATGTCCTCCAAAAGGCCTTATTTGATTATCTTTCCAGCCCCTGAATTCCCATTACCTCTACAAATACATATACAATAAACATTTATTAAGCTCTTGCATTATGCAGAGCATGATTGCACTAGTTGCTGAAAAAGACATAAAGTTTAGTTAAGATAATGTTCTCAGCCTCCAGGAGCTTACAACTTAGTGAAAGTTGAGATAGCACTGCAGAGAAACATAATATAGATTATAAAATACACAGCTTTATAGAAGTTATTTGTATACATGGCTAACTTCTTTAACTAGACTAAGCTCCATGAATGTCTGCATTTCATATTTCTCTGTATCTCTGGCAACATATAGCCATAATACACAGTATGCATAATAGACACTCAAAATCAGATTTAAAGCTGGAAGAGACCACGCAGTCCAACCTCACCATTTTAAAGATAAGAAAATTGAGATCCAGAGAAGTTAATAGTAAAAAGTAAATAGCAGAGCCAGGATTACAGCCCAGGATCTCAGATCCAGTGCTGTCCCTATTGTAATCCATTATTATTCCTCATGAGTTCCCACTCTCTCCCATAAAACACTCTGCAGCTGTGCAGTAGACAGGCACCTCCCCCATTCTGACAACAAGCCAATTTCACTCCCAGAGCAGGGCTTTTTCTGTACTCAAGATTCTCATATGTAAGGAGAGTCCTACATAGAAATATAGGGGAGCCAAGAGGCCATGCCAAACACAGGATACTCTTTGCCCCATATTCCCTTTTTCAGGCTACCCACTGACAGCAACATACAAATGTTATGAACATTTTAGTGAAACCTTACCAATAACACTGACCACATCAGCACACATGTACCGATTCTTCCTTCTCCTCCTGCCCACATAGAGAAGTGGGACTTGTGATTGCTTTAACTTTGTTGTAACATTTTATTCTTTGGATTATGCTCTCTATGACCAGATATTCAAGTTATATACCTTTGATTCTGTAATAAGAGCAAAATATATCACTAATTGAAACCACAAGTATATTGTACACCATAATGCAACATACTTTGTGTTGCACTGCTTTACAGTGGCTTCTTTGTGGGCATTGAGCCTGTCCTCTACTAATGACTAATAGAGCTTTCCTGCCTTTCGTGCACTTGTGAATGGAGATTACATGCCACCACAATGGTGGTCCAATTTTTTTTTTTAAGAAATGGGCTCCCAAGGCAGCTCTTTTATTAACTGAAAGTAACAGCTTGAATTAGGACTTTCTAGTGATAAATGACTCTTAATAAATTGGTACACAGACTCTTAACATTTATAAAATATGTTCATGAAGTCACACTACTGGATACTAAGGCAGAGGCTTTATTCTGAAGACTAAATCACACTATATATCAGCTTCTAAGCTTAATAAGACTATTTACTAACCCACCATTCATCACTGATGCTCTCCAATGGATGGAATAGGGCTGCAAAGGAGTAGGAAGATGGCACAGCTGGCAACATCCCAGTGGGACTCTGGACATGGATCCACACAAAGATAAGAGACAGTTGTAGTGGTGAGAGTCAAGTGACACATAACCCAAGATGGGAAACTCCTAGTCATGTAGGGTAGATGCTTTCTTTGCTTTTCTTTATTGTTTCTAAGAGTCACCTAGGACAGCAAGCGATTAAGTGACTGTGTCAAGGGTCACACAGCCAATATGTGTCTGAGGCAGGACTTGAACCTAGATTTTCCTGACTCAAGGCCAGCTCTTTATTCACAAGTCATGCTACCTATGCAGGATACATAGTCTGAAAATATCTGTTTTTGAAAATCAGAATTCATGACACTTTCTCTTCATGGAAAATAAACCAGGGAAATCTAATAATGGAATCTTATATCAGTCCTAAATTCTCAATTCCAGAAAACACTGAACAATTCAGGGCCTGCATTCAGAGCATAATAAATAAAGAGTCCTACAATTTAGGAACAAGACTGATAAGCTAAAGAGCATCTGGAGAAGGGAAACTTGGATTATGAAGGAGCTTGAATCCATTTCACATGAAGATGAGTGAAAAAGAACTGGGGACATTTAGCTCAGAGGAAAGAAGATTATGGGTAGGGGGCATGATAGCCAAGTTTAAATATTTGAAGGCCTAACCTGTGGAAAAGGGATTTAGTTTGTTCTGTTTGGGGCAGCTAGGTGGAGCAGTAGATATAGCACCAGCCCTGAAGTCTGGAGGACCTGAGTTCAAATATGACCTCAGACACATGACACTTTCTAGCTGTGTGACCCTGGGCAAGTCACTTAACCCCATTGCCTAGTCAAAAAAAAAATAGATTTGTTCTGTTTGGCCACTAGGGCAGAACCAGGAATAATGGATGGAAGCTGAAAGTGGAAAATTTAGAAATAACATATGGAAAAACTTTCCCAATAGTTAATTTTGTCCAAAAGTAGAATGAGAAGGTCATGGATTCCACTTCATTAGAGGTTCCAAGCAGAGCCTACATGACTACTTACCAGGTATGTTATAGTGGAGATTTTCTCTTATGACTGCAGTAGATGGCCACCAAGGCCACGTCCAACTTTAAAATTCTGTGATTTGCTGAAAGTAATAATGTGGGAATGGAAGTATGGAGAGCTGGTTGCTGTCAAATCAGCTATGAAAGCAGAACATTTCTAGTATCACAACATTATCTGGGTAACCTAGGAAGAATGTTGGAGGATAGCTTGAATTACCTGAATTAATCAAATGGATAGTCCTGATTTACTAAATAATTGTTTCCCTTCAAACATTAAGATGATTTCAAAAAATATTCTTATAAAAATATTCTTAAATATTCAATGAGAATAATTTAGGTTAGGCATATATCTAGAGATGGACAATGAACTGGGCCAGAAGTGGATAGTAGGAGAAATAGGGCTGGATCGCATCTGGGAAATTGCATAGTGATTTTTAACAACCCCAAAGCACTCTGCCAAAAAAACCCATTTCTTTAAGGCCAATATTTTTCAAGGAATAAATTCACAAAGTAAACAGATAAGTGCTTTAGCTTCTCATCTAGTAATCTGAAAAAAAAATTTCTCCCTAGCAGTTGATTCACTGTTATCTGTTGATGATAAAATAAAGGCTGAGAAAAGAACTATTTCTAAGAAATTAAATTTGCCCAAATTTCATCAAAAATCCTTACTGCCTTGGGAATATTAAGTCAGGATCAAAGGTCCAAGCACAGCTCACTTGAAGGAAACTTGATAAGTAAACTAGGATTTATAAGACAGATAAATTAAAGAGATTTACCACAGCACTTCTTTAAAGGCAAGGTCCTTTCATGTACCTAAATGACTAAATTTATAAAAATTCCATTTCCACAAAAACTTTCAGAAACATTTCTGTTGTGTTATGGTGAATGTGTAGAAGTAAAGATTTCTGAAAGGCCAACATGTAGTTTGGGACAAGTTTCCTTTCTGCACTATCCAATCCTACCTTAGGTATACTGATGTCAGAAGGTGGAGGATTAAATAAGAGCATGTCCAAAGAAGGGCTTCAATTGATTGAAGAAGTTGTGGAATTTTAACCAGGAGAAGACTTATTGGCAGTGGTGGAACAGGGGGAAGGCATGGTGAATAACACCTCACTGGGTGTCTTCAAGTAGAGGCTGCATGATCCCTTGTCATCATTGTGGTAGAATTCAGTCATACATTGCCGGATTCCTAGTTAGATTAGCTGGCCTTTGAGGTCCCTTACAATGGCAAGATGCTGTAGAGTAGGCTGTTTCATATTACTTACCATGACTTCTGTACAAGAAACAGTGGAAAAGATATCAAAGATCTATACAACAGGAAAAGCCATTCATTTACTGAGAGATAACGCGGACTGTATGAGTATCTAAAAACATTAAAGGGACAAGAGGAAGGCCTTCAGCATATTGGAAAGATCGTTTTGGGGAAGATTAATAGAAAAGCATGAACAAGAATCATACTGAATGAGACATGGATGGAGTGGGTTCTGCATTGGTGAAGGGAATAATTCCAGATTATTGAGTCATGAAAGTATCCAAGCAGGGCTCAAGAAGATAATCCAAGTGGGAATGGAAGGAGATTTTTCTAGCCTTTGTGCTCATATGGGATTATTCTTAGCCCTTCTAAAAATCAATCAATATGCATTTATTAAAAGCTTAGCCCTAAGGACACAAAGAAGAAAGCGAAATAGTCCTTGTCCTCAAGAAACTTAAATTCTAACAGGGAAATGGCATATACATATACAAATGTCTCAAATACATACAAAATATATTCAAAGAAGTTTACTGGGCAGAGATATTAGCTTCTTGGAGGAGCAGAAAAAACTTCACAAAAAAGGTGGTGCTTGAGCAGAATCTTGAAGGAAATGAGAAATTTTAAGAGCTAAAGATGAAAAATTATAGACATGGGAGACAGGCAATGAAAGGCACAAAGACTAGTAGTGCCTTATGGTTACCTTCAATCATCCAGATTCAGAAACTATGTGCCATCCTCAATTCCTCACTCTCTCACCCCCCATATCCAATCAGCTGTAAATTCCTGTTGATTTTGCCTTTGTATCTCTCATACATGGCCCTTTTTCTCCCCTGACATGATGACCGCTATGGTGCCAGCCTTCATCACTCCAAGCCTGAATTATTTCAACAGCCTTCCAGTTGGCCTCCCTGCCTCAAAATCTCTCCCCACTCTAGTCCAGCTTTCACTCAGCTACCAAAGTGATTTTCCTGTAGTACAGGTCTGACCATGTCACTTCCCAATAAATTCCAATGGCTCCCTATTCTCTCCAGAATAAAACATAAAAATCCTCTGTTTGGCTTTTAAAGCCCTTTATAATCTAACCATTTCCTGCCTTTCTAGCCTTCTCATATTTTATTCCCCATCCAACATCACTAGGTTCCTTACTGTCCCTTACACACAACACTCTGTCTCCCCCCACCCCATCTCTCTGCTTTTCACATGGAGAATTGGCTATTCTCCATTCCGAGGATGCTCTTTCTTATTATTTCTGCCTCTGGGTTCCTTCAAATCTCACCGAGGTGAGATTTACCTTTCCAAAGAAGACATTTTTGATCCCCCTCAATTCAAGTGGCTTTCCTTTGAGATTACCTCCAATTTACCATGTATTTTGTAAGTACATAGCTGCTTATGTGTCATCTGTCCCCTCTCCCTTAGAGCTCCTTGAGGGCAGGAACTGTTTTTTTTCCTTTTTCTTTATATCCTTGGCACTTAGTGCAGTGCCTGGCACATAGTAGGTACTTAATAAATGCTTATTGACTTGACTCAGTTCAATCAGTTTTGAGTCCACCTAACTGAACCATCATTGAGCCTATACCTCTCCTCATCCCAATAATAGTATACAAGTCTCTTATATCTTCTTGAATTTTAGGTAAATTACACCTATAACACCTCTCCCCAGCTCTGCCAGTTTAGTTATGCTATCAAAAAAGCAAATTAAGTCAATCTGTCACTACTTGTTATTGGTGCTGACATGTTAGGTGTCTGTGATCACTGTTTCTTTTTCTTACTATTCACTAGCTATGCCTTCTATCTATGCCTTCTAGAACTTTGAACCTTCTAGAACTTTGCCAGAACAGAAGTCAACCTCACAAGTTCATAGCTTACAAACTCTACCTTCTCTCTTGTCTCTTCAGACATCAGGACAATGTCTGCCCTACCATCTTTTCATCTTCTCTGTGCTTTACCAAAGATCTTTTTCATTCCCCATGAAGCCACCTCTTATCAATGCACATGCTGACTGTCTGAAGCACCTTTTTAAGTTCTTAATGGAATTTCTCTACCTCTTCATTATCTCCAACAGATGTTGATACTTAGATTGCAATTCTCTTCTTGTTATTTTTTTTTTTTTAAACAAGTGCTGGTGATGAACACTGCAAGGGCAAATAATCAAGCATCTCATGAGATAGTTCTTGTTGCCTTCGAGTGCAGATAAGATAAAATCTCCCAACTCCTTCACTTTCCCCTGCCAGGAACACCTGTGAGTCATTCTTGCATTTAGCTGAAACTTCCTTCATTCCATGGTTTCATTTATAGTGAAAATGTCAAAATGAATGTGAGCTGTACAAAACATGCCAGAATGCTTTCTCCCACCAATGATAGAAAAAAATACCATTTAAAAATACTTACATTCTCAACAGTGTTGGATAATGTACTTCTGTAGATGTCTATTTGGAAAATCATTTTTAAATTCAACGTATAATTATGTAGGTGAACAGTCCATTGTATATCCAAGCACTGTTCATCAGAACGGATGGAAACATTAATAGATTCAGGAGGATATACTAAATACTCAGATGATCCTGAAAGACAGAAGTGAGTTATGGAAAAATCATTACTCAGGCATGTATAAATAGTTGCACAAATTAAATTGACTATTTCTTGCACTGGCAAGATTAAACCATCCACCTCATTTACTTGTTCTTATAAGAAATAAGTGCTCAGTTCTTAAAACTGAAAAACAATGAAACTGCACAAAAGGATCCTTTGGGGGGCAAACTCCAGTTGTTTTGGGAATTGGGAGCAAGAAAGACTAATAACTAGGAAAGTGCAATCATTAATACTATTTCATGCTTTTGGGAGGAAAAAAATTGGAAATTCTTTTTTTTTTGTTAGAAGTTAGCACTTTACAGGTTTTAAAGAAATATGAAATGAGGACGTATCCCAAGGTAGTGCAGTTTGGTGGAAAAAGCATGGGATTTGCAGTCAAAGGGACTGGATTTAAATCCCAGCTCTGCTACTTACTAACTTCTTTAGACATTTCTTCTTCCACTTCCCTGATCCTCAGTTTCCTTATCTGTAAACTGAAGGGGTTGTACTAGATGATTCGTAAGTCTCCTTCCACTTATAATAATAGTCCTAGCAGCTTCTAAGTGTCAACACATAGATCATTGCAACAGACTTAACACCTCTATCAATCAAAAAGTTACTAATCATCTCCTAAGTATCCAGCACTAACCTAGGCATTGTGAGAGATATAAAATAAGGATAAGAAAAGGTGTTCCAGCTGGGGAAATGAAACTAGTGCAAAAAAAAAAACACCAGAGAATCATAAAAGACTGCAAGATCAAGTGGTATGGTACAAACTATCAGTGCTATAGGCACTGATATAGGACCCAGTTGGAATAGATTTTAGAGAGCATCTAAACCAATTCCCTTATTTTATAGTTGAGGAAACTGAGGCCCAGCAAACTATGCAATTTACTTAAGGTCATGTAGGGAGTAAATGTTAAAAATAGGATTGAAGTTGTTTTCTTCTCATCCATCTAGTGGGATGGAAGAGTAGGAGTCAGACACTGGAAAATAGCCTAGTCTTTCCCATGTTGACTCCAGATCCAGCACTCTCTCCACTGTGCCGTATCCTAGAGATATAATTGACAAGAATAGGAAAGGTGAGGGAGAGAGAAGAGGCGAGGGTTATTCTGAACTAGGAAAATAGTGTTGCTTTCAACATGAGGCAATTTTGGAAGAGTGGCAGGTTTAGGAGGAAAGATTATTTCAAAAATGTTGGATTTCAAATACTGATGGGACACTTTGGTTAAAAAAAAAATCCAGCAGGCATCTGGTGCTATGAGATTGGAATTCTGGCAAGAAACCAGGGATTGACAAATAGATTTAAGATTCATATACATAGAAATGATAGCAAGAACTGATGAGATCATGAGAGAAGAACCCAATCATGAGAGAATACTCAAGCCAAAAGGGTAGGAGATGGATAGACATTGCAAAAAAGTAGTCAGACAAGTAGGAAAAGAATCAGGAGAGAACAGTGTCAAACAAGTCAAGAGAATAAGATTCAACAGTAAGGACTAACCATCAATAAAGGCACTACATATTCACCCCCTTTCACAATTTTCTCCTAGACTGTTCCCTTACTGGCAGGTCAATAGCCAAGCAGTTCACACATTCTCCACAACATTCCTCACACTTTCCATCCCAGATTGTCTCTTGTGTGTTGGACTACCAAAAGGCCATTATGGAGGTTTTCCATCCATCCATTCATGGTAGTCTCATCAATCAGCCACAGCATCACAGAATTTTAGATCTAGAAGAGACCTCAGTGGCCATGTAGTCCAACTACACCTGTATAGGAATCCCCTCCACAACAACACCAGTAAGTGGGTATCCAGCTCCTGCCTGAAGATATAGAGTGAGAGAGAGCTCACTATCCTTCAAGGAAGACCACTTTTGGATAACCTGTCCATTTGTTTTCCTTACATCAAACCCCAAAGTTGCTTCATTTCAATGTTCACTTATTGTTCCTAACTCTTTGCTCTGGGGCCAAGCAGATCAAGCTTAATACCTCTTTCCCCAAGACAAATCTTCAAATACTTAAAGTCCTTGGACCCCAAACCTAATGGCCTTTTCACTAAACCTTCATTAATATCCTTTATCAGACCATACATCCCAATTTTAAGTTCAGAAGTATAGTCACTAAATTTGTACTGGATCACAAGAGCAGCAGAGTGAGGACTCCTTCAATAGTTTGGCAATGGATAAGTCAATCAGTCAGTCAGCAAATATGTGTTAGACACATATGTGCTAGACACTGAGTGCTGAAATACAAAAAAAGAAAGACATTTCCTTCCCTTAAGGAACTTACAATCGAATGAAGTAAGACAACACATAAAAGGAAATTGAAAAGGGGAAGGGAACAGTGATTGATAATATAATAAACTTGAACTGAGCCTGCTGAGTCCAGCCTACTTAAAGTGCAGTGTTAAACCTCATTCATAGAAGTTGTTTAAAATATATTAACTCACTGATTTTCTTTTTTAGAAATTTAGTGAATTATGCTTGCAACTTAAGGCTACCAAGAAAATAATGTACTGAAACTCTCAAAAAAGGAATAAAACAATCAGATTTATTTCAAGGCATGTGTCCAACACCAAGGGGTGCAAAAATAAAACCCTGAGGAGCAGTTTTTTCTTATAAAATAACATTCAGGAATATTCCATTAAGACCTCACAGTTCCATCGGTCAAGATGCCTTACTATAGCTATATATCACCCTAAAAGAAAGGGTTCTCTTCCTGAAAAAAATCAGCAAATGGATGGGCTAAGGGTTTGAATAAAAGCAACCTGGCCAAACTTCAATGATCTGACCATAAATACCAACCTATGGTAGTTTTTTTTTTCAGCCAAGTGTTTTTATCCTATAAAACACTCCCTCAGACAACTAGCTGTAAATCCTCAGGCTTGTGATTGGTGCTGAACAAAGAGGGTTGGTTAGTACAAAGGAGGGCTCTCATTGGGAAGGAAGTCTCTCCAATTTTTTGGCTTAGCCCAAACTCTATCACTCATCCTCTCACAAAACCCAGGCATGTTGCCAAATAAACTTGTCTACCAAAACTGCAATTAAAATTCAACCAGTGGTGTCTCTAGAAAACAAAGAAACTCTTTCCTTGTGCAGTATTGGAGAACAGCATTTTTTTTTTACCCACAGCATCATGGTCAGTATGACCAGTGAAAACAGGGGCCATGATACTGTGATACTAAGGTTTCTCCTAAAGCCCTTCAGAGTCTAGTAAACAAGTACCTGCAAGCCTACAGAACAGACTGTAACTTCCTGGCAAGAAGGGCGCTGAACCCTGTGGCATCCCAGAACTACTGGGACATGGTTCAGCCCCATACTTGTCTTTCATTCTCCGTAGTGTCTTTCATTCAGCAAGTGTTAATTAAGGATATGTTAAGCAAGAAGGTATTCTTGGACAAGCACATTTCATCATTTGGACCTGAGACAATATCAGTTTTAGGTTCTAATGGGAGGAAGATATAATGAAGACAAGAGGACAATAAAAAATAGGTGGGGTCTCTAGCAGGAGCATTTGATTGGCTTCCCACCTTGGATCCCACAGACTAGGAGATGTCAATTATTACTGAGGCTGAAAGTTTCCAGTAGGGAAAAGGAGAAAGGGTGGTATTTCTAAAGAACAGGCAGGTGGGAGGAAGGGTGTATCTAGAGCAAAGACAGCCTATCTAAAGATAGGCTAGGTCCAGAAAACAATACTTTTTTTGTATTACCATAGTTCTGTGATTAACTTGCATAGGTCACTCAGAAGTAAACTATAAAAAGCTAAGTATTACTTACTAAGAAAGAAATATGAGGTAGTTGGTGAGAGCTTGAGAAAGGAAATATTTTTCTCAACAACTTCACCTCTCACACATGGAGTATTCATTTTCTCCACCAATAATGACATTATTATACAGATACCCAGACTGGACCCTGGATTAAATTCCTGTGCTCACAGCACATATATGGCCAGCACAGTGCTGTACGTGGACATTAACAGCTGATAATTAGCATTTAGCATTCGGCTAATATGTGATCCTCTCAGAAGTTTCAAGTACCAAAAACCTGGCAAGAAATTTCTTATGTGGACTTCTCAACTACATTTGGGAATTGGAAACTGGATAGCAGTAACTCTGGTAAAGCTACAGATGATCACAATTGTGGTTGGGGTGCTGTCATAGTCCAAAAAAATATGGTTTCTTGGACCCAACCTTTCTTTTGAGAAGCACTCTTTGTTCTACTCACCCCCCCCACACACCTTTCACCTTGTCTGCCCTTTCTTTGGACCCTTTCTCCCCCACCCCACCCCCAACCTCTCTTTCTTTTGTTTGGAATCTTCTGTATTAGAAACGCCTTGACTTGATGATAATTAGCCCCTTTAAGCCTGTCTGATCAGAGGTAGGAAACTGATGCTATGCTCCTGCTTAGAAATCTCATCTATTCCTAGACCCCCTCCCTCTTTTGCATATCCCAGGCACAATTCTGTTGTGTGGACCAATCTGGGTGTGTCTTCACAAAAGCAGGAGGTCGGACAAGAGCCTGGCACAACCTGCGCACTGTACCAGGAAAGTTGTCAGACTTTAAATCATCCATCCAGTTCTGCCTGGTGGGGCCTGAGGAACATTTTACTTGAGGCCCAGACCTCTCCTCTTCACCCCTACTTGTAACTCAGCCACAACTGCTGCTGGCTGGGTTACAAGTGTATCTTGACCTTCCAGAGAACTGACTGTATCTTCATCTCTCTTGGGGATGTGATTCAGATATGGCCTTGGCTCCCCAGTCCTCCCTTATCTCACAAATCTCCCCTTGTGTGAGTTAAAAAGCAACAAATGAAGGCTTATGCTTTTAGCATTCCTGCTCAGTTTGTTCCTTCTGCAGAAATCACTTAGTCCTCAAAAAAAAGTACCTGCAATAGATAAGGAGAGGTGTATTCTAGGTGTTAGGACATGGGACATTCATAATTCGAGTTAGAAATTCCAACTCCTGTTCTCAGTCACAAACTGCGCCAAAAGCTTCCAGTGGGACCACCAGCACCAAGAAGCCATGAAGAGTAATATTCTTGTGTCACCAGGGGATATGAGAAATCTATCCAGAGAAAGGAAAATCAGGAGGGGTATTTAAATGGTGCTTTAATCAAGTCTGCTTCTTTTGCATAGACTTCTGGAAGGACATCCTGTGTCTCCTTTGCCCCAAAAACCACTTATTTGTGTTTCCTTGGTTTAATCATATGAGAAATAATGGGCTAGACTAAACAGAAAGGAGACCTGTAACCAGCAAGCTTGAGAACAAGGCAAACTTGATGAAGTTATATAAATTATCAAGTCCAAAAAAAAAATCTGTACAAGGCCAATTAAAGCACTATCCACACTTTACATAACATTTGGGTATGGCTAATTTTTGTGTCCATTTGCAAGGATTTTCAAAGAAAACCATTGCTTGAGAAGCACAGGGGAAGAGGCAAATACGTCTGTCCATTATCATTTTCAGCAGTTTAAAGTAAAGTAGCAAAAAGCTGAACTAGTACAATTTGAAGTACAAAATAAACTCATGGCTACTGAAAGATTGCTTGTCTTCACCCAGAAAAATGGATGATGATTGATGATGCTATCTGATGTTCAATATGGCGTAGTAGAATGAGGTCTGCAGTTTGAAATCCAAAGACTTGAGCTGGAGTCATGTTTCTATCTCATTCAAGCTATATGGGCAAGTCATTTTACTTCCCTAATTCTTAGTTTCCTCATCCATAAAATAGGTATGAGAATTGGCAGCGTGGAAAAAAATGTAACCCTGGACAAGTTACTACACACCTCACTGGGTCTAGTTTTGTCCTCCGTGAAATTATGCTGTAAGAAATGAGGGAAGAGATGATTTCAAAAGCATGTGGAAAGATTTTCATGAATGGATGCAAAGTGAAGAGAGCAGAACCAGAAGAATGATTCATAATGCCAATATTATAAAAATGAGCAATTCTGAGGTTTTAAATATATGAATGAAGAATGAAATGAGTAGAATTGGATCCATTTATATGTCAACAACACTGTAAAAATACAACTTTGAATGTAAGAACTCTGTTCAACACAATATCCATTCACAATTCCAGAGGACTGAGTGAAACATACTACCCCTCATATAAGAGTGTTAGATTTAGGGTACAGAATGAGACACACACCTGTGTATATGTATATGTGTATGTTTGTGTGTAACCACTGAGAGAATTTGTTTTGTTTGACTATATGTACTTGTTATATGATTTTTTTTCTTCTTCAATGGGGTAGGGGATGGGAGAAGGAAAAAATAGATTTCTGTTCATTTTTTTTAAATGGAGAAGTACTACAGATTTGAAATGTTCCATGCGCTTCCAAATGAAGTAATTTTTATCAGTGTTACTTATCAGTTTTACTTCATTACAAGAGAGCTCTCATGAAGTGTGAATAATCTGTAAATGCCATGTAAAAACAAAACACATCAATAAAACTGAAAGTGCAATGATGAAAAAAGGAAAATAAAGGAGTTGGGAAAAAATGAAGTAACAAGAAGGAATGGGACTACATGAACTCTGTGGTCTCTCCCAGCTCTAAAGCTAGTTTCCTTTGATGCTATTTGCACTACTTACCTTACCTCACAGGGTAGTAAGAGCCAAACACAATGCTGTATAAGACAACTCTCTGTAAAAACATAAAGCTCTTTACAAACATCAGCTCTAAGGAAAATATTATGATTATTGACAATAATGAATGAGTAGCAGATATGGAAAAAGTTACAACACATTAGAATTAAATCACCAAAAAGAAAAAGGCATGAAGCTGATGGATTCAAACTGAAGCAAGCCCAATGGTAGGATCTGCCCATCCACACGAAGGAATTTCCTAAGTGAACCATAAAGATCTAAGATTCTTCTAAAGCCAACAAAAATAATGCGATAGAAGTGAAAAAAATTAATGATAAACAATCTGGTAGTAGGCACCAAATTTCCTGTATTTGCCTTTTGTTCTCAGTGTATCTTTCTATTCTTTAAAGTTAAATCTTCATTCCATTTCCTTACCTTTACCTGTTCTGTATGTGCTAAAATGCATCAGTGCCAACAGAAATACTGTCTGAAGATTCAGGAAGAGAGCCATTGGTTATTTTTATACCTGAAAAAGACAAATTTTGAAAAAAAGAAAATCTTTCATTTTAGTGGTAAGAATAAAAGTAGAGGCACATTTATAGGATCATGTATCTAGAAGGGATTTCACAGGCCATCCAGTCCAACATTCTCATTTCACAAATAAGAAAACTGGAGGCTAGGGGTGCTGTGACCTGCCCCAAATGACAAAGGTACTAAGTAGCAGAAGTGGGACTGTTGTCTGACTACAGAAACAGTAGTCTTTCCACATAGAAGAAGGAAGAATAGGAGGTGGAAGAGGAGGAGGAGGAGGAGCAGAAGAAGAAGAAGAAGAAGAAGAAGAAGAAGAAGAAGAAGAAGAAGGAAGAGGAGGAGGAGGAGGAGGAGGAGAAGGAGAAGGAAGGAAGGAAGGAAGGAAGGAAGGAAGGAAGGAAGGAAGGGAAGGGGAAAGGAGAGGAGCTTTAATCTGTACTCTGAGTTTATCACTTCTCTATCTGGTGGTGGATAGCATGTTTCACCACAAGTCCTTTAGAATTGTGGTTGGTCATTTTGTTGATCAGAGTTCCTAAGTCTTTCAGAGTTGATTGTCTTTACAATATTATTGTTATTAAATCAATTGTCCTCCTGGCTCTGCTCACTTCACTCTGCATCAGTTCATACAAGTTTTCCCCAGCTTTTCTGAAACTATCACCTTCATCCTTTCTTACAACACAATAGTATTCCATCACATTCGTAACTTGTTCCACCATCCCTCAATTGATGGGCATCCTCTCAGTTTCCAATTCTTTGCTACCACAGAAAGAGCTCTTGGCAGTCTTCTTTCATCTTTCTCCCCCTGCCCCTTCCACCCATACCCCCACATACTCCTAGATTCAGTGACACTGACCACCCTGCTGTTCCTCAAACAAGACACTTCACCTCTAAGGCATTTTCACTAATCTCTGCCTCCCTAACTCCCTTCCAGTCCCAGGTAAAATCCTACCTTCTACAAGAAGCTTTTCCTGATCCTCCCTTAATGCTAATACTATCCTACTGTTGATTATCTCCAGTTTATCCTACATATAGCTTGTTTGTACCTAGTTGTTTGCATTTTCTCTCCCCCATTAGGATATGAACTCCTTGAGAGCAGGGATTGTCTTTTGTTTTTCTTTGTATCCCAGCACTTGGCACAGTGTCTAGCATATAATGGGTGCTTAATAAGGTCTTAATAACTGACTATTGAGAAGAGTGGGTGGAGAAATAGTCTCAAATAAATTAAATGTAAATCAACTGCTTTTAAAAGGCTAAGTTTCATCTTCTAGAACCCTCCATGCACTAGAATATGATCTATAACAAATGGGCATTGATTACTGAAAGACAAGGGATTTCATTCTTTAAAACCACTTTCTGTATTTTAGACATATTATATTTAGACATTTCTATATTTAGACATATTATAGACTGAGCTATATAAACTATAGCTCATGTCTGAGCTAGAAGGGACCTTGCAGGTCATCAAATTCAACCCTCCCATTCTATAGACTAGAGACTGAAGTCCTGAGAGGTAAAGAACTAGTAAGTGGCAGTACAAATATTCAAACTCAGGTCTCCTGGCTACGAGTCCACTGCTGTTTCTACCACATTGTGTTATTCTTAGTTTCTTATCTTTTAAGTTGTGGGGGGGAAGTATTTTATAGCCAAGGCTTGACTGAATCATCACTCGCCTCTGACCTCTGAACAGTAAGAGTGTGCAGTGACTAAAGTTGAACTCACCAGTTTTAATTTGGTCTTTATCCTGCAATATGTTTCCGGTCAATATCACTTTCATATATCACTTATACTTTCAGTTGGCACCAGGAGAGAATCAGAATTTGTTCAAGTGTATTTGCAGTCATTACTTGTCTACATCCTTGTACATCCTTTTAAAAAACAACAACAACAAGTTTGTGGGGATTTGTACTCTGTGTTAAAGCAAAATTTATCCATTAAAAACACCAACTTCCAATACCTGAGATGGTTTTTCAGAGCTTTCACAAGTCAAATACTGTAAGTGCAACTGGGGTTGAGGAGGGCATGTGCGTGATTGTCCTTCCTGAGTAAGGCGACCAGAATGTGTACCTGCTAATTTAATGCTTCTCCACAGTGGGGATAGTTGGGGCAGCTAGGTGGACCTCAGGCACTTACCAGCTGTGTGACCCTAGGTAGGTCACAACTCTATTTGTCTCAATTTCTTCATCTATAAAATGAGCTGGAAAAGGAAATGGCAAATCATTCAAGTATTTTTGCCAAAAAAAAAACCAAACCCAAATGCAGTTATGAAGAGTCAAATACCACTGAAATGACTGAACAACAACCATAAAGCATACACACACACACACACACACACACACACACACACACATATACACACATATGCTCTGTGACTATTTAAAATGTTTTATTGGTCATATATATGTCAATATATGTACATTTATACACATGTATTTCATATAAACATATAACATAAAAAGACCATCAATAAAACATTTTATAGTCACAGAGCATATATGTGTGTATGGTACATATATAAGACCTATATAAATGAAAGATCATATATATATGTATATACACATACATATATACATATATAGATATAAATATACAAACAGAAGTAGGATTTGCATCCTAGTATATGTGTGTATATGTTTGTATGTATGTATACACACATATACATAATAGAATATAACTTCCCTTCTCCCCCAAAGCCTATCAATATGCCTGAAATTCCCCCATTAGAGAGTTATTCCTTTGAAGGAAGTCATTGTACTCATGCAAATTAGAAGCAAGTTATTATACTCATGCAAAAGAATTTCTCAGGAATTGGGTAGATGTTAATAAAAAAAAACACCATGTTATCAGACATCAAGATAATGCATAAAGCTTCTCGCCTTCATATAGTACAAGCAGTTCAAATTTTGAAAAGGCTTTGTATGCATTATCTTATCTGAACCTCACACAAGCCTTGTAAGATAGATACTGTAGAATATTATCATCATCTTATAAATGAGGAAACAGAATAATAAGATCATAGATTTAGAGCTGGAAGGAGCTTTAAAGGTCATCAATTCCAATGCCCTCACATTATAGATGAGGAAACTTAGACCCAGAAAGATTAAGTGACCTGCCCAGGACAATATAGCAAATACATGTTTAAAGAAAGATTCAAACTCAGGCCTTTCTGACTCTAGGTCCTGTACTCTTTCCTACTGAGTGAAGGGTCACCTCCACCTCTTGGGACCATTAGCTCTCTTCAAGGTTCAGCTCAAGTGCCATCTCTATAAGAGACTTTTCCTAATTTTCCCAGTTGTTAGCTCCCTATCCCCAATTACTTTGCATTTATTTGGTACAGATCTTGTATTTATTAGTGTGAGGGGAGTTAATGTAGGGAGCCTCTGATAAATTTGTAACTTCCCTTGATGAGATTATAAATCATGGACTTCTGTTAGATTGGCATCTGGCTGAAAAAATGCAGAGAACTCCTCTGATGAGCTCCATGCACGAGTGTCTTGGTAAATGTTTAACAACTAGCTCTCCAAAACACATATGTATTATAAACATTTTCTCTGTCACTCTCTTAAGTCTAGACAATCAATAAATAATAAATCAAGCCCTGATTCATAGTTTGCCAATTTCTGAAGTGTAAATGATCACACTGAGCTAGCACTAAGACATCCCTGATTACATGTGATGGGCAGAGAGATGAATGGGGCAACTAAGAGTAAGAGGCTATTAACCCTTGTTAAAGGAGCCATCTTTTTCCTATGGTCTATAAAAACAAGTTTAGTACCGTCTTCATGTATTCTCTCTCTATTGGACTTTTAGATGAAAGTACAGAAAAGGGTGAGAAAGGGGAGATTTTCCCCTTCTTCCTAACCCCAGAGCAGTCATGTGATTTGCAGGAGAGGCATATGGTAAGCCTAAGAGAGGGAGTCCTTCACCTCTAGCTGCTGGTTGCCCATTGTCTTTTTTTCCCTCCCCATTTCTGGAGACAGATCAGAAACTAGAAACCCTGGAAGTTTCATGTCTTCATAGGTATCTCGTCATATAATCTAAGTCTCAGTAAGGAGTCTGCAGGTAGGGAAGGAGGTAGCTTTCATAACTATGAATAGGCAGAGGATTCTTAAACAGGGGATAGAGATGATTATAGATTAAAGGGATAATTATGTTGAAATTTAAAATGCTTTAGCACAAGCAAAATCAATGCAGTTAGAAGAGTAGTAGTTAGCTGAGAAAAAAATCTTTACAGCAATTATCTCTGATAAAGGTCTAATATTCAAAATATATATGAAATTACTACAAATATATAGGAATAAGAGTCATTCCAATAGGTAAATTGTCAAAGGATATGAACATTTTTCAAATGGAGACGTGATGATTGAGGGTAGTCCTTGAAGCATGAGAAATATATACCTTGTCTGGTTCCTGCTTAGTGAACCTATTTCTATGCAGTCCCAGAGCATATACAAGTATCATATGTGGTGAAGTAAAGTCTTTTAACTGGGTGCTCAGACAGAACTTATTGTGCATACAAAAGATTCAAGTTACTCTTTCATTTTCTTCCCTAGTGGATTTCCAGGGAGGAAGATTGTTGGAAGGTTCCAGGTGAGGGAGGAGCAAGGCTGACTTATCTCCCACCTGGCTACCATGTGTCCCTATACATGGTGCCTATTTCTTTCATTTTGTTCTTGTTTGATCTTATGTGAATAAATTATTGTTGTTCATCCTTCATTTTCTTTTCTTTTTTTAATATTAAAATTTATTTATTTATAGTTTTTAAATTCACTTCCATAAGCTTTTGAGTTTTAAATTTTCTCTGCCTCTCTCCCCTCCTCCCTCCCCAAGGCGGCATGCAATCTGATATAGGCTCGACATATACATTCTTATTAAACATATTTTCACATTAGTCATATTGTAAAGAATTAGAATGAATGGGAGGAACCACAAGAAGGAAGAAACAAAGAGAAAGAGAGAGAGAGAGAGAGCAAATAGTATGCTTTTATTTGCATTCAGATTCCATAGTTCTTTCTCTGGATGTGGATAGCATTTTCCATCATGAGTTTTTTGGAATTGTTTTAGATCCTTGCGTTGCTGAGAAAAGCCAAGTCTATCAAAGTCAGTCATCACACAATGTGGATGTTACCGTGTACAATGTTTTCCTTGTTCTGCTCACTTCACTCAGCATCAGTTCGTATAAATCCTTCCAGATTTTTCTGAAGTCTACCTGCTCATCACTTCTTACAGCACAATAGCATTCCATTACATTCATATACCACAATTTGTTCAGCCATTCTCCAACTGATGGGCATCCCCTCAATTTCCAATTCTTGTCCAACACAAAAAGAGCTACTATAAATATTTTTGTACATGTAAGTTTTTTCCCCCATTTTTATGATCTCTTTGTGATACAACCCTAGAAATGGTATTGTTGGGTCAAAGGGTATGCACATTTTTATAGCCCTTCGGGCATAGTTTCTAATTGCTCTCCATAATGGTTGGATCAGTTCACAACTCTACCAACAATGCATTAATGTTCCAATTTTCCTACATCTTCTCCAGCATTTGTAATTTTCCTGTTTTGTCATGTTAGCCAATCTGATAGGTGTGATGTGGTACCTCAGAGTCGTTTTGATTTGCATTTCTCTAATCAATAGTGATTTAGAGCATTTTATCATATGACTATCGATGGCTTTAATTTCTTCATCTGAAAACTGCCTATTCATATCCTTTGATCATTTATCAATTGGGAAATGACTTGTAATCTTACAAATTTGATTCAGTTCTCTATATATTTTAGATATGAAGCCTTTATCAGAGACACTAGTTGTAAAAATTCTTACTCAATTTTCTGCTTCCCTCCTAATCTTGGTTGCATTGGCTTTGTTTGTGCAAAAACATTTCAATTTAATGTAATCAAAATTATCCATTTTGTATTTCATAATGTTCTCTCTTATTTAGTCACAAATTCTTCTGTTCTCCATTGATCTGACAGATAAACCATTCCTTGCTCTCCAGTTTGCTTGTAGTATCAGCCTTTATATCTAAATCAAGCTTTGAAAGATTAGAAGAGCCATCAGAGGTCCCCTCAGCAGATAAAGTCCATAGCAGAGACCAGTAGAGCTGGGAGGAGCAATAGCCGAGTCTGGTAAGG
The DNA here is from genome assembly GCF_900497805.2 of Vombatus ursinus. Classification (NCBI taxonomy): domain Eukaryota; kingdom Metazoa; phylum Chordata; class Mammalia; order Diprotodontia; family Vombatidae; genus Vombatus; species Vombatus ursinus. The sequence continues at coordinate 35,698,341 of NW_020954550.1, forward strand.
AGCCAGCCCTGAGGTGTGATCTGTTTGATCCAGCCCAGCAGTGGATTTACATTGGGTTCTATAAAGAACTAGCCCGGGCAAGTTAGGGAAAAATTCGACCACTATTAATATCTCATACAAGAGTGCATTTGGTGAGGACTTCTAGAAGGGAGAAAAGGATGTCTAGGCAAAGGGCTGTGGGAAAGATTTAGAAGTTAGGCTTCCACAGCAAAACATGGAAATTCTGAGGGGAACTTTCAAGATCTCGTGGATGGTCCCTCAACCAATGAGAAAGCGCCCCTAACACTCTGCAAAACCACTACTTCCTTAAGACTGGTCAGGGTCAAGAACTGAGCAAAGGCTTTAATCCACAGCTTGTGTAATGAGCTTATTGAATATCAACTGACATACCCCAAGGGCAGAGATAGTTGCCATTTTTGAAAATGGGGCATATGACCAGGGGGGTGAACATGACAAAGAGTAACATGGACTCAGGAAGAGTGTAACCCAAATGAGGTGGTTGAATCCCAGCTCAAATAGGAGGAGTATGGACTTTACTAACCATTTAAAAGTTGACTCTGCTTCTGTACCGGCGCACATGTGCTGTCCTAGAGAGCGGTATGCCTGCTTCTCGAAAGAAGCGTAATAAAGGCTTTCCTTCACACACTCATGTAGTAGACTTTTGTTTCAAATTTTCTAACAGGGTTGTGAGCTACTTTCAGTTCCACATGTTCCCTAAATGTATGCCTCAGTACCTGTGGGCTTCAAGTTTGAGCCCACTCTCCCCAAAGACTGTGTGTGTGTGTGTGTGTGTGTGTGTGTGTGTGTGTGTGTGTGTGTTGGGGGGGAGGAGGATGTGTGCAAGAGGGAGAATGAATCTGAGATTGGGCTAACAATGTCTTGTACCACCTACTTTAGGTTTACAGCCCACTCTCCACAGGGAAACCCCTCTCTCAGTTTGGGAGGAAGATTTTATATTTCTGTTCTTGCTTTACCTTCTTAGCTAACAGCTCTTTGTAAAAGTTAATTGACATAGCTGTGTGATCCTGGGCAAGTTACTTAACCTCAACTGCCTCCAAAAAACAAACAAAAAAAAGTTAATTGACATCAACAATATATAGGGAGAGGGGTGGTGTAGATGGCTAAGAGTGACAGTATCAGAATATCTCAGTCCTTAGGGTTACTGAGATGAAAGAAACCTGAGGTGAAAAGTAGTCAATTGTTCTGGGAGGATCTGAGGTTGCCACTCCCAGTAGGAGTTTGAATTGTGTGCCCAGAGGGCTCACTATGAAGAAATGCAAACTATCAACTATTTGAAAGAATTCTCCAAATCACTAATAATAATAAAAATGCAAATTAAAGCAATTCTAAGTTTCTAACTCATATCCATCAGGCTGGCAGATATGAACACAGCAATTACTGGAGGGAGTATGGGACAGCAAATATACTAATTCATGGTTGGAAGAGCTGGGAAATAGTCCAAACATTTGGAAAACAGTTTGGAACTATATTCAAAAAATCACTAAATTGTATATATGCTCTAAAGCAATGACACCATTACATAGCATGTACTCCAAAGTCCCAGAGAGGGAAAGGACATATCTAATATGTGTAGTATAATATAGTGACCAATCATTTCACCGGAAGACAGATAATGAATCATGTTTCCCACTTCATGGAAGAGGTAAAGGACTAGAGGTACAGAATGAGACCTTAATTTTTAAACATAGCCAGTGTGTGGATTTGTTTTGCTTGATTATATTTGTTTTTTATACTTGAGAGCTTTGGGGAGGGGAGAGGGAAGTGGAAAGGTAGTGAGCAATGATAAAAGATTCAAAAAAAATCAAAAGTGCATTAAAAATGAGGCAACACATAAAAGAAACAAGAAGGCCAGAAGATATTAAATTAAATAAACTTTTTAAAACTTTGTGTGTATGTATATATACATATACAGTTAGAGATAGAGAGACAGAGAAAAAGAGAAAGAGAGAGAGACTTCATGATTTTATATAATTCTCTTCTTTTTTTAACATTGAAAAGTCTTTATTTGTAAATGTTTTTAAGTTCAAAAGAAAAAGAAAATAGAAAAAAATAAAATGCAAGGGTGCAGGAATAGATGATTTCTAGTTTCCCTTCCAGCTCTACATGCTAAGAATCTGAAAATAAGCCATCACAAACACAAAGAAGCTCTAGGCATAATCTATAGTGCAAGTACAATAAAGTAATAATTTTTTAAATTCCTTTTTCTGAATCCCCACTACTTCTGGCTCACCAGTCCTGATAGATTTGTTCTTTCTCAATTCTCCTACTCATTCCCATGAGGAATACAAAGATGATGATCATTTACTTCCAAGGAACTTGGGTGTGATACAAAACTATTCAAAACCAGTTGGATGACATACAAAACCATGGCACTCCAAAGAGAAGGGATGTTCTCTAGGGACACACGCATTTGGTCTGGCTTTTCTTTGTAGAACTCATCCCTGATGAATGTATTCACCTTGAAGCCTCAGTTTCTGTCTCTCCCTCTTCTTCCCTTCTTTTTCCTTTTGAAGGGTCTGAGTCTGTAAGTTGACAATTCTTTGGGCACATCCCATGTCCCACTCCCAGAGTGAGAACATTTTTCTTCTCCTATTGAGCTTCGCCCTCGGGTGATAGGAAGTCATCAGAATCAAATATTTTCTGAATCTATCCTTGATTTGGAGAAATCTGGAGAAATCAGTGCTCAGATGCTACTCTCTGCTACCACTTGCTTCTATATTATGTGCTTCTATAAAAGCTGATGATCAAAGTATTCACACACTAAGTTCCAACTTGCAGCCTACAGTATGTGGATTGGACCTTGAATAAATTTGGAATCAATTCCAGATAAGGCCTATACATCAGAGATGTTCTCAAGATCTGGATATACTAATGCTAAAGTATCTCCTTCTTTGTCAACATCAACTACTTCTTTAGTGAACTTCAGACTCATTTTAATGTAGCCTAAGTAGGAATTGTCTTTCTCACTCAATCCATAAAATCTATGAAATACCTGAAATGCCATTTGTAAAAGGACTGGAACACAGTGGTTGCAGAGACTCACTTTTCTAAGACAGTGATACGTTTTATCTTTCTAGTTTTCACTCCACTTTGGTATGGAGTCCTTATTGTCCAAGTGGAATGAACCACATACCACAGGTACTGATATTAAGATGATCATCCTGGTAGCCTATAGCATTCTTCATCCTTGGCTCCATCTACATTTCCTAGTGACCAAAATGATATTCCTCTTTTCTTTGCACTCATTATTCCCATGTCCATCCAAGCCACAGTTACCAAAAAAGAAAAAAAAAGATACTGTTACTTTTTCTTTTGTACAGGGCTGTTGGGAGCCTTCCATCAGAGGACCCAGATCTTTGGCCCTTTGCTTCCTGATTACCACCCATTGAATAGTCTTGTCTATTGTTGAATCTCTCATCAAGATATTGATAGGTTCTTGCTCTAGAATATAAGTGGTCATGTTCTCCTATTTGGTTAGTACAGTCCACATACAGTTTGATGAAACTAGACAGAGCTGAATGTTTACAAGTTAATTCAATTTTTTTAGTTCAGAAATAACATTTAAAATGATATACTATTTTTAACAACTCACTAAAATTTGGCAACTTTTGTTCAAATTGGAGCAGCTAGGTGGTGCAGTGGATAGAGTACTAGCCCTGGAGTCAGGAGGACCTGAGTTCAAATTCGACACATAACATTCAGCTGTGTGACTCTGGGCAAGTCACTTAACCTCAAACTTTTGTTCAAATCAAGACTAATTAGATAGGCCCTTAGGGCAGGTAGGTGGCATGGTGGATATAGAGTGCTAGGCCTGAAGTTAGGAAAATTCATCTTCCTGAGTTCAAATCCAGCCTCAGACACTTGCTAGCTGTGTGATCCTGGGCAAGTAATTTAACCCTATTTACCTAAGTACCTCATCTGTAAAATGAGCTGGAGAAGGAAATGGCAAATCACTATAGTATGTTTGCCAAGAAAACCCCAAATGTGGTCACAAAGAGTCAGACGTGCCTGAACAATAAACAACAGATACTCCTTTAGCTCTTGGGAGGACACCATGCCTGGCACACTTGCTCCAGTCAAATTGCATGTTCCTAACTTAGGTTTTGCTGCTCTTCTCACTATCAGTGTTTCAATGTGGCTCTCTGTTCACTACAAACTTCAAGGGTCTCTCCTCCTTTTATTGGATAGTTATGAATGAAATTGGCATATGTTTAATAACAATATTAATAATAGCTGGCATTTATATGGCACTTTAATGCTTACAAAGTGCTTTACATATACTATCTCATTTGATCCTCACAATAACCCTGCAAGGTAGGTGTTATTATTATTATCCCTATTTTACAGAGGAAACCAAGACTTGGAGAGGTCAAGTGACTTGCCCAGGGTCACACAGCTAGGAAGCATCTGAGAAAGGATTTGAATTCAGGCCTTCTTTACTTTAAATCTAACCCTAATCAATGTACCATCTAGCTGTTCATTGAAGTGTCCTGTCAACACCAATGTTATTGCCAACAATGCCTTTCTTGTCTGTCATTTTTGCTGGGTAATTTAAGGGTTTTGGTTTTTTTATGTATTTTGGCTGATTCCAAGTGCTGTACCTTTAAGACTTCCTAAAAATCTAGCTCTTTTCTCCACCTCAGGCACCTGCCACTGTTGTAAGGCTCCATTGCCTTTATATGTTTCTTCCCCAGGGAAAAATGAGACTTTCCCTGAGAAAAATCCTGACTTGACGTGTGGTTCTACTGCAATGTAATGTTGTACTCTAAGGTTCAGAGAAGCCTATTAATATTTGAAGCCGTTTCTTGCATTTCTTATGGCTTTTTCTTCTAAACTAATGCTAATAATTTGCAAATAGTTTCTCTTCAATTATCATCATTCAACTCTATTAAGTATTCCCTTGTCCTCTGTGAGAGGTTTGGCAATCAGACTTCAATCACTTTCTAAAGCCCTGATATATAAGGAATTTTTGAAGGGCTCATATCCCTAGGTAAATTGCAGAATACAGAGAGGGTATTAGCTTTTTTTCTTACACCTTTTAGTGGCAGTAATATTTAGGAAATTCATTTTGAATAATAAAAATGTTGTACATAGTATATTTTTGTCCTTATTTTATCTACATGGTAATAATGAAGAATTACTCAGATTGAGCTGTCTTTTACATGTCAATTCATGTACTAATGAATTACTGAGAATGGGCTATGGTGACCCCTACCAGGAATTCAGAAGGACATCCAAGCTGAGCAGAGTGAGTTGACTGGTGGAGAGGGAGGGAAGGGGTAGTTGTGAACCAAAAGGAGAAAGACACCACTTCTCCTGGAACCATGACAGTAAATGATAAAGATCAGTCTAAGCTGGAGAAATGAACAAGAACACAGATAATACTAATACTAATGCTAATGCTAATACTAATAATAGCTAGTATTTACATAGCACTTTAGGTTTGTAAAACACTTTACAAATATTATCTCACTTGATCCTTACAACAACCCAAGAAAGTAAGTGCTATTATTATCCCCATTTTACAGATGAGGAAACTAAAATAAACAAAGGGTAAGTGACTTGCCCAGGGTCACAAAGCTAGATCACACAACCTATGTCTGAACTCAGGTCTTTCTGACTCCAGGCCCAGTGCTCTGGGGCCACCTGGAAAGAAATGTTTAATGCTTCATGTCTATACTGTACTAACAGTATCATGAAACTTCCTGGAATTTACTTGACTTAAGTATTGTATGCACCCCAAGGTTCCCTCACCCTGCAGTTCTGTACAGTAATTATGTGTGCTATCCTGAAGAATGTTGATGCTCTGATACAGTTATCCAAACTATGTGAACCCACACTTGCACTGGTGAGACTGGGTGCCCAGAGCAAGGCTGCAACATCCCCCCGGGTCTCTAAGGATGGTCCTGAAGGTTGGTGGTTTCTTTCTTTTCTTTTTTTCTTTTTTTTTTTAGGCAGTTGGGGTTAAGTGACCTGCCCAGGGTCACACAGCTAGTAAGTGTCAAGTGTTTGGTCTGAGGCCAGATTTGAACTCAGGTTCTCCTGACTTCAGGGCTGGTGCTCCATCCATTGTGCCACCTGGCTGTCTCGGGTTGGTGGTTTCTTGACAGTGGTATCTTGTCTAAGCTATTGACTTGAACCTCTATCCCAGTATGTTTCCCACCAAGATTATGGGTAGATTATCAATTAATTCCAGACTCAATTAATTTTTAGGGGAGGGGGGAAATTAACTGACCCAGACTCAATTAATTTATAGGGGAGGGGGGAATTAACTGACACAGGTATCATAACAGTTAATATGAAACACTTCCCCCCCTTAAAAAAAAGTCTATGACTCACTCTCGTACAAGAACATGCAGAATCCAGGGGAAAAGTGAGCTCCAAATTAGAGAGGACATGTGGCACAGAGATAACTCAGCGCTCCTAGTTGTGGAAAGTCCTTTTCTCCCTTTCTTGGGATGCCCAGGAAGTTCTGATTAGCTTCCTGGTGTGTGTGTGAGGAGACAGTAGTAACCTCGGTGCAGTTGGGGGTCTTATAAAAATAAATGGGTGGTGGAAGCATAAGGAAAGGAGAGAAGTAGTTTTTGAAAAACCATTTGTACATGCTTCATCTGTTGTGTAACAGAGTTAAAGTCATAGTGCTTACATTATTTTCCAAATAAACACACAAAATGCAAGTTATAACTGAGCAGCGGTCAAGTCCAACAACAAGCAAGTGTTGGCAGGTCAATATGTTTATCTAATGACTTGTTTACAATGCAATACTATACAGTTACGTGATGCAATATTGCATCATCAAAATTTCAATGCAGGAAAAAACCTGCATTTTTTTGCAAATGCAAAAAATTACAATAAATTATTAAATTCAAGATGCATCATTTTTCAAAAAATATTTTATACATTTTTGAAATGATGCAAATTTAAAAAAAAACATTAAAAGGTAAAAGAAAGTAGATTTCCAGGGTGGGTAGGGTGCTGAGTAAATTTTTTTTAAAAGGGCAGTAGGCCAAATACATTTGGGGACCTCTGAGCTATTACTAGTGAATGACAAGGAAACTTGTCACTAGGAGAAACTTGTTCCTATGGAATGATTTGGAGCAAGTTTCCAGATTTCCCCTATAATTAAGGGTTTTAATAGTAGGAAGGGCTTCCTCCCACTGGGAAAAGATAAGCCCAAGCTTAACAGTTCCTGTAAATGAGGGAGAAGGCAAAAGCCTGAACTTCCTTCTCTTGGAGCCAAGACTGACCCAGCCCTGTTTTCACAGGGAGAAGATTGCTTGCTCTTTCTCTTTGTCAAATGCAAGTGCCCTAAGTCCCTTACAAAACAATTGTGATCTTTCTTCATTTTCTCCTTTCTCCATGAAAAGGGAATCACTGGAAAAACACAGAAGCCTAGAGACAGGCTGTCAATAACAACACAGGAAACAAAGAAAAAGAATTGTAGTTGACATTTAAATACTGCTTTAAATTTTACAAAGTGCTTTACATACGTCACAAGGTAGGCATTCTAGATCTCCATTTTAGAGATAAGAGAAAGACTAAATAAATTGTCTATGTTTATGCAGTTGGCAAGTATCCTAGGTGTAATTCAAATACTTTTAGTTGTCTCTGACTTGTCCAGAGATTAATTCTACTGGAAAGAGACATCGTAGACTCAGCAGGAAACATCAGAGATGCACCAGTCTTGAAACTGTAGCCCTGGAAACAGGTGAACTTCCTCCTCCCTCTGCTTCTGCTGCCTTTCCCCTGAAACTGAATGCCTCTGCTGCTGGCATTTTAAAAAAATACAGAGCATTGCCATTATTGATAAGGAGGACAGATGCAGAGACTCAGCCCAATACAGGGACAGAGAAAAAGTAAGAAGAATAGCTTCATAAAGTAGACAGCTGGCCCTTATCATCAGTGGGCACATATCTAAATTCATAGGTTCCTGTATCATTAAAGCTGGAAGGGACCTTAGAAATCACTGAATCTACGGGCAGCTAGGTGGTGCAGTGGACAGAGCATTGGCCCTGAGGTCAGGAGGACCTGAGTTCAAATCTGACCTCAGACCAAACACTTGACACTTACTAGCTGTGTGACCCTGGGCAAGTCATTTAACCCCAATTGCCTAAAAAAAAATTACTGAATCTATAGAGACACAGAAAAGTCAAGTAATTTGCCCAGAATCCAACAGCTAGTTAAAAACAGAGCCGCGTCTCAAATCCAGGTCTCCTAGATTCTAGTGCAGTGATCTCTCTACTTATCACAAAATTCTTAAAGATGGGAAGAACTTTTAAGGATCAATGAAGTAAAAACTCTCTACTTAAAGTATAAAATGACAAGCCTAAAGTTTCAAGGGGCCATTTAATCCTACCTTCTCCCCAGGAATCCTCTCTATTACATCCCTGACAGGAACTAGAGTTGTCATCCAGCCCCTTCTTGAACACTCCTAACGATGGGGAGCTTACTACTCTGTGAGATCGTGGGTTCCATTGGTAGATGGCTCTAATTTTTATAAAATGTACCTTTAATAGAAAATTCAGCAATTCCAAGAGAATATTTTAAGAATTTTAACTAGATTTCCCTTGAACCCTGATCCTCTGAATCCAAATCTTTCTACTACAGCCATATTGCTTCCTATTCTCCAGTACTTGGTGTCATGGAAAGAATACAGGATTGAGGAATCAGGAGCTGTAGTTCCACTACAAACTATCTGAAACTTTAGGTTAGGCATTTTAACTTCTCTATGCCTCAGTTTCCTCAACTGTAAAGTGAGGATAATGACACATAAATAAATAAATTTTATCAATAAATGAATTTTAAGTAAATAAGTTAAATAACAAATGAATAAATAAATAATGATAAAATGAGGATAACTGGGTTGTTGTAAGGGCCAAATGAAAGTAAAGTATAATATGAAATCCAAAAGATCCTATAGCAGGAGAATGGTAGAACTAGCTCCTATTGGCTTGTGAGAGCCAATTGTTAAATATTCAGTTTGAACATTTATATCCCAGAAATCAGCAAACATTACATAGAAGGCCATGATTCATTGGGTATTATTATTATTGTTATCATTATTATTATTATCACAACTTTAAAAAGCAATGGGGAAAATGTTAATAATGCAGATTAAACTCAAAAGTGTCATGTAGACATTTTTCTCCTGGAGAATCAGTTATTAAACATTTACCAGCACATTGCTGTATTTAAGTTTTGTGTTACTTTTTTTTCTTTAATTATACAGCAGAGATCACCAGTCAACCACTGGAAGGGGTCACTGAGACCATCCCAGGGGTGGGGAACCTGTGGCCTCCAGGTCACATGTGGCCTTCTAGGTTCTTGGATAAAGCCTTTTGATTGAGTCCAAGTTTTACAGAACAAATCCTTTTATTAAAAGGATTTATTCTGTGAGTTTGAATTCAGTCAAAGAGCTGCATTTGAGGACCTAGTGGGCCACATGTGGCCTCAAGGCCACAGGTTCTCCACCCCTGATTGTAGTCTAACATTCTCATTTTACACATGAAGAAACTGAAGCTGAGGAAGATTAAGCGATCTGACCAAGGTCACACAGTAAACAAAAGAAGCAGGATTTGAATCCTGGCCTTCTGGTTTGAGAGCTAGTGATCAATTCTACAGTATCATTTGCCTCCTTGCCACTTCTATCTGTCTCTACTGCTGGAACAGACCCTCTCCTCCCTCCTTGCATAGCTTGATGTTGCTTAACTTCTTGATCCCTGGTGGTTAGTATTCACACTCCACCACCCACTTAAATTACTTTGTATACATTTTGTATTTATGTCGTTTTGCTCCAGTGGAACATAGGCTTATGGTGGACTGGAATTGTTTCCTCTTTTTTTTTTCACTGTCACTACCTTCATCTCCTCAAGCCTGAACTATTGTAATAACCTTCCAGTTAGTTTGACTGTGCTATAGATCTCCTCTCACTCTAGTCCATCCTGCATTCAGCCACCAAAGTGATTTTCCTAAAGCACAGGTCTGATCATCATTGCCCTTCCCCCCAAAACTCCAGTGGCTCCCTAAGACCTCCAGGATCAAATACAAAATCCTGTTTGGCATTCAAAGCCCTTCAAAGATAGCCCCACCTACCTTTCCAGTATTTTACACCTTACTATGGATCTAGAGGCACTGGCCTCCTAGCAATTCCACAAATCTGACACTCCATCTCTCAGCTCCAGGCATTTTCTCTATCTCCCTCACCTGTAATCCTCTTCCCTTCTCATCTTTGCCTCCTGGCTTCCTTCAAGCCCCAATTAAAAACCCACCTTTTAACTGGAAGCCTTTCCCAATCTCTCTTAATTCTAGTGCTTTCCTTCCATTAATTATTTCCTATTTATCTTGTGTATAGCTGGCTTGTATATATTTGTTTGCATGTTGTCTCTCCCTTTAGATTGTGAACTCGTTGAGGGCAGGGATGGTCTTTAGCTTTTCTTTTTATTCTCATAGCTTAGTTCAGTGTCTGCAAGTAGTAAGCTAAATGCTTATTGATTGACTGACTTCTACTAGAACAACCCAGGACATGTGGCAGACACTTCATAATGCTTGTTCAATTAAATTAATTTGAATTGAATTTGATGATCTTTAGGAAGAAGAACAAAGTGGTTAGAAGTAGAACAAGCCAACCCAATTTGCCAAATAAAAGTATTTTTAGTTGGTCTTACTACTGTGCTCTAATTTTCCTAAAAACAAACAAACAAAAAACCACAAAACATTTCCTTCAGAGAACGAACAGCCTGGAATGCTGGGCCTATCAGCTTTATATTCACAACTTTCTCAGAAGAGAAAAAGATTAGGTGATTTTATGGGTGGAGCCTTTCAAAATTAGGAAGATAAAAAAGACTACCTAGTCTAAGAGGATTCTAGATCAGCATTTTCCAAACTAATGTAGCCACAATACTTTCAGGGTTAGAAATGTAATGATGGAACCTCTAAAGACCTCCAGAGTCTAGGAATTTGGAATCTACCAAGGATAGTGGCATAGGAAGGTTGGTGAAATTTGGGGAGAAAATTGAGAAAATATAACCTATTTTCATACCAAAATATTGCTACATATGAGAAATATTGGTACAAATAATTCATATTTAATGCTTTAGGGAGAAATATAGCTAGCATAAAACAGCCTTTGTATGGTGCCCAAGCAAGGTGGAGGGTGCTCCTTAGAACAGGTGGTAAAGATCCCTCTCCAGATAGATACTGAAGCATCCATCATGAAGAAAGCAGAAACTAACATGTATCATACTGTATGCAATACAATAGCAGTTTAATTGGCAGTTTCCTCATTTTTAAATGAGGGAATATTATACATACCCCACCCCTTCCAGTGATCGAGGATTCTATTCTGGTCTTTCCGAGAGGGCAGTGGGAAGAATGGGTAGCGGATGCAAAGATTGAAGCTGGGGTGTAGTTTCTGATAGTTGAACTTTCACGGGGTTATATCTTTTGCCAAGAAAACTCCAAATGGGGTCACAAAGAGTCGGACGAGACAGAAACGACTCAACAATAACACAAAAATAATTTTGACACCTTCCCCTCCAAAAAGTCCCACAAGGAGAAGGAACGAGCAGGAACAGTGGAGAGATTGTTGGATTTGGAGTCAAGTCCCAACTCTCTTTATTACCTTTGTAACCCCTAGGCCAACCACTGAACCTTTGTGAACCTCAGCTTCCCCGTCTGTAAAATGAGAGGAGGGTGGATTTAGATGAACTCGAAGGTCCTTTCCAGCTCTCAATCCTATGGTAGTGACGTCAAACTGGGAATAATGAGATCGCACAAGGTTCCAAAATGAAAGCGTGTTATAATAACGAATTCTTCCTAGAACTCTCATTCAGTTGAAGCACAACCAGACCCTAAGGTTAGATGGCCTTTTGTTAGGTATGTTTAGCAGGGATTCTTACTCAAGTACGGACCTGACCTCTGAGGTCTCTTCCAACTCTGAGAAGCCCCGAGGTTAAAACAAGTTCTAACTTGAGACTCTTCAACTTTGAAAGAGACAAATAAGGCACCAGAGACAAAAGCACCTGGAAGGGTTGCTACGGTCTGTACACTCTTTAGTAACAGTCGCACTCGAAGTGTTAAGTGTACTAAAAGTTCTCATCTTCTCCCCAACTTCAGCGCTCGAAAGAGCGTGCGCCGCCGGCCCCAACCTGGGAAAGGAAAGCAAACTTGCTGCCAGGAGAGGCGGGGATGCCCTACTGAGATTAAATGAAGGAAAAGGTGAAAGAGGAGGAGGAGGAAGAAGAAGACGACTTGCTTTCCTAAGACCAGGAAGCAATAGCAGTTGTAGAGCACTTACGTCTCGGTCCCGGAGCTCGGCTGCTAACAGGAGCCGAGATGCGGAGGCTCCGCGGGACCGGGGGAGGGGGACTCGCTCGTCGATCCCCGGAGGAAGCCAGCGGAGCGGGCCGTGGAAGGCGCGGAGAAAACGCGGCCAGAGGCTCGCTCTGGGAAGTCGCCCTGGCCCCCAGCGCCGTAACTGGGCTATGAATCAGCCGCAGGCTTAGCACCGGGGCGGGGGCTGGAGTTACTGGAAAAGTCGAGGAGGTGAGGGGGGTGGTAAGGGGAGGGAGTAGGAAGAGGCGAGAGGCGGGAGGACTTTTGCAATTTCCCGTCTCGCCCCGGCACTTGGAACTCCTGGAGACCCAAAGGAATTCGGCCACTTTTGCTCTTCCAGGGAACAGCTGGGACAATGGCCCTGACGCAGAAGAAGGCGCATTTAACCTCTCGGGCTTTCCAATCAGGCGAGGGATGGTGGGAAAGAGAGGTTGGCAAAGAGAGAAAAGGAGGAGAAAGTGCGGGGTGTGCGCGTTGTGGGGCGGGGGCAGAGAAAGAAAAATTAAAGCCTAAGACTTCTAGGCTCCTTATGAGCTGCTTTCACAACTTTAGCTAACAGCCTCCTCCCGCCCTGTGAGTCCCAGTTCCTGGGTCCTTCCTTTTCACCTTTCCCTGCCCCAGCCCCTTCCCCATAACTCATAAGGCCTGGAGTTGACCCCAAAAAGGCAAAGAATAAGGACTTCCTGGACCTCCTCTGGCTGTCCCAGTATAAGGTGCCTCCTCACCACGATTTGGAAACTGAAACACAATCTTGAGAAATTCCTAATCAGAATTCAAATAGAAATGTGGAACCATGGAAAAGTCTCTTCTCTTCTGAGGAGTAAGAGGAGAAGGGAGGGGAAGGAGGAGAGAGGGAGGGTTTTGGAATTCTCAGCCAATATCCTCAGTCACTAGGGAAGCCCACTAGGAGGACTTCTTGCTCTAAGTTAGGACTATGAAAATGTGTTTGAATAAATTGCCAGAAATAGCCCACAAGCACGCAACTTAACTGCCCTATGTCGCCAGAGAGTTCTTTGCTCAGCTACACGGAATTTCAAGAACAGTAATGTCCAATCTCCTTCCAGACCTAAAGTGGTACTTCAGGGACTTTCCTCTAAAAGGCTTGATGGTTCAAAGAATGTTAACAGAGTTCATCTAGTCCAACTCTCTCAAGTTATTTAGGAGGAAACCGAGGCTCAGAGTGGTTAATTGGCATGCTTATGGCAAGCTAAGCAAGTGAGAGAGCTGGGAATAGGCTCCTATAGCTCCTGATCTCAATTGGTTCAATTGATCGTTTCACCAATTATACCTAAATGATGGGCCATATTCTCACCTGACCTAATTACCTTTGTTGATAGTGTAAGCCTCCTCTAGAGGGAGCAAGAATGGCTTGGACCTGTATGAACTTCTGGAATTCGGAGTTTTCTTTCTGTGTGCCTCCTGCCCAGGCCTCTAGGGAAAGGGGCACTGTATATTCTCTTCTTAGAGTGTTCTCTCCTCTCCTTTTTTGGGGATCTTTTTCAGTCCCACCATCCCATCCACCTCCAATCCCCAATCATGTCATATTTCCATGCCTCTGGGGATTGGCAAAAACTCCAAATCCTAGCAGTCTAATAGGGTGGGGGACTTAGAAAAGCACCAGACTTAAAGGTCTTACAAAAAAATAAAAGCAGGAAGAATCTCTCAAAATCAATTACCAATAATAATAATAATGGTGTTTGAAAATGTAGATGCTCTTCTCACAACAATCCCTGGTGAATGGTCAACTTAAGGTGTGTCACCTTCATGGGGATAACAGGATTTTTATGTATGTTCACATTACTATCATTTCAAAAATCATTGTAGAGGATCTACTTAAGACACAGCACTTTACTGGGTGCTCCATAAATATTTAATAATGATCATGTATTCTATCCAAGTAAAACTTTGCTATATATTATATTTAAAAGCGTTTGAAACTTCTGTTTTGAAGCTTCTGTGAAACAAACATCTTCTGTTTCTATGCCCCAGACATTTCACAAATCTCAAAACCTGATTTAGAAGGGACTCCAGAAGCTGTTTTGGATTCAACAGTACCTGAACAAGAATCTCCTCTCAAGTAAAGCCTAAATGATCCTGGGGGCATATTGTCAAGGGAATTCCTATCGCCATATGGCTTGTAAGGTCAATTTTCTACCCTGAAATTCCGTAATCCTTAAAAAGACTTGGTCTCTCCAGGCCTTTCCTCATCCCCTTAGGTGGTTAGTAGATAGAATGCCAGACCTAGAGTCAAGAAGACCTGAGTTTAAATCCTACCCAACACTTACTAGCTGTATGACCCTGTTCAAGTCACTTTAGCACTAAGCCTTAGTTTTCTCATCCTTCAAATAAGTATAATAACAGTACCTACCCCAAAAGATTTACAGAAGTTCTTTTTGCGGTGGCAAAGAATTAGAAATTGAGGGGAAGCTCATCAATTGAGGAAAGGCTGAACATGTTGTAGTATAGGATTGTGATAGAATGATATTGTGCTATAAGAAATGACAAGCAGGCTGATTTCAGAAAAACCTGAAAAGACTTAAGTGAACTGATGCAAAGTGAAGTGAGCAGAACCAGGAGAATGTTGTACACAGTAACAGCAATATTGTACAATGATCAACTATGAATAACTTAGCTACTCTGATCAACATGATGATCCAAGACAATTCCAAAGGACTCACAAAAAATGCTATCCACCTCCAGAGAAAGAACTGGTGGCATCTGAATGGATATCGAAACATACTGTTTTTCGCTTTATTTTTGTAGTGGTTTTTTTTCTCTTTTGGTCTGTTTCTTTTTCACATGACTAATATGGAAATATGTTTTACATGATTGCGCACACACTCACACAAAATAATGGTACCTACCTCCCAGGGTTGCTGTGAGGATAAGATGAGATAATCTTTGTAAAGCACTTAGCAAGGCTAAATTTGAACTCAGGTCTTCATGACTCCAGGCCTAGCACTTTATCCACTGCCCCACCTAGCTGCTTCTATAAAAGACTTCAGAAATGTTTTACCCAAAGCAGAGTACCAAAAAACTATCAACAATTTAGTCCTGGACACTATTCCTCTTAACACACTTTTTGCACTAGATTTTTTGGCTGCCATATCACACCTTTAACTCATAATGAGCTTTGAAGTTGACCAAAACTCCCCAGTCTTTTTCAAATGAACTGTCATGTTCAACCTCTCCCATCCTGTACTTAAACAGTTGATTGTTTGAGCCAAAGAGTGGGTATCTACACTATCTAAGTTTGAGATCTGAGTTATCTTCTCTCTTCTCTCTTTTGGGATATCTTTTGCCTCAATTCTTACCTAGACCTTAGTCATTTAATGGGCATTGCCTCAGACAAATGAGACCTGGGAAAGACCTAATTTAGAAAGGCCAAGGCACCCTGGGGTCATCACCAATTGTCTTGACTTTTGTCTTGTCACTGGAGTTCAATGACTCTGGAGGCAAAGGTGAGGCTGATGACTTTTCAAAGCTCTGCCTCACTTAAATATAATTCACAAGCATGTCAAGACATCACCCTTGTGATGTCATTGGTCCTCTTCCAGAATAAAGGATGAACAATAGCACTGTCTCCCTTAGCAACCTTCTCTATACCCATTGCCTCCCCACCCCCACCTCCATGCACATGAGTCCCAAATCTAAATCTCCAGTCCCAATTCTTCAGCTGATCTTCAGCCTGACACTTCCATCTGTCTACCGACATCTCTACTTCACACTTAATGTGGCTAAAACCAAACTCAACATTTCCTTCCAAAACTTGCTGTTCCTTCCAAATTTCTGCTTATGGTACCATCATATTCTGAATTACCCATGCTTACAACCCACAGTCATCTTTGGCCCCTCTTTCCCTTATCCCCTTCTCCATATCCAATCAGTTGCAATTTCTGTTGATCCAGTCCTTGAAATATCTCTCACACCTGCCTTTTCCATTCCCTTTGCCATCCCTCTAGTTCACATTCCCATTACCTCTCACACGATTGCAATAGCCTCTTAAGCAATCTTAAACCCCACCTTCAGTTTCTTACCACCTCAATACATCTCAAACATTGCTGGCATATTAATTTTCCTCTGATTACATAACTGCCTTTCTTAAAAACCTCCAACAGTTCCCTAGTTCTCTACTTACCTCTTAATAAAGTGTAGATACCTGACTGGCATTCAAGCATCCACAAATTTTTACCAATATGTCAACCTTGCCTCATACTGCTGCTTCCTTTCCCTTCTTCTGTGCTCCAATCAAATTGGACTACCCTCTATCCCTCATCATAGTTTGTCATCTCCTGTCTCCATTCTTTTGTTCATGCCATCTTTCTTCCATATACAACTAGTCTTCCATTTAGGCAGTTGCCTGGGGTATTGAAAAGTTAAGTCACCTGCATTAGGTCCCAGGTTTGTGTCAGAGGCAGGACTTGTGTCTAGGTGTTTCTGCCTCTGAGACCAGCTCTCTAGCCAGCACTCCAGGCTGCTTTCTGGAAAAGATACATTGTAAAACATATTGCAACTGTGGAAATTTCTAATAATTCTTATTTTCCTGATAATCTCCCTAAATATTAGAGATGCATTGTACTAGGAAAAGAATCAATGCATAATTTTTTGTACTTTCCCCACTGCTGTAATTATTATTTGTTTCAAGACATTTCCTCTCAATGGCATCTCTACAAATTACCACAGTATCCTTGGGCAGGAGAAGAAGCTATTACATAAAGCTAAAACCCCCCCAAAACCCACTTTTTCTTAGCACTAGGAGGAGGCTGTTATGAAATTGTTTTTTGGGACATGTTTGGCACCTATGTGATATCTGACAATAACCAACAATTTACAGAATGCTCTGATGTCATTCATTCTTTCCCCAGCTTAATGATTCAATTACTTACCACAATACTTAAGATTTATTAGCACCAAGAAGTTGTACTGGCCTTCAAACAAAAAGTAAGATCTTTGGGGGAAGCAGGAGCCATTCCTCTATACTTTCTTGTTTTAAGACTACTGTAAATGCTCAGCAAATACTTGCTGGTGGATTGTCAAACTTGGTTAAATTAAAAAAGTTTATGTGTGTGTATGTGTTGGGGGGAGGTGTTGAAGGGAGTATTCTTGATAATAGTAGAAATAAGGTGGTCAGAATAAGGTGGTACTAGAGCCCCCCCCATATTCTGTAAATAAATCTCTATAGTGATTTGCTGGCATTTGAAGTTTTCTTAAGCAATACACTTTGATGTATCTGGAATGTCAACAATGCATATAAAGTCTCTCTCATGTGATCTTTGACCAGAATACAACCCATGGATATCTTCTTATCTAGGGCAATTTTTATTTATGTTCTTCCATTTGTAGTACACTTTAAAAACAAACTATCCAATATGTGGGGACCGTTCTTCTAGGTCGGAGACCTTTAACCTCTTTCGTGTCATGTATTCCCTTTGGCAATCTGGTGAAACCTATGGACCCCTTCATAGAAGAATGTTTTGTTACCTATAATAATAATTGAAAGACATGCTAAATTTTAGTTAGATGTTAGTGAAAATAAAGATGTAACTTTTTTCCCCATCCAAATTCATGGATCACATGTTAAGAGCCACTGTTAGGGTTGTTTTTCAAAAAAAAAAAAAGCATTTTGTGGCTGCTGAAGTTAGACCATTGCTGCCTGTTTGTTATCCCAAGTGCTCACTACATGAATGGATCATCTCCTTTCCTGCTACACACATCCTTAATGATGTCTCCTGTATATGCCACTTGTCATCACTGGTAATATGCTAATCTACTTATCTCCTCCATGTGTATTTTCAATGCTTTTGCATCCCCCTCAGCTTTGAGACTTCCGTGATGGTGGTATTCTCTGACTCACAGCTATACAACAGCACTGGAGAGAATTGGTTTTGAAAAGATGAGCTTTCTTAGAAGGGAATAGTATGGGATCATTAATGGTGAGGCACCATTTTCCAAAGGAGACCCACATGACCTCCTCCTATTCAATTCTGGCTCCAGATGATTGTTAATATTCAGTGCTTGTCCAGAATGAATAACTAATACCATAATCTGGGGGCACTATGTCTTTTTTATTGACTTAAGTTTTTCCTGTGTGGATTGCTTAGGCCAATCACTTTTTAAAAAAACTATTTTTATAGATTTCATCAGATATTTACTAATTACATGTAAAGATTTCATTAGATATTTACTAATTACATGTAAAAATTTTTAACAACCTTTTTTTTAAAAAAATTGAGTTCCAAATTCTCTCCCTCATGCCACTCTACCCCCCCACCCAAGAAGGCAAGCAATTTGATTTTAGATTATATATGTAAAGTCATGAAAAACATATTTTCATATTAGCTGTGTTGCAAAAGAAAACCCAAGTAAAATAAAATAATAAAAATAAGGAAAGTTTAAAAAAGTATACTTCAACCTGCATTCAGAGTTCATCAGTTCTCTCTCTGGAGGTGAAAAATCAATTCCTTGAAATTGTCTTGGATCATTGTCTTGATCAGAGTAGTTAAGTCTTACATAGCTGATCATCTTTAAAATACTGTTGTTACTATGTGTGATGTTCTTCTGGTTCTGATCACTTCACTTTGCATCAGTTTATGTCAATCTTTCTAGGTTTTTCAGAAACCATCCTGCTCACCATTTCTTATAGCTCAATAGTATTCCATCACAATCTTATACCACAATTTGTTCAACTATTCCCCATTTCGTGGGCATCCACTCAATTTCCAATTCTTTGCCACCACAAAAATTGCTACTGTAAATATTTTTGTTCAAATAGGTCCTTTTTCCTTTTTTATAATCTCTGTGAGATAAAGGCCTAATAGTGGTATTGCTGGTCAAAGGATATGTACAGTACAGTTTGGGCATAGTTCCAAATTGTTCTCCAGAATGGTTGGACTAGTTCACAACTTTACCAACAACGCATTTGTGTTCCAATTTTTCTACATCCCCTCCAACATTTGTTGATTTTCTTTTCTGTCATATTAACCAATCTGATAAGTGTGAGGTGGTACCTTAGTGTTGTTTTAATTTACATTTCTCTAATCAATAGTTATTTAAAGCATTTTTTTTATATGGCTCTAGATAGCTTTGATTTCTTTGTTTGAAAACTGCCTGTTCATATCCTTTGACCATTTATCAGTTGGGGAATGACTTGTATTCTTGTATTTTTTGAGTCAGTTCTCTACATATTTGAGAAATGAGGCCTTTATCAGAGAAACTTCCTATTAAAAATTATCCCCCAGTTTCCTGGTTTCCTTCTAAACTTGGCTGCATTAGTTTTGCTTGCACAAAATAAATTTGATTAAATTAAATTTGATGTAATCAAAATTACCCATTTTATGTCCTGTAATACTCTCTATCTCTTGTTTGGTCATAAATTCTCTGAGTATAAATAAAATCCACAGATAACTATCTAAGAATCATTGATTCAGTGACTGGCAGCAGTACCTAGTCAATGGACCCTTGGATGAGTTTATCACACTACCCTTCAGAGTTCTAGGGGGCATACCTGATGGGTTAGGCTGTCCCTTCTATAATGCTATTGGTTTAAGCCCCCATTTCAGTATGTTTTTCCTATCATTAACTACCATTTAAACAATTAACATCAATTAGCTTTTATTTTAAAGATATAGCAATAAAAGGACAAACATTTCCCCCTTACTTCAGTACCTTGGAGGCACACATTCTCCGTTCTACGTGGGCTCTGGAAGGAGAAAGCTCTGACTTAACACTGTTTCTGCATAGCATTGGTTTCTCCAAGTTCATGTATAAATACAGTATTGTTGCTAGATGAGAATGGGAGGGGGCTATTTATGCTATTCATCCCAATTTCCCACAGCATTTCCAGGGTTCCATTGGCAAAAGTCTCCCCATGCAGGGACTACTCTTGATTAATCTGGTCTATACTTAGCAAATGTATCCTAGTGAAGTCCTGTTTCCAGAGAAGAGTCTACACAAGGAACCCTTCACTTCTCCTACAATGGCAATGTAGGAAGTGTGACTGTAAATGGTCAAATTCTAGTGCTTAGGGTTGTCACTAGCCAGCCCCCTCCATCATTAAGGGTAGGGCTACCATATGGCTTCTTCCTTTGTAGTGAGTGGGAATATCATACACAATCAACAGTTCTCTTCAGTGACTGGGGCCACTTCCCACAATAATCTCAAATAGGCATTTGAGAGCCAGTCTTCATCTTCTGATGATGGAAGCTCTAAGGTGGACTCTTAATGGGTGAAAGGTGGGGAGAAGGGCTGGTTAAGGTTGTTACTGGGACTGGAAGGGCTGGGGGAGGGGAGGTGGTCAGAGCACAGGCTCATGTGGATGAAAAGTCAGAGAGCCCTTAACATCAGCATTGGCAACCTTACTGCATGTGAATATGCAAGCAGCATAGAGAAGTGAAATTTAGAGAAATCAGGGTGTGAAGATAGATGTGTGTGTGTGTGTGTATGTGTGTGTGTGTGTATGTGTGTGTGTGTGTGTATGTATGTATCTGAAAGGGAAAGATAAAGACCCCTGCCAGCTGGTCAGATCTAGAGTTGTGTTTTGTTTCTCAACCGTGGGTGCACAGTTGCTATGACAGCAGCCATACTCTCTTCTTATCATGGTGGTGGCAAGAACTCTGAGTCGGAGTTTCTTTCCCATCACAATCTTTCTCTTATCACAGTCCCTGATTTTGGTCCTATATTACACCTATGGTATTTTTATATATTTTATCAATTACTTCTTGAAATACTCTCCCATATATTTGTTGATAGAGACTTCCAAAGGCAAAAACTGGGAAACATTGTCTGCAATAGCAGAACAAAATTAATACAATAACTATTAACATCACAAGGAGCAGAGTTTGCAGAACTTCCTTAATCAAGCCTGACCCTGGCAACTAACCCCATATGTCGACTGAGATAACCCCTCATGTTTTCTGTATTCTAATTCTGATCCTGGGGCAACTTGGTGGTGCAGTGGATAGAGTCAGGAAGACCCGAGTTCAAATCTGGCCTCAGACACTTACTAGCTATATGATCTTGGACAAGTCATTTAACCCTATTTATCTTAGTTTCCTTATCTATAAAATGAGCTAGAGAAGGAAATGGCAAACCACTCCAGTGTCTTTGCCAAGAAAACTCAAATGGGGTCACAAAGAGTTGAACACAACTGAAAAACAAAAAATTATGATCCTAACTTTTCAATTCTGTTCAGATGCTAGGTAATATTGAGACTCTGATCAGATATAAAGGTGCAGATATAAAGCCCCAGTGAAGGTACAGACATTTCCTTAGCTGGCTAGTAAATAATTGAGGGCCATGTGATTCATTAGTAATGTTAATTGTCTAACTTCAGTCAGTTCTGTTAGTAATTATTCAGTATTGCTGATGGATTTATTCATGAATCTCAAAAAAGCTCAATAAGTCGAAGGATCAGTAAGCTAAAATGGGGTCATGAAGGGTAGGAAATGACTGAAATGACTGAACAACAAGAGGCAGCTGGTAGCTCAGTGGATAGAGCGCTAAGCCTGGAGTCAGGAAGATCTGAGTTCAAATCTAGCATTAAACACTTCCTACCCATATGTGACCTTGGGCAGGTCACTTCACCCTGTTTGACTCAGTTTCCTCATCTGTAAAAGGAGCTGTATAAGGAAATGGCAAACCACTCCAGTATCTTTGCCAAGAAAACCTCAAATGGGATCACAAAGGGTCACATGTGACTGAAACAATTGAACAACAAGTTGAAGGATGTAGATCTTGCTTCATAATGAAGGAAGAACCCTTTGAGGTAAGATTCTGGATGATTTAACTGAGTGTCAGGGGCTTTCCTGTTCTAGATTGGTCCCTGTAGAAGTGTGAGATACATGTGAATGTTGAATGTGATTATTATTCTCCAGATAGCAGAGGCCACCCATAGCAGGATCATGTAAGTCATTTCCCTATGTCTATATACTCAGAACACCACATGAGTTGCATAATCTCTCTGGAACAGCTGTCAGGATAGAGGATGGGATGGAGCAATTTATGCTATTCAACCCAATTTCCCACAGCATTTCCAGGGTTCCATTGGCAAAAGTCTCCCCATGCAGGGACTACTCTTCATTAATCTGATCTATACTTAGCAAATGTATCCTAGTGAAGTCCTGTTTCCAGAGAAGAGTCTACACAAGGAACCCTTCACTTCTCCTACAATGGCAATGTAGGAAGTGTGATTGTAAATGGTCAAATTCCAATGCTTAGGATTATCACTAGCCAACTCCCTCCTTCATTAAGGGTAGGGCTACCATATGGCTTTCTCCCTTGTAGTAAAAGTCAAAGTTCTCTTCAGTGACTGGGGCCACTTCCCACAATAATCTCAAATAGGCATTTGAGAGCCAGTCTTCTGATGATGGAAACTCTAAGGTGGACTCTCAATGGGTGAAAGGTGGGAAGAAGGGCTGGTTAAGGTTGTTACTGGGACTGGAAGAGCTGGGGGGGGGGGAATGTCCCATGGAGGTTTTGCATAAACTCACTGCTGGGATGTCCTGTGATTGCTGGACTCTCTGAACATCAGCAAATGAAGGGAAAAGCACACCTGCTCACTTGGGCCATTGATGTCAACTGTAATTTTAGGTGAATCACAACAAAGGGAATGGCATTGGTATTGAACTTTCTTAAACCTTGACTCTGGAATCTCATAATCTAATGTATAATGTATATATATGTAAATATATATAATCTCCAAATTCTGCCAACACAATGACAATGGTTACTAGGACTCCAAGAAGCAGAAGAAGCTCTCCCCAAACTGCCATTCAGAAGGAGAAAAAGGGAAAAAAAACCCAAATTCGTGTTAGATCAGGATGTAGTTCATACAAGAAAGCATAAGTTTTATGCCAGGTAAATGGCAGACTTTCCACTTGTCTGCTTCTAGGTCACCATTTCCCTTACATAGATGTACCTGTGTTGCTCCTTTGAAGTCCAAGGTCATCTGCTTTTAGAGGTCTATTGTTCGATTTTAAGGACCTCAGGATCCTTACCTCCTTCAGAGGGCTGTTTCTTAATCATTCCTCTTTCTCGTAAACCATTACGATTTCTGTAGAATCCAAAAGGCTTTCCAATAGTTGGATAATGTCAGAAATAGTGGAGTTTTGGGCATCAAAGA
Organism: Vombatus ursinus; assembly: GCF_900497805.2. Lineage (NCBI taxonomy): Eukaryota > Metazoa > Chordata > Mammalia > Diprotodontia > Vombatidae > Vombatus > Vombatus ursinus. The sequence goes on from NW_020954550.1 coordinate 35,721,814, forward strand.
TTATGCAGAAGCAACAATGAGCCATTTCTAGATCACACAAAGTTTCGGAGTTTATTCTGCTAGTTTATTAGATTGGGGTAAAAAATGGAATTCATTGTAAATGAGAGATCACTCCTCCACCTGCCAGAGGTACCATTATTTCATGAAAATGAGCTTGAATATCAGTATGTCCAGTAAAATTCTTACCCTGAGGCATGTAATTTAGGGGTTAGGTGGGCATATAGTCTGGTTTTGGGGTGGTTACATGGGAAGAAATGGTTGATCTTTGGCTTGAAGGTTAGGCAAGGGTGTAGGGAAGCAGGGTGAAATGTAGAGAGTAGAGAGTTGTATAAAAGAGGCAGTTTCTTTTTGGTTTCTTTTTGTCCTTACTGCCCAAGAACAGTAATTTGCTACTAAAGCCAATTTTTAGACAGTCTTTTAAGCAAATTTAGGGCATTTTTTTCTAGATCTGCCCAAATGTGCCAATAAATCATTTGATAAGGTTACTGATCTCCAATGGCCAACCTAAGCATACACAAAATTTCAAAACCAATAGATCATTCCCAGAGTTAAAAATGTTCAGTTTCAGAAGTTAACTCTGTCTAGACACTTTCACGAAGATGTTGAAACTGGTCTTTGATAGACCAGGTTCTTTGAAAGGAATTTTCTTTCAATTAACCAGGCAATAACTCAAAGGATTGTCTCTCAGAGGGTTAGACTAACTAGATCCCATAATGGGCATAAATTTAACCAGGAATAATTTAGCTCTCTAATCTACAGGCAATTGCTGCAAACTAAAATTATTAGAATTTAACCAGAACTACCAAAATTTGAGGGATCCCATGATGATCACCAATACACAAGTCAGAATTGAAGTTTTTGTCAGATTTATATCATCAGTGATAGGGATCCTTTCTGACCACTTGACAATTATTTCAGATCAGATAAGACCTAAACAGGAAGGGTAGCCAAGACAGCACAGTAGGTATAAATGATGGACAATCAGACAAATGTGCAAAACACTAACCTGACTCTAATATTTATAGATAGAACTGCAACTCTACCAATCAATTGATTTTTCATACCCATAAATCTCCCTATAGAAAATCTATCTTGTGCAGTCTAGAGGGTTACTGAGCTAGAAAATTGATTCTGATCCAACTTTATTGGTCCCATCTAGGAGTGCCAATAATTGTAAGTAATCTCCTCCAAGGGTCCATTGATTAGGTACTGCTGCCAGTCACTGAATCAATGATGAATAGATAGTTATCCACAGATTTTATTTATACTCAGATCAAAGACTCATCTGGATGAAAAGTCAGAGAACTCCTAGCATCAGCATCAGTGACATTATATAGTATGTGACTATGTAAGCAGCATAGAAAAATAGAATTTTACAGAATCAAGAGGGGAAGATAAGGGTATACATGTCTGAAGGGAGAAGATAAGGACCCCTGCCAGCTGGTCAGAACCATAGCTGTGGTTTGTTTTTCAATATCAGTTGCATAGTTGGTATGACAGAGGCAGAATCCTCTTGTTATCATATTGGTGGCATGTGCCCAGAGCTTTTTCCTTTACAATCTTTCTCATAACAAGAGATATAGCTATGCTTGTCCTGGGAGAGTGAGGCCAGAGTGCTTATTATAAGAAGAAGAAAAAAACAACTTAAAAAACTGAAATAAAACTATTAACAAAAATGAAAAAATAGAGAGAAGGAAGAATGTCAGTTTTCCTCTTTGCCTTCCCCCCCCACCCCCACCTCAAGCTGTAGGCTAGAATATTGAATGAAATGTGGGATGTAGAATCTATGGAGGATTTGGGTTTCAGCCCTGCCTTAGATACTTGCTATGTGACCTTGGTCAAATTACTTAATCACTCTGACCCTCAGTTATCCCATCTGTAAAATTAGGAGGTTGGTTGGATTTGATGGCCTCCAAAGTCCCTTCCATCTCTAAATCTATGATCCTATGATGAAAAATACTCCCAGAATATATAGGGCTCTCCCAGTAGGGATATAGATTAGGGATATCCCCAGCTCTTAAGAGTACCTGGCACCCAGATTAGGGACACAGAGTTGACTGAAAGTCTCCGTGCCACCCTTAGGTGAGAAATCAAAATGTACTGGATAAAATTTCCTCTAGGAATAACACTTGGGACACCAGAAATTGCATGGTGTGTTGATCTACTCTAGTACTTTTGTTTAAAGTTTAGTAATTCATGCACATTTGGATCTTTCTAGTCCTTTTTACAAGTTACTTCATAGGTGAGGAATAGGGACTGATGCACTTAATTCAAGCTCATCCATAATGAACAGAGGAACTTTCTATGACTTTTTTGAAAGATCTAGAGCCTGGGAGGTGATTTCTGTGTTGTTGGGTTTTTTTTGTTTGTTTGTTTTTGCTCACAGCCCATGTGTGAGTCTCAAAAAAGGGGATTAAACATATAAGGTTCATCAGATCTTGGACAAGGTACTAAAGTGTAAAAATAAGAGCTATTCCTGGCCCCAGAAAGGCTGGGGCACTTACCCTCTTCTCCACAAAAGGTCTCTGGAGCCATACATACAGACTAGGTTCTTTCCAAGGGGAAACAAGGCTACTAAGAGAGTATTTAGGTTCTTTCTTGTACTCTTTGGTTCTTTATGCCCCATGCTGGCACTCCAGGGAAAATTACTTTAAATTTAGGTTTGACTCATGTCTAAAGTCTTCCTAAAAGGGGAGATTAGAAAAGTACTTATTGTAAATCGAGTATTGGACAGCTATTTATTTCATCCATACAATCAAAATGACTAACAGAATAGAATCACAAGTGTGTTTTGGCAAAACAAAAACAAAACAAAAATAAAAAACTTAAACAAGTAGCATAACACAACTACTGTTTTACTCTCCTGGGAGGTTTAGACTTAAACATTAGAACATGAAGAGGTTATAGAATTGATGGATAGGCATTTTACATTTCATCTCAGCTCTGCACTATCCAAACCAAGGCCATGTGTGGCCCTCTAGGTCCTCAAGTGAAGTTTGGAATCCAAACTTCACAGAACAAATCCCTTTAATAAAAGGATTTGCTCAGTAAAACTTGGATTCAGACAAAAGGCCACATCCAAGGATCTAGAAGGCCACATGTGGCCTCAAGGCCACAGGATGCCCACCTTGGTCCAAACAATTCCCTCTTAGTCCATATCTTCTTTAAGTAGTAACACTGGCCAGGGATTGAGCTCCTCCCCACGTTGGTGGTCATCCTCTCCAGTACAGAAACTGACCCTACTGTTGTCAGTCAGCTCTCAGCAACCCAGTATCTCCAGAACTCTCAAACTCACAAGATTGCTTCCAAGGCTGGACACACACACATTGGAGTCAATGGTCAATAAACATTTATTAAGTGCCTACTATGTGCCAGGCACTCTTATGAGCTGGGGATACAAATAAAAACAAAGAGTCTCTGCCTTCAAGGAGCTTATAATCTAATGGGGAAGACAACATACAAAAGGAAGCTGAAAAGTAGATGGGGGGGGAATAGAAAGAGAAGGTACCCAACACAGGGGCATGATGGAGAATTCCAAAAAGAGGTTCAAGCTCAGCACTCCAGGAGACCTTGGCAAATTGCATAGAATGCTCTCCTCTTATGTGGAGATTGATTATTGACTTAACTCTAAACCTGCCTGGGGAACAGGTAGAGTTGGTGAGAGCTAGAGAGAAGAGATATCTGTGCTCTTCTGGCTTTCAGCATTGAGAGAAAAAATGTTATTCCAACCTCTCTTCATGTCCATGAAGACAGAAAGACTCTGGAAAAAAGTTAACATGTAGAAGAGCTGGCAGTCTCTATCACGTCCCTAGCCCCAGTCTGCCACATTAGAGACTTTGGGAATTTTCCCTTGGATGAGATCTGAGTTTGGTTGAGCTTTTTTGATTGAGCTGAGTTATCTTGCTCCAAAAAAAGAGAGTTCATTCACTCTGTATTTTCTGCTATACGGCCTCATATGTGCCATTTCTCTGATTTCTGTTTGCTACTATTTGGATAGATGGGTTTATTTGCTATTTAGTAGCTGTGTTCACTGTGGAACTGGCATCTAGAGAGTCAAGCATTGGGTATAAAGCTTGGTGCACTCCTTTCCTGTTAATGAATAGCAATCAGAGCCTGAAAAGTACTACTCCTAGACTAAGAATATTTAAGCGAGCAGATAAATATGATTTTAGCAAGGTAGTCCCTCTCTGAGGAAAGCAGAGTGGCTAGATAGCCTCTGACCCCAAACTCCAGCTTCCCCTCCTTGCAGGAATCAAAGTCTCCCTTGCCGAAGGATAGGGGGAAAAGAAGATAAAGAAGTCTATTCTTCCCTCCCTGTGAGCCACCTCTGAGCCCTCCCTGTGAGCCATGTGGGCGTACATAGTCTACATGGACAACGCAGCAACCCACAAAATACCACACACACACACACACACACACACACACACACACACACACACACATTCTCCTGCCCCCTCCTTGAACTGTCCTTATTTCCCTCTTCTAGACATATTCTAGTGTGTCTATTGTGATCATCATAGTTTAACACAGGACTCCTGATGTGGCCTAACCACAGCAGAGTACAGTGGGACTATCACTTCTCTTACTCACTTTGGATACTAAATTTCTATTGATTAAGCCATATTGGTGCAAATATATAGATCCGTTTGCACATTTGAGTGTTCAGAAATAAGGGAGGAAGAATATGACCTAGTGGATAGACCACTAGGTTTAGACAAAAGAATGTAGTAATCAAATCAAGACTAGAAATATCAGGATTTAATCTGAATGTCCTTTAAGCTTTGAGTCAAATGCTGGGGTCTAACTTTAATATTAGAGGAAGATAATGTGTTATCCTTTTATCTTTTTGATCTTAGCTACACTTCAATGCATTTATTCTCTGTTGAAATTCAGACGTCCCAAAGTCACTCACATTTTTATTCTTGTTTTCCACATTCTTAATTGTATCCTGTATCTTCCACTCCTGTTAGAACAGCAATTTTTTCCCCATTACTGAATATTATTATACAATCCTTAGTCCATTAAGGAGAGAGGCCAGGTAATTTCCATAATCCTGAGGCACACAACAAGGAACAGAGCCAGAGACAAGTGTTTATACATGCTCTAAAATACAAAACACATATATTCATATACACTAAGAGAAAAGATGAGGACACATCCAAGAGGGAGGAGGATTTTGTTTGTCTAATTGATGCTTTTGGGTTTTTTAATACCACAGCCATCATCCAACATACCTCCTATCCTGAACTTTGTCTCCTAACCCTGTAACTAAGAAAAACAGTTAACCAAACATAACAGCTCTGTCTTGACACTAGATGCAACAACCTGCACCCATAGTCCCCCTCCCTCTGATTACCTTCCCCTCTCCTCCCTCACCACCCCCACTCTTACCCACTGCTCCACCCTGAAAGGAGAGAAGTGTGCTTTATCATCTGTTTTTTTGGCTAGGCACTGGGGTTAAGTGACTTGCCCAGGGTCACACAGCTAGTAAGGTTATGTGTCTGAGGCTGGATTTGAACTCAGCTCCTCCTGAATCAAGGGCCAGTGCTCTATCCACTGTGCCATCTAGCTGCTCCCGGTCATTGCCTTTTAACTGAGTTTTGCAGCCTTTTGGAGCTGCAACATTTTTGCAGTCATTGTGTATATTGTGTTCCTGTTTCTATTTTCTTAACTCTGTATCAGTTCATACAAGTCTTTCTGTATTTCACTGAATTCCTCATCTTTGTCGTTTCTTACAAGGAGAATAGTACTCCTTTATCAGGAACACTCATCTTCATGAGTTCGAACCTGGCCTCAGATATTTACCAGCTGTATGACCCTGGGCAAGTCATTTAATCCTATTTGCCTCAGTTCCTCATCTGTAAAACGAGCTGGAGAAGGAAATAGCAAACCATTCCAGTATCTTTGCCAAGAAAACCCCAAATGGGGTCATGAAAAGGTAGACACAACTGAATAACAACAACAATGCAAATATTCCTTTACTCTAGTTTGTTCAGCTACTGCAGATGACTTTGGAGGAGAGAGAGGCTGATGACTTTGCACAGCTCTGGCTCACCTAAACCCAATTCACTTGCAAGTTAAAACGTCACCTTCCTGATGTCATTGGTCCTCTTCAAGAATGAAGGATGAACAACAATTCAGTTACTGCCCAACTGATGCACATTTTGCTTTGTTTCCAGTACCTTGCTACCATAAAAAAAATAAGGGCTGCTATGATTATCTTGGTATATTTGAGACATTTCTTATCTTTGCCCTCTTTGAGGTACATGACCAGGAGTAGGATCACTGAGTCAAAGGCTATAGATCATACTGTTTTGTATATACCTTAAAAATTAATGCCTTCAGTGGATAGAGCATTGGCCCTGGAGTCAAGAGGACCTGAGTTCAAATCTGGCCTCAGACACATGACACTTACTAGCTGTGTGACCCTGGGCAAGTCACTTAACCCCATTGCCTAGCCCCCCCCCCCAAAATTGCCTTGATGCCTTCACGGTTGTGTCACCTCCAGTATA
>NW_020954550.1:35728335-35747624 GCF_900497805.2 Vombatus ursinus
CCTAATGTGGCAGCTTTACTGTCCTTGATGGTGAAAAAAGTCTATAATAAAAATATATATCTTTTCCATTTTTATCCATAATCCTTCTAGTTTTATCCTAAAAACTCTTGGAATCATTTTGATTAGTTTGGTCTCTTGCCAAACTTGTAAAAAATAGTATTTCCTTTCACCACTTTTTACTCTTTTATGAGGTAATACAGCTTATAATCTTTCACCATCTGGAGTGATCCATACAAAGTACTTGGAGAAAATTTAAGGATGGAGAGACCACTTTCAGTTGAGATGTCACGCAAGTTTTGTATAAGAAATATCACCTGTGCTGGTCCATAAAAGAAGGAGAAAGATTTTTTAAAGTGGAGATGAGAAGGGTGTATATTCCAGGTATAGGGCATGACCTAGGCTAATGTACAGAAATAATCCAAAATCCCTTTTAGTTCAGACTGAGATCAGAGAATAGCTAACAGTTCACTTTGAATGGAATATAAAGTTGTGAAGGGAATAGAGGGCACAAATCTGGAAAAATGAGTTGGGGCCAGATTGTGGAGGACCTCACAATTGTAGAGGACCTTGAATGTCAGACCAGGAAATTTGTATTTCATCTTACAACCAGGAGTGTGCGAGTAAATGTTTAATAGCCAGCTCTCAAGAAAAAGGAAAAAAAAAAAGAATGCACACACAGCACACTTTAGGTTTAAGTTGCATTATTAACATTTTCTTCATCAGTTTCTCAAGTCTAGACAATCAATGAAACAATAAATCAAGCCCTGATCTGTAGCATTTTCTGATTTTTTGTGGGGAGGGTAACAGAATAAATCCTTCCACTGAAAATTTAATGACTGGCCATCATGAGCCATAAGCTAGCTCTACCACATCCCTGGTTATAGGCAATAAGGAACAACTGAAGTTCTATAGCAGTAGAATTATGTGATGGACCTGTACGTTAGGGCAGCTATTTTGGAGGATGTATAAATGATGGTTTGGGGAGAGGGAAGACTGGAGGAAGAGTTTCTGGTTAGAAAGCTATTATACATACTTCTGAAAAAATACTTTATAATATAAAGCAATATACCGGGTGCCCCCAAAAGTCTTAGTGCATTTTTAAGCTATTAAAGCTTAATATTGTTTAAATGAATGTTGTTTAACTAAAACTTAAAGTTGCACTAAGACTTTTGGGACACCCTGTATAAGTGCTAAATTATGAAAATAAATGGTATAGGATTTTTGAGGAGGGAGAAGTCACAGGATCATAAATTTCGAAATAGAAGGAACCTTAAAAGTCTGCTCATGCAACTGACTCCTTTTGCAGATGAGGATATTGAGATCTGGAGAAGTAATGTGCCTTGCCTAAGGTCACTTCTAGTGACAAAGCAAGGATTTAAATCGAGGTTTATTACCTCCAAATCCGGCACTCTTACCAATGTACCATGCTACCCATATCCCCACCTTGGAAACTTGGAAAAAAGTTTGTAGAAAAAAGACTCTGGTATTTGAACTATGAAGTGAAGGGACAGAGTATGAGACAACTGCCCGCTTGTCCCTCTGTTCATCATAACTAAGGTTGTACCAATCATCAAACTCAATCACCTTTCCTCCACCTTTGCTTCCTCAGCTTTTCTGTAGCCTCTGACATTATTGAGCATTACCTATTCTTTAAACTCTCTTTCCTCAGTTTCCCTAGAAATCCACTATCTGGTTCTCCTACCTCTTGGATTTCTCTTTCTCTGTCTCATTTTCTGGTTCCTTTTCCACCTTAATTCTCTAAAGTGTTGTTTTTGACTCTGTTCTCATCTGTCTTTGTATACAATCTCCCTCCTAGATCTCATCAGTTATCAAGCTTCAATTTTCCCTTTTATGTTAATGAATCATAAATCTATATCTTCTCAACCCTGACCTCTCCCTCAAACTCCATTCCCACATCTCCAACTCCCACTGGATAGCTCTTGGAATTCTTGAAATTCTCTCAAAGCCTCAAACTCAAGATGTCCATGATCAAACTCCACAGCTGCTTCTTGAAATCAGCTCCTGTCCTGACTCCTCCATTTCTGTTCATGGTCTCAGTTCTTTAAGGACCAGCTCAAACCTACCTTTGGCATGCATTCTTCTCTGATCCCCTGAATTGAAATATGACGTTTATTTCTTTATAACACTTTATATAATTCTTATGGCACTTAGCATATTCCACTTGCATTATAGGTGCATATATTGTCATTTGGTACATATCTTTTCTCCCCCACCCCCACTAGATTACAAGCTTCTTGAAGAGCAGTGCCACATCTGGTGCCTAATGTATAGTAAGCATTTTAAAAATGTTGAATTGAATTAGGATGGGCAAAACTCTAGAATTCACACACATTTAGAGTAGTTAAGAGGTTACTAGAACTAGAAGACCTCATTACTTATTTTACATAAATTTTGATTGATGTCTTTTATTTTACTATTCCCTATATTTCCCAATTTGTCGCTCTGTCTCCTCTTCTGAGAGCTATCTCATAAAATAAAGAATAAAAAAAGAGGAGGAAAGAAAGGTTCAGCAAAATTAACCAATATGTTTTAAAAAAAAAAGGCAGAGTTTCATACCTACAGTCCTTCAGTTCTGGAAAAGTATGGGGAGGGAGGAGGAAGATGCCCAGAAGACCTCATTTCAGACCCAATCATTCCTTTGTCTTGGTTTCTGATACTGTGTCAGGAGGGATGGCACTTGTAAACATCTGGTTGCATCTAGCCAACTTCAGAGTGAAGAACGGCTGCTTTTTTCTTCCTCCTCCCTTTTCCCCACTCTGATCCAGCAAGAGGGAGTGAGGAACCAGGTGACCTAAAGAAGAAAAAGAGGACCTCCACAAAAGGAATCAGAGATATTTGTAGGGTCAAACAAGATTAGTAGGGTGGAGCTTCCAGGACAAAACTTTCCCCAGATAGAATGGGGACCCATGTAGCACAGTTTGGATTGGTCACCTAGGTTACAAATATGATTACGAGGAAAACTTCAAAAGAGATTAGCAAAACCAATACCAAGGATGACTTCTAAAGAGGAAGAAGTTTAGGTGAAGAGGAGGAACTTGTTGACAAGGTAGGACGCATTGCGTTAGATCCGGAGTTCTTAACTTTTTTTAAGTCATGGACCCCGTTTGGCAGGCTGGTGAAGCCTTCTCAGAATAATGCTTTTAAATCATTAGTGGAAATGTTAAATTTCAGTTCAGTCTTTCCTGTTCCTGGTTCATGGACCCCATGAAATCTATACATGGGCTTTAAGTTAAGAACCCACATATTAGACAAATTTAGCAGCAAATCCAATGCTCAATCCCATTGCTTGGATCATGTTTCTTAAGCACAGAGTTTTTGACTCTGAGTCTTTTACGTGTGAAACAGGTACAATCAGAGAATGCCCCCCCCCACCTTCCCACATTGATTCTGGGTAGAGTATGCCCCATGGTTAAAGGCTGGAATTGGACCCCTTCCAGTACCATATATGCTAAGCTGTCCTTGCAGCTGGACACTTTCTGGTGCCACATGGTGTCACATATGCTGTCCTTGGAGCTTGGCCCTTTTGTTGAACAAATTTTGCTTTGCTACAGGCCATGCAAGCCTAGTAGGGGCCTGAACAGTGGTCCTGAGATCTGGAGTTGTCAGGAGTAACTATCTCGGGATCTTCAAGGTACCTCAGTCAGTGTTGGCTACATCATAGAAGACAGTGGCTACTACAGCATTTCTCGGAGGAGAAGATGAACACCTCAAAGAAGATGAGACCAGCTCTTGGACTGATTTGCCAGAAGACAAGACCTTGAGAGAATTATTCTGACAGTGAAATGTCTATTTAATAGGCATACTAATGGCTTCATGTTTTTAATGTTTTGTTTCAACTCCCTGGGGGAGAATAAAAAGGGTTATGAGTCACCATATCATCCTTTTTGTGATGACTGCTTAGGAAGCTTTTTTGTTTGAAGCATTTCTTTATGTGTGTGTGGAGGAAATAAATAACTGTCCCATGCTGCATCTAAATTATACATGGAGTAGCTTTCAACTCCCCTTTTGGGGCCAAATATAAGCTTTTAAGTGATTCTCTCTAGAGCTCTGGGGTGGAGCATAAAGAACCAGAGAGTTTGAGAAATAGAAGCCTGACCTCTCACCTTTGGGGCCAGGCTCTCCCAAGACTGAATGTGACTGGAGTGAAGACTTAGAACTAAAGGGTACTTTAAAGGGAAAGAATAAGTACCCTTCCCTCCTGCATGCAGCAGTGACTCTGTATGGCACTCCAGAATGATTAAAGATATTTCTTCCTTGCCCTCTTAGTCAAACTGAACTCTGTGTGGATTATCTGTGGAAAGGGACACTTAGGTTTTTCCTTTTCTTATGTTGTAAAATCATTTGTCTGGTTATTGTTTAGTTATAACTTGAGTTTTCATGGTGACCTGACTTGCCATTTAAGGAAGTACTGCAAGTAAAGCCATTTTTAAAATATTTCCTGAAACAGAAGAAAAGAAATTTACAGAGGCCAATTACAAGAAAAATTCCTAAATCATGGGGGTGGGAGGGCAGAGGGTAAGCAGGGTATGAAATGTGGGAATCAGTCTGGAATAATTTTGAGACCAAGACTGAATAAACCACCTGCTGGGTCTTTGGGGTCTCAGCATAGTGACTTGTCAGGCATTTCTAGGCTGTGGAGGCAAGGGTTGGCAACCTTTGCTAGTTCCTGCCCTTTGTGTGCTCTCATGGTCTGCCTTGGGTCTATTGTACTGGGGTGGCTCTCCAGGTCTCTAATTCCATCCCTCCACCTCAGATTCTTGAGGAACAGTTCTATTTTGGCCTCTAGTCTAAGGAGTCCTCCTAAGCTGGGGAAGGCAACATAAAAAGTTTCTCAGAGTGCAAAAAATGAATCAGGTATGGAACAGGTAGTTTTATTCCAACACAGAAAAGAGAATGCTAAGCAACAAACTATCATGGAATGATTTCACTATGTCAAAAGGCTGGTATCAAGCCTTGCTAGTACGTTTGGAACAAGACTACTTGTTAGCAATTTTACACTTCACCTCTACTGAGTATAACCTTATCAATATCAAATGGGTCCTTCTTCTCCAAATTCATCTTCTTTGTGGGTGACTCCCCTTTTCCCAGTCTTCCTCTCTCACTGTTTCCAATACAATTTCTTAGCTACTGATAGCTGCACTACAACCCCTGCCCCTCACCCCCACCCAATCATGAGTTCAATACCCTGCTGAACAGATGCCCAAGAATGAGAAGATGACAGCTACCTTTAGAGATCTCACAAGTCTGTGTAACAAAAGGAAGAAAACCCCACAAATGCAAGGCAGTCTCATCCTGGACACAGGCTTACCTAAGAGGTCATGAGTTCATGGCTAATGGCCCAGTTATGGTGGTAGAAGGGGAAAGCACCTTCCTACAACCCTCTGGAACTCAGAGAGTCATCTTTACACTTCAAGGACAGCAGAAAAAAGAGATCTGAAGAGCAAAGATGATTTACTATTTACTATCATTTACCGCACGCTCAGAGTTACAGATCATTGTCAATTATGTGTCTGATAAGCACATATCTGTACCTACTCTGATGGGTGAGTATGCAGGGGGATGGGGCAGGGAACAGGGAGGCCTTGGAAAGGTGCTCTATAACAAGGCACTACAACCCCCAGGCACGAGTTCGAATATTTGTTGTCTTCATCTATTAGCCTCCAAATCACTTACTCAACTTTCTCTGTGACTTAAGTAGGTGATTAAGTAGTCTTCCTTTTCTCTCTGTCTGTGTCCTTCTCTGCTTAGAAATTTCAATAGTTATGTTAACATGAATCTGACTTCTTAATTCCTCATACATATCAACTCCCATGGCTTTTCTCTCATGCCCTTCCCCCAAACCCAGATTTTGCCACTTGCCACCTTGGTTCCACCTTAAATAGATATTTCATGCACAAAATTGCTCTACCTCTAAGTTTTAGAACTTGGAAATTAAAGTCTCCCGTCACAACCTTCTATGCTTTCACGTCTCCCATTGTCTGATTCATTTCTACTGTCCCAAAGTGTCTCCACCACTCTAATTTCACTTACCTCCATTCCCAGCCTTGATTTCATAGTTAATCACTTTAATGTATCCCCACCCAACACCTCTTAAATAGCACTTTAAATATTTTATCTAAACTGATTTTCACAATAATCCTATGATCTAGGTGTTATTGTTCTCCACATTTTACAGATGAGGAAATTGAAGCTGAGAAAGTTTAAGTAACTTGTTCAAGATCATATAGATAGTCTGGTGTCTGAGTCAGCTTCGGAAGTCAGGTCTTCCTGATCTAAATCCACCATCCTATCTATCACGCCACTTAACTGCCTCCCTGTTTCACTTACAACTGCATATATGCCAGATGTTTTCTCTAGTCATCTTCCCTCCAGCCTGATTCCCAATCCCCACACTTATATAATAATCTAGTCTCCTAATTTATTAAGAAAACTGAGGCCATCTTATCCCAGCTTCCTTAGCCTCTCCTTTAATCACCACAGGTTTTTAGCATCATTACCCACTCTATCCTTCTTTCCTCTCAACCCCGAAGAGACATTCCTTCTCCACACTAAAGCTAGCCTTCACCCTTAATCCCATTCCCTCCTGCCTTGTCTAGAATCTTGGTCTAGCAGGCATTTCTGATCTCCCATGCATTTAGAGTCTCTCCTTCTTTGTCTATTTCTGCTTATAATTATGCTTAGGTTTCTCTAATCCTCTTTTTTAATTTTCTCTGTTAAGCTTCTTTTAAAAATACCACTTCCTTATTATCTATTCTCTCCTCAACCCCCTGTTGTCTGGCTATCATACTATCTATAATACTGGAATTGCTCTCTCAAAGGTGACCAATGACCTCTCCTGTCCTGTCCTGCCTTATTCTCTTCCCTTTCCTTCCTTCCACTCCCCTTCCTTTCCCATTTCATTCACATGTTTACCTATGACCAGACATTTTCTGGTAAATGGTTAACAATCAGCTTGTTGAATTGTGACACAATCTTGAGTTCAATCTTCCTTATTAACATTTTCCTATAACTTTTTAAAGCCTAGGCAATCAACAAAACAATAAATCAAACCCTGATTTATAGTGTTTGCCAGTTTCTGAGGTGTAAATGCTTATACTGAAAATTTAACAATCAACTACAGGTTTGAGCTGGCTTCAGCACACTCCTGACACCAATATCAGGAACCCAAAACACTGAAGGAGTAGTGGTCCCTTTAACAGAAGGAGGAATGTTGGGAAGAGGTGTTGGTTTGGGGGGCAAGCATAGTAAGTTCAGTTTTAGATATGTTGAGTTTGAGATGTCTCCAGAAATCCAGTATGAAATATCTCATAAGCCAATAGTGGTAAGGACTGAAGTTCAGTGGAGAAACCCAAACTGTATGTACAGATCTGGGAATCAGCAGAATAGAAATAATAAATTAAATCTATGGGGGCTGATGAGATCAGCAAGGAGAGATTGTAGAAAAATAAGTTTAGAGAATCTAGGACAGAGTCTTGGGGAGCACCCATAATTAAAGGGCATGATCTGGAAGATGAACCAACAAAGGAGACTGAGAAGGAGCAATCATAAATGTAGGAGGAGAAACAGGAGAGGGTAGTGTTGTGAAAGCTCAGAGAGGAGAGACTGTCTAGGAGGAGAGAGTGATCATAAATGTAGGAGGAGAAACAGGAGAGGGCAGTGTTGTGAAAGCTCAGAGAGGAGAGACTGTCTAGGAGGAGAGAGTGATCATAAATGTAGGAGGAGAAACAGGAGAGGGCAGTGTTGTGAAAGCTCAGAGAGAAGAGACGAGTGATCAGGAAGGATGGGGACTGAGAAGGCCCATCAGAATTAGAAGAGATCATTGATAACCTAGGAACAATGGCTGAAAAGTGCAGAGGAGATTTTAGTTCAATGTAAGGAAAAATAATTAGAGCTCTTTGTCAGTGAATAACCTATATTAGGAGGCAGTGGATTCCTGATCCCCGGAGATCTTTGAGTAAAGACTAGATCAACACTTGCCCTAGGGAATCCTATTCATTTATAGGTTGAACTAGCATAATACAGAGGTCCCTACTAGTGCTAAGATTCTAAGATTCTACCATCTCAAACTCCCTGTAACATATTTATGCTGTATATAAAAGACCCAACAGTATCTCAGAATTAAACGTTAAAAAAAAAGAGAGCTTATTTTCTTTCATTCTAAATTTGTTCATCTTACTGTCTTTATTCTTTCTGTCTTTGACATGACCTTTTCACCATTTCTTCCATGTTTATAGCCTTGGGGTTATCTTTGAGTTTCCCTTCTTCCTCACTTCTGAAATCTACTCAATTACCCAACTCCTGTCATTTCTGTTTTCACAACATCTCTTGCAGTCATCCCATCCTTTTTGTTCCCCATGACACTCCCAGAGTACAGGCTCTCAGCACCCATCAGGACCATTACAATATCTTTTTTGGAGATTTTTTCCACATCCATTTACTCCCTGGTTCAATCTGTCCTTTATCATATCACCCCGTTGTTAAAAAAAAAAAAATCATGTGTTTCCCTATTGAGAAACTACTGAATCATCTTCAAATTTCTGCTTATATAATAGGGGCCATCTCATGGAGTATGCACCAAATTGCCCGTGTCAACCAAATGATTAATTTCTGCAGCTAAACTCTTCTCAGATGCTATCCATTTAAAGTAAGTCTTAACCTAGAGTCCACCGACCCAGTAGAGAAGCATAGCTAGATTTCAAAGGATCCATGAAATTGGATGGGAACATCTTCATTGTTTCTTTTGCAATCTTTTCTTAATTTCAGTACAATTGGTTTCCTTTGTAGTTTTATGTATTTTGCTTTATGCACTTCAAAGCGTAATTCTGAGAAAAGGTCCATAGGCTTCAAAAGACTGCCCAAAAGGTCCATGACACAAAAAAGCTTAAGAACTCTTGATTTAGAGGTTACTCTTTCAGCAAACTGCCAAGAACTCTTGAAGTTTGGAGTTAGTGTAAATGTGAGCTTAAAAGGACCTCAGAAGTCAGCTCCATTTTCTCAATTACAAAACTCTTTTATTCTACCATGCAACGGAGTGTTGGGAAGGGGAGAAAGGCCCTGGAAAAAAACTCAGTCCAGTCTTTCCCTTGCCTAATTGTGTTCCTGGCCTTTCACATGTGTATATGGCAAACATTTTCAAGGTTTATTCTGGTACTACACTGTGATTCTAGTCTAAGAATTTTAAAGGCATAAAGGTTCCATATCCTCCTTTAGCTATCTCATAACTGTTTATCTTACAATCACATAATGTTAACACTATAAGGGATTTTAAGTCATCTACTCCAAGCCCCTTGTTTCACACATGGGGAAACCAAGGCTCAAAGAGAAGCCAATTGCCCTAGGGCATGCAATTAGTTAGAGTAAATGTCTAACTTGAATCCTGGTCTCTTGGGTCCAGCTCTTTTTGCAATGTATTCATAGTAGCTAGGTGGCACAGTGGATAGAGCACTGGGCTTGGAATCAGGAAGATTCATCTTCATGAGTTCAAATCCATCCTCAGACACTTACTAACTGTGTGACCCTGGGCAAGTCACTTAACCCTGTTTGCCTCAATTCCTCAGAAGAAAATAGCAAACCACTCCAATATCTTTGCCTAGATAACTCCAAATGGGGTCACAAAGAGTCAGAAATGACTGAACAACAATAACATGCCTGGTGACAGAGTATCATACCTCTTGTGATAGACAACACATTTCATCATAATTTTCAATGCAGTTCTATGAAGTTAAGAGGAGTTGGTATTGGACAATTCGTGAACACTTCTTACTGTGACAACCTAGGTCAAGTCCTTGCTCCCTTTTACCTGGATCACTATAGTAGGTATCCAAATGGTAAATTAGGTTATGTAACTTCTAGCTTTCAATGTAGAAAATTTTAAAAATTAATTTATGACAGTTGCTGAGCCTGTCTACCATAAAATGATTTGGAACAGGACTATGGAAAAACAGGAACATTAGTGCTTTGCTGGCAAAACCGTGAATTGTTGCAATCCTTTTGGAAAACAATATGGCATTATCTAATAAGAGCTATAAAACTCTTCCTACTTTTTGACCCAGTGTTCCCTGTGGATGTTATTGACAAGAAAAAAATTGTACAATGATATTCCTAGAAACATTATAATAAGAAAAAATTGGGAAAAGCTCATGGATTCAAGTAATTAAGGAATAGCTGAGTAAATTGTGGCACATCCATGCGATTAAATGATTAATTCATTGAATTATAAAAATAAAACCAATAGGCAGAAGATTAAGAAGTAAAGGAACAAACATGGAGTGATATGGGGTGAAGGAAGTAGAATCAAAAGAACAATATCCATCTATGTAAATAACATTAACAACAGAAAACTGGAGAAACACATGGAAAAGGAGGGGAAATTCAGAAGAGAACATGAAAACGTATACCATAACTTTTTAAGGACTTTATTAAAGTAAATTTACACATTTTAAAAACAAAAATTTATGTGTTATCATTTTTGTTCTTTGTGTGTTTGAATATTTGTGATTTTTAATACTAAAATGACTGGAATTTAAGAATATCTGTTTTTTTATTCCTTAAGGCAAATAAAATAGAGATAGTGGAATGAAATTTTTATTTCAAAATAAAATTATAATATATGCTTAAAATTATTTGTAATTGTAAAATATGTTTGTATAAATAAGAAAATCAATTATAGTAAAATTACCAAAAAAATTATTGTGTCAATTGATACGATTGCCATGGCTAACAACAACAAAAAAAACACAAAAAAATAAAACTTATCAAATTTTTAAAAAAAATTATTTCCACAATATTTTGAGTTTCAAATTTTCTCCCCATCTTGTCCCTCCCCCTACCCCAGAATGGCATGCATTCTGAATACCCCTTCCCCTAATCTGCCCTCCCTTCTATCCCTACTCCCCTTCTCTTATACCCTTCCCTTTCTATTTTCTTGTAAGGCAGGATAGATTTCTATACCTCATTTCCTGTATATCTTATTTCCCATTTGCATGTGAAAACAATTTTTTTAACATTTGTTTTTAAAACTTTGGGTTCCAAATTTTCTCCCTTCCACTCTCCCCACCCACCCTCATTGAGAAGGCAAGCAACTCAATACAGGTTATATATGTGTGGTCACGCAAAATACTTCCATAGTAGTCATGTTGTAAAAAACTAAGTATATTTCCCTTAATCCTATCCTGCCCCCCCATTTATTCTATTCTCTCTTCCTGTACCTCCTTAGAAATGTTTGCTTCTGATTACCCCCTCCCCCAATCTGCCCTCCCCTCTATCATCCCCCTGATCTCTTGTCCCTTCCCCCCTATTTTCCTGTAGGGTAAGATAGATTTCCATACCCAATTGAGTGTGTATGTTATTCCCTCCTTCAGGCAAATCCCATGAAAATAAAATTCACTCATTCCCTCTCACCTTCCCCTATTTCCTCTCTACTGTAAAAGCCTTTTCTTATCTGTTTTATGTGAGATAATTTATCCCCTTCTACCTCTCCTTTTCTCCTTCTCCCAGTGTAATCCTCTCTCACCCCTTAATTTTATTCTCCAGATATCACCCCTTCATCTTCAACTCACTCTGTGCTCTCTATCTATCTATCTATCTATCTATAAACATACATATAATTTTTTCCCTCCAACTACCCTAACACTGACAAAGGACTCATGAGTTACAAATATCATCTTTCCATGCAGGAATGTAAACAGTTCAACCTTAATAAGTCCCTTATGATTTCTCTTTCCTGTTTACCTCTTCATGTTTCTCTTGAGTCTTGTATTTGAAAGTCAAATTTTCTATTCAGCTCTGGTCTTTTCATCAAGATTGCTTGAAAGTCTTCTATTTCACTGAATTACCATTTTTTCCCCTGAAGGATTATATTCAGTTTTGCTGGGTAGGTGATTCTTGGTTGTAATCCTATCTCCTTTGCCCTACGGCATATTATATTCCAAGCCCTGCAGTCCCTTAATGTAGAAAGCTATTAAATCTTGTGTTATCCTGATTGTGTTTCCACAATACTTGAATTGTTTCTTTCTGACTGTTTGCAATATTTTCTCCTTGACCTGGGAACTCTGGAATTTGGCTACAATAATCTCAGGAATTTTCCTTTGGGGATCTCTTTCAGGAGGAGGTCAGTGGATTCTTTCAATTTCTATTTTGCCCTCTGGTTCTAGAATATCAGGGCAATTTTCCTTGATAATTTCTTGAAAGATGATGTCTAGGCTCTTTTTTTGATCATGGCTTTCAGATTATCCAATAATTTTTAAATTATCTCTCTTGGATCTATTTTCCAGGTCAGTTGTTTTTCCAATAAGATATTTCACATTGTTTTCTATTTTTTTATTCTTTTGGTTTTGTTTTACAGTGTCTTGATTTCTCATAAAGTCACTAGCTTCCAATTGTTCCATCCTAATTTTTAAGGAAGTATTTTCTTCAGTAAGTTTTTGGACTTCCTTTTCTGTTTGGCCAATTCTGCTTTTTAAGGCATTCTTCTCCTCATTGGCTTTTTGGACCTCTTTTGCCATTTGGGTTAGGCTATTTTTTAAAGTGTTATTTTCTTCAGTATTTTTTTGGGTCTCCTTTAGCAAGCTGTTGACTAGCTTTTCTTGATTTTCTTGCATCACTCCTATTTTTCTTCCCAGCTTTTCCTCTACTTCTCTTACTTGCTTCTCAAAATCCTTTTTGAGCTCTTCCATGGCCTAGGACTGATTCATATTTTTCTTGGAGGCTTTGGATGTAGGAGCTTTGACTTTGTTTTCTTCTTCTGGTTGTATGTTTTGATCTTCTTTGTCACCAAAGAAAGATTCTATGGTCTGACTTTTTTTTGTGCAGTTTGCTCATGTTCCCAGTCAATTACTTGACTATTAAGCTCTTTGTTCAGGTAGGTGTCTGCTTCCAGTGTGGAGAATATACTGTCTCAAGCTTCTAGGGTTTTGTACAGCTGTTTTCAAAGATACTTCTAGGGACCTATAAATTTTCAGTTCTTCCAAAGTAGTATGATCAAGGGCTAGGTATTTACTCTTTTCCTGGCCTGTACTTGGATCTATGAGTGACCACAAGCACTCTTTTCTGCCTTGGAACTGTGAGGAGGATTCCCTTTCCACTGCCACCATGAACTCTACCATGCCAGCGCTCTTTCTCACCCCAGGACTGCCACCCAGAACCACGAACCTGATCCAAGCACAGGCAAAGCAGGTGAATCCTGCCTCAGTACCAGCAAAGAGATCCCTGCAATCCCCTTCTGATCAGCCACTCAATTACCCCTCTGTCTGTGGGCTGAGCTTCAGAAGCAGCTGCTGCCCTGGGGTTACGTTGGGACTGGGCCTGGGGCTGAGCTTCTCTTTTACTGTGGTCACAGACCTTTCCTACTGACCTTCTAAGTTGTCTTTGGCGTTTGTGGGTTGAGAAGTCTGGAAATTGCCACAGCTTCCTGTGATTCAGTTCTTTGAGGCCTGCTCCAGATTCACTGAGGCCTGGTTTTTGCCTGTGGGCCCATGCTAAACTGTGCTCCTCTCCCACCCGGCTCAATATACCTTTCCAATCAACCACCCAAGTTGTCTTGGGCTGTAAATTTGTTTCACTCTGTCTTTTTGTGGGTTCTGCTGCTTTAGAATTTATTTAGAGCCATTTTTTACAGGTATTTGGAGGGGTTTGGGGGAGAGCTCAAGTAAGTCACTGCTTTTACTCCACCATCTTGGCTCCCAAAACTCAATTTGTTTTTAAAGAGTCCAATATGAATCTGAATATGTAATACTCTACACCCATAATTCATCATTTCTCTAGCAAGAGGACTCAGTTGTGATTGTATAATTAGCACTTTAGAACCAAGACACCAGTCTCTTATCTTTATCTTTAATCTGAATTCTGATTTTTGTATTGTTTTTATTTCTATTATTTTTTATTAGTCCTCTGTGGATGTTTGGCTAAATGCTGAAAGTATAATAAATAAATACGGTATTACCCCAACTGCCTTTTGAGCATGCCCAGCTTAGCTAACATGGAGCCCCTGGTGTCCCTTACCACCTAGTGGTGGGGGTAGCCTCTTTGATTATCTGTCTGTGTCTTCCTGACATGTTTTTGGCTGAGCCTTCTCAGCTACTCCTATCTGCTATGTCCAGCGTGGATGACATGAACTAAACTGGTAAAAGGGGAAGAACTTGCCTTCCTCTGCTTACCTCTCTTTTACCCCAGTTCCAAATGCTCCTGGGGGTATTTGTTTCTATTCTGTGTAGTCTGTCCTCAGTTTCAGGTATTGGGAGTGATCCTCAAGGGCTGGGAGTTTGAGCCATGGTGAGCTTGGTACCAGGATTGCAGGCAGGGTCAGGCATGGAAGCCCTGAGGAACCAGAGTGCCTGGGACTTGAGTCCAAGAGGAGTTTCGGATTCAGAACAGGGATTGTGCTCTATGAGACCCAAGCTACCCTATGAACCTATTCCTCTCCTCCTACCCAGAGGCTGAGGTGGTGCAATCAGGGAGGGGCTTATGCCTCCCATGTGCTGGAGAGGGTGGGGGAGTAAGTTTGTATATTTGTGATTACTATATATTTTTGGAAGTATATATTCCCTTTCTAAAAGCTCCACTAGATTACAACAGTAATTTACATGAAAACATTTGAAAAAATTCTTAAGTGTTCTGAAACACAAGCTGAACTGAGCACTGTTTTTACTATAGATCTTACCTTTGCAGTCATTTTAAGTCTATCCTCACTAGAAGGCAGCTTTCTACTTTAGTGCTCATTTTTTTCTCATAGCAGAAACAATAGCTAAATTCAGTATCCTTTTATTACTAAATCTGAGGATAATGACTGAGGATATAGACTCACAGAATCTAGAGCAGCCTTCTAGTCTGACCCTCTCATTTTACACATGAGGAAACCGAGGCCCTGGTAGAGATGGGGGAGTAACTCACTTTTAAAATTTATTTTTATATAGAATAAAATACTGTACCAGCTAGATTCCTTAAATTGCCGAAATTGGATCCTGGGAGAGTGTGATTATGGGGAGCAGGAAGAGCAGCAACAGTAGCCATATTTCAGCTTTGTTTTGACTTGAACAAATGAACCAAAAAAAATATGGACCTTGAACTTAAGAAAATTGTAATCTAAGACCCAGTTGCAAATAGCCATTCAAAACAAACCCATATAACAAAGTGTGTGGTGAGCTCGTAATAGCACAAACATATTTTGTGTAAAAGAGAGTGGTGTAGATCGTGGCAGTTGGAAATTCAAGTTGGAAAGGCTTGCAGGAAAAAAACTAATCATAATAATTCACATTTATGTAGCTCCTTAAGGTTTACAAAGCATTTTCCTCTCAACAAACCTGGTAGGCCAGTTGTGTAATCATCCTTATGCCTATTTTATAGCTTATAAAACTGAGAACAAATGACTTGCCCATGATCACATAGCTTTTAGCAAGATTTTGACCCCAGGTCTCTTGATTGTAGAATCAGAACATTTTCCTCTACATTAGATTATTCTCTTTTAAAATTCAATTTAAATGTTTTTTAAAAAATAAAGTTTTTAGGGAGTGGGATAAGTTAGTTCCTGATCAATTGATTTTTGTCCTGCCCCACCACTGCCAACCAATGATAAAATAGAAGGAGACAGGTAACAGATGAGTTGTTAATGGATTAAAATTGAACGCCAAAGATAAAACTATGCCCATAATCCCTTTATAAAGGGTGAAAGTATTTTCCTGATAGAATTGGAAAACAATGGAAAGATGCCCTAGAATTGGCCATATAATTGGTGGCCTTCAAGAAGTTAAGCCTGTCAAACCAGGAAGGAGTCAAGGCAAAGATGAGGCAGGAAGCACCTTTTGTATAGCAGTGTGAACCCTGAGCCTTTGCCAGAAGGCAGCCAGGGAGAGATGTTTTCACACACACACACACACACACACACACACACACACACACCCACACACACACACACACCCCAACATGGCATGGCATTCAGCAGGAGAAGTACTCCCCCAGTAGGAGCAAAGAGAGACATAGACACAGAGTTGGGGGTGAGATGCTGTTTCAAGGATCAGGAGGACTTCTGGAACCAGAGAAAAAAAGCCAATTATGATTCAAGAGAGAGCTAGTCTGAGAAGTGTGGAGGAGTAGTCTCAGGGAGCCTGGCTGATTGACCATCCCAGAAAAGATGGTGTACCAATGGCAACGGTGTGGGGTAGGGGCAGAATGAGGATATCACAAGAAGATAATAGATGTCAGGGCCCAGTAGTACTGGTTGTGAGTTGCCCTGGCCACTTGTGTGCCTACTTCTCTATTTCACTACCAGAGAACCCTAAGTTTGTATCCACTATTCCCATGAATGCTGTGTGTAGTTGTGGAAGACAATGCCCTAGTTTTATGAGGGGGAGGATGGGATGGAAAGGAGAGATTTTTGTAACTATCATTATTACTTTGCCATCTTAATAAATGACTTTGCTTTGAACTCATTGTATCTACTGTCTGACTATTAAAGAATCTCACTGGTTGGGGCTCATAAACTATAGTTTCAGAAAAATACTTTGGAACCTAGGGTAGTAGTCTCTTTTTGAGGGTGCCATTGGCAAGTCCCTGAGTACTTAGTTGGAGAGATAGCTCTGGGAGGGGGTACTACATACACACTGTTAAAATATTTGAGGACATTAGTAGTTATTTATTCCAACTCTTTCAATTGCTAAGTTTGGGAACTAGGGCCCAGAAAGAGTAAATGACTTGTCTAAATTCACACAGATAATTAGCAGCATAGCTGTGCTTTAAATCCAGACACTCTGATTATCAAAATTAATGCTCTTTCCATTATACTAGGTCATGTGTCTTACCTGGGGAAATGATGAGATTTGTAGAGAAGGTGTGATTTTATTTCTCTCCAGGTTCACAGATATTAACCAAATAACATAGTAGAAGCATATTAATAGCAAAAAGTCACGCAAGTCACAAAATGACAGGTGGAAATAGTCAATATTTAGAGGGACTGTGTTAAGAAAGGGGCACTAATGTATCGTTGGTGTTGTGTACAACAGTTTTGGAAAACAAAGGGGAATGAATCAAGAAAACTCACTAAACAATCCATGCTTTTTGACCTAGAGATCCTATTATTGGGCACATACCCTAAAGAGTCAAAGATAGAAAGAAAGGTCCAATTTAAACCAAAATATTCAAAGTTGCACTTTTTGTAGTAGTAAAAAACTGGAAACAAAAGGGTTGATTGGGGGAAGTATAATGGAATATCATTCTGCCAAGAGATATGGTAGATAGGAGGAATTCAGAGAAACATGTGAAGCTCTTTAAGGATGGATGCAAAGGGAACAATGCAGAGCCAGAAGAAAAATACACATAATGACCATAATTGTATAAATTAAAACAACACAAAACAAAAACTAGAATTCAGATTAACCATCATGACCAATCTTGGCTCCAAAGCACTAATGATACAACACAATTCTCTCCTCTTGGTAGAAAGGTGATGAATAATGAGTGTGGAGTGTTACATATGTAGTAATATGGATCCATTGTGCCAGTTGGTCAGGTTTAACTATTTTCCTTTCTTTTTTTTCCACACTAAGGGGTATAGTGATAGTTACTGGAAAATGATAATTTTTAAAAACCCACAAAATTTTAAGAAAAGGATCAATAAAACCAAAAGCAATCAAAATTATTGTGGTTTTTCATTTGTTTTTAAAGCAATGTGAAAATGCAAGACTTGGAGCAACTCTAAGGTGGACATAAGTGTGTTCCCTTTTTTCAAAATGAATAATTTTATTGCAGCTCCTTACGGATTCTGGCACAGTGGCTAGAACCCTTGGAGTCAGAGGGACCTGAGTTCAAATCAGCCTCAGACACTTATTAGATGTGTGACCCTGGGTAAGTCATTTAACTCTGTTTGCCATAGTTTCCTCATCTGTACAATGAGCTGGAGAAGGAAATGGCAAACCATTCCAGTATCTTTGCTAAGAAAACCCCAAATGCATCACAGATATTCAGACATGACTGGAAATGACTGAACAACAACAAAAAACAGATTCTGTACATCTTTTAGAAAAAAAATAACTTGAAAAGTAGCCCATTTACAAAATTTAACCTTTTAACTCCAGAATGCCACAGTCACTTAAGCAGAAGGATGTCAATGAGGCTTAAGGCCATAGGATCATAGAATTAGAGTTGCTAAGGGCGTCTAGTCAAACCCCATCATTTTATAGTTAAGGAAACTGAGATGTTAAGTAGTCCCTCCTCTGGCTATGTTCAAGAAGTGAAACACAGTTACCTACTTTATGCTTAATTAAAACAATCACTGCTTTAGGGGCTCAAGGCTAAGAGGCACTTCCCTAACTGAAGCTTTAGCATGTTGGCTTGGTGTAGTTGTACCACCTCCCAGCTGACCTGGATGTGTTTGGGTGCCATTTAAATGAATCACAACCTTGCTTATTGTGATTTATCTAATCACTACCTGGAATGTGAGAGTTGGAATGTTAGAACTAGAGAAGACCTTAGAGATCATTTGATCCAAGCCCCTCATTTTACCCATCGATGAGGAAGATGGTGTGGCTAGACACCAGGGGCATGGTAGATGATTCCAGAGCTGTGTGCTGAGGCAGCAGGAACCCCTGACATCTGGAGGTACCTGAGAAGGAAAGAGGAACCTCTTGGGATATTCAGGGGATATTGGGATATTGGGATATTTTGAACATTGTTTTGGACAGTTGAAGGACTCAGAGGTGTGATAAAAAGTTTTGATACTGCCTCTGCCTTAGTGGAATTCAAATTCTGGGAAGAGGAATGAATACAGACAAATAATCATGCTACAAAGTAATGAGGTAAGTGAAGAGCAAAAGTGCTATGTGGGGTTTTAAGGGGAATCTCCTAATTGAGGAGTCAGGGAATGCTGTATGAAAGGATTGGAATTTTAGTTGGTGTTGGATTGGTCCCTGGATCAGAGAATTCAAGAGGTAGAGAGAGGAAGGGAGAGCATTCTAGATGTAGAAAACAGCATGAGCAATAGCATAGGGGTGAGGGAAAACACAGGGTTGGTATGAGGGAATAATAATTAACTCAGCTAGGCTATAGGGCAGGGACTATTAACCTGATGTCTACAAACTTGGTTTTATACGTATGTAGATAGAGTATTTAATATATAATGTATTTTATAATATACAATAAATTTATTATAAATATATTTAATATATTTTACATTCACTATTGTATATAATAGACTTCTGGACATCAGGTTAAGAATATATATATGTGTATATACAGACACACAGACATACACACATACATGTATACACACTCTTAAGTCCAAA
>NW_020954550.1:35747634-35757566 GCF_900497805.2 Vombatus ursinus
TGTGTGTGTGTGTGTGTGTGTGTGTGTGATACAAAGGATGAAAAGGGAAGGAAGGGAGAAGGGGCATCTTATAAAGCAGGGGCCATTGTCAGCCAGTCATCCTGATCTATGTCTTGTCACTGGACTCCAATGACTGGAGAGAGTGAGGCAGATGACTTTGAACAGCTCTGCATCACTTAAATCCAATTCACTTGCAAGTCAAAACATCACCCTCTTGATGTCATTGGTCCTTACTGAGAACAAGGTCGAACAACAACAAAGATGACACAAAAAAGGTTAAGAACCCCTCATTTAAGAGTGTGTGGAAAGGAGAACCAGATTAGATCCGAATGGCAGAATGGTATTAGGCTAGGGAATTAGAACTTTGTCAGTAGGCAACTGAGAACCATTGAAGGTTTTTGAGTAAGAGTTACGACGAGGTCAATGCAAAAGGACTCTTCACCTGATTTTCACCATAGTTCTTGGAATCCTGCCATTCAAGTAGTTCAGAATCCCTGCAACTGGATTACTGGAGTCTCACCCAGATCTCTCCATTGGTTGCACAAGAATATCATTAGAGACTTTGCCATGGTATTTCTAAAATTTAGGTTAATTGTGCATAGCATTCCCCTCATCTACCAGGCTAGCGACCCTGTCAAAAAAAGAAATGAGATTAGTTTGGCATAACTTATGCCTTATTCTTTATGAAGTCATACTCTTTGTGATTAACACATCTTTTCCTAGCTAAAGAATCCCTTAGATTACAAACCTTACAGAGGCCTTTTGCCTCTTTTTGTATCTCCAGTACTTAGCACAATGCCTGGCACGTAGTAGGCACTTAATAAATGTTTGTTGACTAACTAAAAGACACAATGGATAGAACTTGGCACTTGTGAATACTGCCTCAGACATTCACTAGCTATGTAATACTAGGCTATTTGCTTTTCTTGATTTCAGTTTTCTCATCTGTAAAATGGGGATAATAGCAGCCACCTCATGGAATTGTTTCAAGGATCAAACAAAATCACATACAAAGTGGTTTGCAAATCTTAAAACAAAATATAAATGCTAGCCATTAATAATAATAAAGATATTTAGAATTGAAATATAGGCTTTTTGTAGGTAGCATCAAATGAGCTGAGTGCCAAAATCCAAAGAATTTCGAAATTGGGACATAGTGATTTTTGCTCTAGGAGAAATACTAGTATTCAAATTTCATTACATAATACTTTCTTTCCACCCATTCAACTACCTACTTGTGGCAGCGGCAGGGTATATCTATTAAGCTCCCTGCTATGTAGACTAGGCTAGGTTTTCTTTAAAAAAGATAATTCCATCCTCAAGACTTCATAGGTCAGGGGTCTAAGACCAGTCACCTAAGAAATAAAAAGTCCAGCTTATTATTAGTAATCTGAACTCTTTGAACTTGAATTCCCCACTGGTGTGAGAATCAACATCCCCTCCTAACTAGACACTTCTCTAAGAAGAGCTATGTCCACCTGAACCATTGCTGCATCTTTGCCAAATATACTTTCTGGGGTATTGTTAAGTAAACATCTTTTCATTAAACGTTAGATAGTATACGAGTGTTTCATTTTGTTTTAATTCTCGCTCTGAACCATCAGACCTGAGTCAGGTCTGGCCCAGAACATTAATCTTTATCAGTTCTTTTCCATGGGATTTGGCCACGTGGCTATGGCAGTGACGGGAATAAAAGCAACTTTCTGCTACCAAAAGTTGGACTGTGGCCACAGCAGCATGAAAATTGGGAAGCAGAAAGGAAGTAAAACAAAGCTGCAGGGATGACCTGGCAGAGTCCATGGTGGGGGTCCTGATTGTGTTGGTTGAAGAGTCTGCTGCTAATCTCCTTGGTGGGAGCACCTAGAGAAAGAGCAGTATTTCAGGGCAAGTCTTCTACCTATCTACTAAGCAACATCAGCAAAATAAAAATTAAGAGAATGTAAAAACAATGGGATTATTTTCTGTAGAGGAGAGAAAGTTGAAGCATATCTCAATGGTTGGCTTGGTTAAGCATGCAAAGTTGGTGTCAAAGGAAAGGTCTTCCACAATCCATTGCCACGCTACCTTTCCAGCCTTGTTGCTATAACTCCCCAAAATAAATCCACTACTTGAACCAAATCAGGTTTCCTTCTCCCTGAAAATATATACCATCCTTTCCCACTGCCATGTCTTTGTTCACCCTGAATGATAACTCATGTTTCTACAGAACTTTAAAGTCTATAAAGTATTTTCCTCACAAACAACGTTGTAAGGCATAGCACATGAGTGTTATCAATTCCTTACTGATTTTACAAGTATGGAAACTGAGGTTCAGAAAAGTGAATTGACTTTTCCAAGGTCATAAAGGTAGTGTTTCAACTGAGACTGGATCCCAGACTTCCTGGCTCTAAATGCAGGGCTCCTCCCACTTCTTTACAGTACATCATTCTCCCAACCTGCAAAATCCTTCTTCCTCTTTTCCATCTATTCAAATCCTACCCATCAATCAAGGCACAGGTCTACACTTATCCCAACCCTCAACCTTTTATTTTCACCCTGGCCTGTGATCTCTCCCTACCATCTATTTGAATTATTAGTCCCATGCACATATATTTTATCTCCCTAAGTAGACCATGGGCTGCCAGAGGGAAGCTCTGTAACTTTTGCTCCATTTTCTTCTCTGTGGCTCCTTCTTAGCACATAGCACTACTACACACTGGAAAGAGTACAGGAATGAGTAAAATCCTGGGTTCAAATCTCATCTCTGGTGCTTCCTGTTACTTAACCTCCCTCGGCTGAAGGGGTAGGACATAGGTCCCCTGGACCTAGGAAGTCTGGAGGACCGATTTATTTCCTTTTTAAGGAAGACCTTACCTAGTCTACATGGCAGGGAGCTTACTAGATGTTCGATCTTCCACAAGTAGGTGGTTTGAAAGGGTAGAGAGAATGTGTGGGAAGGTATAGAACTCAAGAGGAGTGATGAGGAAACATGCTACCCACCCCTTGACTAAGGGGCAATGGAATCAAGGTGCAGCAGGAGACATGCATTCTCAGACACAACAAATGTGTGGATTTGCTTTGTTTGACTGTTTATTTGCTAGAAGGATTGGGTTTTTTTTTTAACAGGGAGTGGTGGGGGTGAGCTGGCAATAGTGTTGGAAAAGAGAAGAGAAGAGAGGAGAGGAGAGGAGAGGAGGGGAGAAGAAGGTAGAAGAGAGGAGAGGAGGGCAGAGGAGAGGGGAGAAAAAAAAAGAGAAGAGGGTCCTGGAAGCACTTTTTTTTTAATGCCCAAAAGAGAGTAGAGGGAAGGTTAGAGGGAAGTACAGACAAGTGGGTCAGTTTGGAAAGTAACATGGTGAATTTACATATATACGCACACAGCCTTGTTTCACTCCATTGGTGACTGGGAAAGCACAAGAGCACTGTTCATTATCTAGAACCAGGGCAAGCATGCCACCATGAAATTGACATACAATACTGACGAACTTCCCTGAAAAACCAAATTTTGACGTAATTCTCCACAAGCCCTCATAACTGAATGTATCAAAGGCCTTGGTTAGATCTGTGTACAAACCTCTGTTCTGCTCCTGGCATTTCTCCTGGAGTTGTTGTGCGGCAACATCATATTGACCATTCCTCGGCTCTTTCTGAAACCACACTGACTCTCAGGTAGATGACCATCATCCTGCCTATTAAGGAGGACTCTGGCATGAATCTGGCATGACTAGGAGAGAGATGCCTCTGTGATTGTCACAGGAAAATCTATTTCCTTTACCTTTATAGAGATGGACAAAGATAACAGGCATCCTTGAGCTCCTGGGATAACCTCCTCTTGCCATATAACCCAGAAAATTTCAGTCAGCTTTCGTATGAGCAATAGACCCCCTACCTTATAAATATCAGCTGGAATAGAATCAGCACCAGGTGCTTTGCCACATGAAAGGAGCCCAAAGGACACTCTCAAAGTCTCTCTTAAGAACTTTGAAATTGATTGTGTGACATGGGAGACACTGGCACAGGACCACTCAGCATGGCCTGCCCTCATCAGAGAAGGTGCTGGGCTCTGTGAGCAAAGCAGAATTGAAGCAGCTCAAAAGAAACATGAGATGCTCAAATTTAGAGAATCCACCCCAAATCCAACTCACATAGATTATTTGTGCCCAACTTGTGGTAGAACATTCCAAGCTTGTATTGGTCCGATTGGCCCCAGTGGGACACAATGTAACTTTTTTGTTTGTTTGTTTATTTGTTTGTTTTGGACACACTGTAACCTGACTCTAGCACAGTGATATTATTCTGTCCTCTTCGAGAATGAAGGACGACAACCACATACCCATATATACATTTATGTTTAAAACCAAGATGTGCAAATAAATTTGTGGTTTAACTTATAATCTTTTTTTCTTCTACTTTGTATCAAAAAGTGTTCTCTTTTTGGTGTTTGTTAAAATATGAGTAAAAATATTTAAAAATTAGGGAGTGGGATTTGAATTCTTTTTAGGTCCATTCAAGTTCTAAATCTATTGAAGTGGTCTTAGATTGTACATTCTAGGAAGGCAGCAAATGTGTTCTGTCTCCTGCAGAGCCCAACACATAGTTCTCTGAACATATAGAGGATAAATTAGTGCTTGTTGAATTGCTCTGAAAAGGTGGCATTCCATAAATGTGTTTTGATTTATTACCAGGAGACTGTAACCAGCCTTTGTCAGTCTCCACTCAGGATACAAAAAATCAGGAAGGCACTTTAAGGGTATCAGAAGTCAGTCAGCCAGGGGGAACACATTTACTGGATTAAATCCCCTCCACTAGGGATTCTGAAATGCTTTTTGTGTCATGGTCCCCATTGACCAGTGGTTCCCAAAGTGGGCAATACTGTCCCCTAGGGGGCACTGGAATGATCCAGGGGGGCAGTGGTAGCCTTGGTGCAATTGGGGAGCGTTGAATAAAAATAAGGGGGCAGTCGAAGCATAAGGAAAGAAGAGAAGAAAATTTTGAAAACTTGTTTGTACATGTTTCATCTGTTGTGTAACAGAGTTAAAGTTGTAGTGATTACGTTGTTTTCCAAATAAACACACCAAATGCAAGTTATAACCAATCAGTGGTTAAGTCTGCCAACAGGTCTTAACAAGTAAGTGTTGGCAGGCAAGTGTGTTGTGCATTGTTGGAAAGTCAAGCATGCGTTGGCAGGAATATGTGCATGTAATGACTTGTTTACAATAGGATACTATATAGTTACATGACAATATTGGATCATCAAAATTTCAATGCAGGAAAAACCCACAAATTTATAATAAATTATTAAATTTAAGATGCGTCATTTAAAATTATTTTTTTAAAAATGATGCACATAAAAATTGTTAAAGGGTTAAAGATTTCCAGTGGGGTACTGAGTAATTTTTTTTTAAAGGGGGAAGTAGACCAATAAGTTTGAGAACCTCTGCCATTGACAGTCTAATAAAGTCTCTGAAACCTTTTGCAGAATCATGTTTCAGATTTTAAAAAAATGAAACACATATGATTATTAAGGAAACTGGTACTTTAGTTTATATTGAAATACAGCTATCAAATTACATCTATTTTTTAAAAAGTTAATGCCCCCCAGGTCAAAAATCCCTAGAGCTTTGTTAATGTTTTCCACTCTTAGAAATTTAGCTGTAAACTAGCACTACTGATTATAATCAAGAGAACAATGAACTGGCTCAACCTGCCACCCCTAACTCCTAGAAAGGCAGCTTCATGTCTTCACTCTCCTATTCCCTTCCACCTACTCTGTAGATTTCTTGTAAGTACCTTGTTATTTACTTATTGTTTTCCCATTACAATGTGAGCCCCTTCAGGTCAGAAACTGCATTTTTTGCCGTTCTTTGGATTCCCAGTACTTAGCATGGTGCCTGGCACATAGTAAGTGGTTAACTTGTTGACTGAAAAAAAAAAAGAAAAGAGATATAGCTTCATAGTTAGATTCCTTCTTGAAAAATGAAAGCAAAACCTGTTTGAGTCCTGACATTTACTACCATGAAAAGCCAATAATGATCATCCATGCTGCCATTTAAAAAGGAATGAAAACCAACACAAACCTGTAAAAGGCTTTTGTGATAACATCACCAGGTTCTAAATCACTTGGCCTCTGCAATACAAATATTTTACTGAAAGTTATCTAATTTTGAATATTACTCTTTTTTTGGGAGGGAGAGGAGAGAACAGAACCAAGCTAAGAAATGCCTGGAGCCTAGGTCTCCCTTCCAGCAGCCCAGGGCTAGGACTTTCTACTTTTCTAGACACTAAATAGGCTTTACAAGCAGAAATCTGAAACCCACTTGGATGATATGAATTTGGAAAAATGTTACATAGACATAACCTTAATTAAATAATCTCCTATAGAAATATTTTTCCTTTCATATTTACCTTAGCAGTATCATTTTACTTCCCTCATAGTTATTAGATTATTGCAGTCTCTGACTCATGAAGAAAAGCAGGTACAGACACTGTTCCCCTCCCAAATTACTTAGAATGTCCTCCAAGCAGGCATCTGGCTCCCAGAAATGAGATTGCTGTTCAACAAATTACATCTAGAATGGAACAGCTGTGATAGGTGAAAGGAAGAATCAGCTGTGATACACTGGAAAAAAGTCCTAGGTTAGGAGTCAGAGAGCCTAGATTCAAAACCCACTTTTCTTACTTGCTACCTATGTGGCACAGGGCAAAACACTTTACCACTCTGGGCCTCAATTTCCCCATACATAAAATGAAGGGATTGGCCCAAATGACTTCTGAGTTGCTTTCTAGCTCCCTATGAGATCTACTCCAAGTACCTCAAAATATTGGACATTTAGCAGATGCCAGGGAAGGGTACCCTCAACCTTGACTTCTTCACCCTTTCAAGGGAAATCATTTAACAACCTGAAAAATAAACCTCAGGCTAATTCATAGCATAAAGATCATTTCATCTAATTCATCTCCCCCCCCCAAAAAAAACCCCTGAAAGCCTCATTTTTGCTGTCTCCTAGTTTAAACCAAGCAAAACTTCTATCTCCTCCCCCATTGTTAAAGAGAAAACTCAGATGTCTTAGTACTTGCTGCAAATTGGTCTTTGTAATTATCAAGAAAACCTTTTGTTGTTCAGTCTTGTCTGACTCTTCATGATCCCGTGGACCACAGCAGACCAGGCTCTTCTATTCTCCACTATCTCTCAAAGTTTGTCCAAGTTCATGTTCTTTGTTTCCAATAACTTCATCTAACCCATCCTCTATTGTCCCCTTTTTCTTTTGCCTTCAATCTTTCTCAGCATCGAGGTCTTTCCAGTGAGTTCTGTCTTCTCATCATGTGGCCAAAGCATTTAAGCTTTAGCTTCAGCATTTGACCTTCCAGTGAATAGCCTGAATTAATCGCTTTAAGGATTGACTGATATGACAAGAAAACTTCAAAATATACTAACCTCTCCTCCAAGATGTTATGTCATCAGCTCACTTTAATTGAAATAGTTTGTTCCTAGTTATTTTAAATAAATGCAGTTCAAAGGGTGCCCTCAGATCTACTTCAACTGTCAGCTTACTCATTTCTATAATTTCTGAATGGTGTTTTCATATTTGTTTTCCTAGGACAGGAAGCAGTGGATTAAAAAAGCTAGATTCAGAGACTTGCTTGGATTCCTTTGTGAACTTTGGCATCATTGACTGCTCAAAGGATCACTTTCCTCATCTGACAACACTTGCCTTACCTATCTCAAATGATTGGCATGAGGATCAAATTACATTACATATACATATATGTGTATATATGTATATATATATATATATATATCTTTATAAATTATAAATTACTGAGGCAGCTAGGTGGCAAAGTGGATAAAGTACCAGCCCTGGAGTCAGGAGGACCTGAGTTCAAATCCTACCTCAGACACTCGACACTAGCTATGTACCCTGGGCAAGTCACTTAACCCCATTGCCTACCCCACCCCCCAAATTGTAAATTATTTTGTAAAGTTCAATTGTTCTTGACAGTTGACTGCAGAGAAACTCCCTCTTACTAGCAGATTGCTAATTTATTTGTGTTTTACAGCCTGAGAGTTGCCTAAAACAACTCTTAAGAGATTTAAGCTTTAAGAAACAGGACTTGAATTCATGTCGTTCTGGTACTTTAGAAGTTCCACTATCAATTATGTCAGTCTGCTTCACAAAGATTAGTTTTTAATTAATAGTGTTTTAAACAAATTCAGAGTCAGGAGCGTCTTCTGCTCTCCTTAGCTTCTAGCATGTCACAGTAATTTCTATCCCCACCCCTGATACTTCTGAATGACCTTTTCTTTCTTCAAGTTCTCAAATTCTGAATTCCTTCAAGGTTCCTGTTCAATGACTGATCTTCTTTTGAGCTTTAAAATCTATCCTTCCCAACCAACTTTCCCTCTTACTTGTACATTGAGTAGACTTTCCCAGTTACTTCATTGGTTATGGCTAGAACTTACAAGGAGTGCTGAGCTTTCTACCCCAGGCCAAAACACATAGACACACCTACAAAGCTGCTGTTTCCAAAACCAACAACAGCCTCATCAGCAGCTCACATATGGTGAGTTGAAAAGAAGCATGCCCATTTTCTGGAAATGTGACCAGCAGCTGCCAGTGAAAAAAGGATGCACCATTTATCACTGGCAAGTGCTGGTCATGCCTGTCAGTTGTGGAAATCAGTCTTTGCTGTTTATATTTTCCCTGGCATATGAAAATTGTTTTCCAAGAGCTGCTTTTTCCCATTTTCTTTTGGCCACAAATTGACCCTAGGTAAAATTGGGAAGAGGTCAAAAGTGTCTTTGCTGGTGTCCCACCTCCCCTTGCTTTCATCACTTAGGGGTGTCTGATACTAGGTGCTTTGTAAATGCTTTTTGACTGATTGCTGCACCTCTTTCCCTACCTGGGTACCCGCTAACCCCAACTACCCAGTGCCCACTTGGCCCATCCTCATTGTCTAGTGCCTCCGGGCTATGCCTTTGCCTTCTTCAGGCAGAAGAATGGAAACTTCTGAAGGGTAAGAACTATTTTCCTTTAGACTTTGTATCTCTAGGGTCTAACACCAATTTCCTCTCCTTTTTGCACAATGAGTTGATTTTTCCTTATTTATCGACACTTAAAACTTAAACAACCAAACATTAAAAAATTCTCTTTGTTCTTCTGAACTTGACAAACACTTCCAAATCTGAACATTTCTTCATATACAAAGAAGAGCAAAAAAACAAAGTGGATTATATTTGAAAACAAGAATATCCTTTAAATACAGCTCCCCCCCCTTAAGTATATAATATGTGGTATAGTGGAGAGAGTTCAAAATTTGGAGTCATAAAGGCCTAAGTTCAAATGTTGTCTCAATCATTTACTAGCTGTGTGTGACTCTGGGCAAGTCAGATACCTTCTCTTAGTCTCAATTTTGATACCTCTAAAAATGGTGTGGGGGAGGGCAGGGAGTGTTGGACTCAATGTCTTCTGTGATCCTTTCAGCTTTAAATATATAATCCTAATACATGTAGCATGTTAGTTCCAATCTCATTCTGCTTTTCTGTTTCTCTTTGAATTTCCTTCTATTCTGAATACTTTGATTCATTGATATTCTTATTCTTTGTTATCTTGTAATCTACTGTGATTACCCCTCCTCCATTCTGTTTCTTCTTCCTAATTAAAAAAATAACACTACTGCCACTTTCCCTGTAACCGTTAAGCATAGCCAGGCAAAACAAACCCCCACATTGGCAATGTCTAAAAATTTGCCTTTACTTCTAGGCCATCACTGCCTGTCAAGAGGTGAAAAGTGTATTTCATCATCAAGTCTCTGGAATCATGATTGGCCGCTTCATCGATCTGAGTTCTTAAGTCTTTCAAAGTTAATACTTAAACTTGTAAGATTCCTGACCTCCTCCCTTCTCCCTCAGACACACACACACACACACACACACACACACACACACACACACA
>NW_020954550.1:35757576-36016651 GCF_900497805.2 Vombatus ursinus
ACACACACACACACACACACACACACACACACACACACACACATCATGGTAGCATAGTGTCTTGAACATCATAGACATCTGATAAATGTTTGTTGAACTGAAATGAGTTGAATTGACTTCTACTCTCCCTTCCTTGACAAAGCTGACCTATCCTGTGTCCCATTCCTCTAGATGATAGCTGACCACTTTCTGAGGGGTCAGCTACTTAATCAAATAATTATACCATGACAACAATTGGAGAAGCAGTAGAGTACAGTGAAAAAGCAAAGGATTTATAGTCAACATGTATCTGAGCTTAAATCCTTCTTCCACTAAGTCAACAAATGTTTATTAAGCATTTACTATGTGCCATTTACTATATACTGGCGATTCAAAGAAAGGCAAAAATATAGTTCTTGTCCTCAAGAAGTCCGTATTCTAATGGGGCAGATAACATGCAAGTTGTTATGTATGTACAAAGTATATACAGTGAGAGCAGAAGGCAATATCAGAGGGAAGGCACTGGGCAGTCAGTAAGCATTTATTAAGCTCCTAGTATAAGTTGGGTAAATTGGTGATAATCAATGGATGGAAGGGACTAGTATTAAGGAAGATCAAGAAAGGCTTCCTGCAGAAAATGGAATTTGAGAAGGGACTTGAAAGAAGCTGGGGAAGCCAAGAGGCAGAGATAAAGAGATTATTGCAGATGGGGGAACAGCCAGTGCAAATATGGAGTCTGGAGATGGAGTGACTTATGTGAGGAAAGGCAAGGAGGCCAGTGTCACTGGACTGCAGAGTATATGAGGCAGGGGAGTAAAGTGGAAGAAGATTGGAAAGGTAGGAGGGAGTCAGGTTGTGAAGGGTTTTGAATATCAAACAGAGGAAGGCCTTCTGCAGAAAGTGCTATTTGTGCTGAGCCTTGGAGAAGGCCAGGGAAGGCATGGAAACAGCCAAGTGTAAAGGGTAGGAACATCAAGAAGGCCAGTGTTACTGGATTGTAGATAGCATAAAGGCGAGTAAATATAAGAAGATCAGAAAGATAGGAAAGGGACAGTCTATGAAAGATCTTAAATGTCAAATAGTGAGTTTGGGGTGAGAGAGAGAGAGAGAGAGAGAGAGAGAGAGAGAGAGAGAGAGAGAGAGAGAGAGAGTGAAAGAGAGAGAGAGGGAGAGAGGGAGAGGGAGAAGGAGTCAAACTTGAACTTTAGGAAAATTACTTTGGCAGCTGAGTGGAGAATGGATTTGAGTAGGTTTGTGGCAAGGTCATCAATCAGAAGGCAATTGTAATAGTACAGGAGAGAAGTCATTTTTGAAAGCCTGCTCCACAGTGGTGGCCACGTGAGTGGAGAGATGGAAATGTGTATGGGAGATATTATCAAAGTAGAATTGGTAAGATTTGGCAAGAGAGTTGGATATGTGAGGCAGGTGATAGTGAGGAGTAAAGGATGTCAGCCTCAGTTTATTCATCTGTAAAGTAAGTATAGCAATAGCACCTAGATCACAGGCTAATGTTGGGAATCAAATGAGGTAATAGATACCAAA
Organism: Vombatus ursinus; assembly: GCF_900497805.2. NCBI lineage: Eukaryota > Metazoa > Chordata > Mammalia > Diprotodontia > Vombatidae > Vombatus > Vombatus ursinus. The sequence goes on from NW_020954550.1 coordinate 35,759,098, forward strand.
TATTTTACAAACCTTAAAGCATTATGTAAATAAATGTTGGTCATTACTATTATTATTACATCCTGTAAGTGAAACCTGTTTAGACTTGTCTAGACCTGAAAGGACAACAACATGCATGCTTCTGAAAACAAGATGGTAAGAGGCAGAGATGGGGAGTAGGAAGGCTATAGGCTGGAAGCAAAACCAATGTCTTGTGAAGTTCTGTTTGCTCAACCCAGGCCACCTTCAGGAGAGATATGGCAACTCCCTCCTTCCTCCCAAGGGAGTCCTGAGTTACTACTTTGCTTCCAACACACTGATCCAGCATGGTGATATGTGAGTGAAAAAGCCCTGAGTGAAAGCACTGGGAACCACTGGCTTAGACCACGGAACTTTACCTTTCCTGACTCTTTGGGTGACTGATGTGGGAATTCAGAGTGTTATGGGCTGGGAATGTGTAGATTGGTTGCATTGATATTGACTTATTATGATTTATTTCTAATACTATGTCTACGACTAAAAGTATTGGAATTTAATACCTCACTAAGAAAATTTGTGCATCAATTGGTCCCCCAGTTCTTTATACAATGTATTCTTGAAAGTATCGTTGTTCTGAATCATAGATTTCAAGCCAGAAGGGAATCCTCACAGGCCATCTGGTCCAACTCTCCCATTTTACAGGTGAGAAAACTGAGGCCCAAAGAGGTAAATGTCTTAACCAAGATCATTAAGGTGATAAGCAGCAGAGCTATTACTTGAACCTAGGTCCTCTGGCTCCAAAATAAACATTCTTTTCTCAACCTGTCACTGCCTTCTAAGTAGGTGATGGGAAACCTTGCCAGGAATTTTGCTGGACGATACAAACCCACCATCTAGACTGATGAAAGAACCTGGTATCTGCAAAAACGGTCAAATCCAGGGGTTGAGCGACAGTTATCTGCTCTTGAGTCTGAGAGAGGCAGAGGTTTTGATAGACGTTCCACAGTGCCCTCTGGTGTTGAGTATTGTGTATTACACAAGCTAGAAATGTTTGGATTACTAGGACCATTGGGGTGATTAAGTTGATGGATCAAGAAAAGCTTAGGTAAATTCAGAGAAGGCTGCCAACCAGCTGGACACCCAATGATGATGATTTTTTTCAGCCACAGCATCTATATAGTGAAAAGGGTACTAGATATGGGAGTCAGGACAGTAGTGACCAAAAAAAGTGATCTGAGACTAAAGATATTTAGATTCTAATCACTAGCCTGCCACTAATACGCTTATCTAGCATCACAGAAACAGAATCAGAAGGGAAAGGGACTTGAGAAGTCATCAAATCTAACACCTTCATTTTATAGGTGCAGAAACTGAAGCTAATTGAGGTAAAGACATCTGCTCTAGGTCACACAACTAATTCTTTTCACAGCATTTGAACTCAGAAGTTTTCTTTTTCTTTTTTCTTTGGCAGGGGGCTAGGCAATGGGGTTACGTGACTTGCCCAGGGTCACACAGCTAGTAAGTGTTAAGAGTCTGAGGCTAGATTTGAACTCAGGTCCTCCTGACTCCAGGGCTGGTGCTCTATCAGCTGCACCACCTAGCTGCCCCCAAAGGTTTTCTTGATTCCAAGCCTGGTCACTCCATCCACAGCACCACCTCGCTGTTGTTTAGCCTCAGTTTCATCTTCTTTAAAATTTCCCAATTGGGGCAGCTTAACCCCAATTGCCCTCACATAAAAAAAAATCCCCAATCGATAAATGGTCAAAGATTTGAACAGATAGTTTTCCAATGAAGAAATCAAAACAAGTTAAAGTCATTCAAAAATGCTCTAAATCATTACTTATTAGAGAAATGAGCATTAAAACAACCTTGAGATATCATTTTACACCTACCAGATTGGCTAAAATGGTAGAAGAGGAAAGCAACAAATGTTGGAAGGGATGTGGAAAAATTGGGACACTAATTCATTGTTGGTGAAATTGTGAACTGATCCAACCATTTTGGAGAGCAATCTGGAATCATGTGTAAAGAGTTATTAAACTACCTATATAGTTTGACTCAGCAATACCACTACTTGGTCTATTTCCAAAGATGATTAAGGAAAAATGAAAAGAACCTATATGTTCTAAAATATTTATAGCAGCTCTTTTTGTGGTGGCAAAGAACTGGAAATTGGAGGGATGCCTATCAATTGGGGAATGGCTGAACAGGTTGTGGTATATGATTGTGATGGAATACTATTGTGCTGTAAGAAATTATGAACGCAACGATTTAACAAAAACATGGAAAGACTTGCACAAAATAATGAAGAGCAAAATGAGCAGAACCAAGAGAACATTGTGTATAGTAACAGCAATATTGTTTTAAGAATGACTTTGAGTGAATAAGTCATTTTAACTATTATAAATACCCAAATTAACTATAAAGGACATATGAAGAAAGACGCTATCTGCATCCAGAGAAGGAAATGATAAATAGAAGTATGTATAGAATAATTTATATTCTTATTAATTCTATTAATAATTTTATATATATATATATATATATATACATACACACAAACCTATTTGTGTCTAATGGTAGCCATCTCTAGGGTGGGAGGAGAGGGAGGGAAGAAAAAAAAGAAATGTATGTGAAAATTTTATTTTGTTTTTAAAAGGAATAGCAAATTGTACATAATAGATTTACAGTTTCATGTGCAATCATCTTTTTTATTGCACTATGTTATGGAAATGCTTGTTTTATTCCATAAATTAAAATTTAAATTAAAAAATAAAATGAGGGGATTGGACTGGATGACCTCTAAGGTTGCTTGCAGTTCTCACAATCTATGATTCTTTCCCTTCTTTGATTGTCTCATTCCTTACTCCCTTCCTGAGGAGATCTCATCTATTTCAGAATACAAGTGACTTGCCTGTGTTGCCCAGGACATATTTCTCCATCATCAGGTCAGATTTTGTATAACATCAGGAATTCTGTCTTTACTGTCATGACAAGGGAAAGTAAATGAGATGTAGCAAAGCTGCTGCCTGCAAAATCAACAGGGTGACCTAGAACCTGGGATATCTCAACCCCTTTCTACCACCAAAACTCCAAAGTTGGAGGAGACCTGAGCTCTCCATACAAGGCTGTACATTATATTCTTGCAGTAGGGTAAATGGGTGGAAGTTGCAGGGAGGCAGATCTAGGCTTGGTTATAGGAAAAAAAAATTGCTAATAATTAGAGCCAGGAATGTGCTGGTAAATGTTAACAACTTGTTCTAAAAAAAATGCCCACTTCACACTTGTTTAATCTTCATTATCAAGATTTTCTCCATCACTTTCTTAAGTCTAGACAATCAACAAAATAAATCAAGCCCTGCTTCTGATTTCTTAGGTTTTAAATGTTCACACCGAAAATTTAACAAAGCGGCTCTAATGGCTGGTATGAGCTGGCTATAGCACACCACTGATGAGAGCTATTCCAAAGTGGATTAGGCTTTCTCAGGAAGTACTGAGTTCCCTGTTAGAAGTCTTCACGCAAAGGCTATGTGAGCACTTAGGGATAGATGTCGTACAGAGGGCTTTTATTCAGGTATGAGCTGAATCAGGGTCTCTGAGGTTCCTTTCAACACCGAGGTTCTCGAGACATCGCTACAGAGTCAGAAGAGACTCTGCCACAGGGTTGCACTGGAGCCAGCTTTATCTAGTGTGTATGAGAGATGATTGTTAAATTTTTAGTGTGTGCATTTACACCTTAGAAGTCAGTAATCACTACAAATCAGGACTCAATTTGTTTGGTTAATTGTCTAGACTTAAGAATGTGTTAATGATGTAGATTAAATTTAAAAGTGTGTGCACCTAGGGTTTTTTTGGGGGGGGGAGGGGAGATCCCAGTTGTAAAACATTGACCAGCACACCCCTGTATTGCTCTATAAACATTGCTTGAACTCAGCAGGAGTGCAGTAGGAGGCTCAAGGAATGAAGTCATTAACAGACTGGAGTCCTGGGGACTGTAGGCAAATAAGAATAATAATAATAACAGGCATAGTAAAAATAATAATTCAATAAACATTTATTAAGTGCCTACTATGTGCCGGGCACTATGCTAAAGACTGGGGATATAAATAAAAAATTAAAGACAGTCCCTGACCTCAAGAAGATTACAATCTGATGGGGGAAGACAATATACAAAAGGAAGCTGAGAAGAAGGGGTCTACCAAGGGGAGCTAGGCACAGGGGTATGATGTTCCCTGGAGTCAAAACCAAGCAGAGCTGCTGTTGGAAAATAAAGAGTTTACCTGAAAAATTCTGAGCCTTCTGTAAAGGAGGGCCTGGGGAAGAAATTTATTCCTTCAGCCTCCAGCCCTCCAATCAGAGGAGAGAGGCAACTGAGGATGCTGAGGAGGTGTTGGGTATCAAAAGCTGAGTCAATCTGCATGATGATGACATTTTAGGGAATCAGCTTATCTTGGGGAAGGCATGATGTTCTAAGGAGACTAAATCAAGCAGAGTCACTGGTGGATGATTATGGTAATGATGATGGTGATGATGATGGTGATGATGATAATGGTGATGATGAGGATGATGATGATGGTGATGGTGATGGTGATGGTGATGGTGATGGTAACTGCCATTTGGATAATACTTTAAGGTTTGCACAACGCTTTACATTCATTATCTCACTTGAGCATCACAGCAGCCCTTAACTCCTGTAGCAATTTCTGGGACGGTGTTTTTAAAGGAAAACTGAGTTCTGATCAAACCTTACCTTCAGCACCATGTCAAGGAAAAAAAGTGGAATCCCATGGCTGCCATCACTTCCCCATTCACAGGGATCAATAGAAACTCACCTTATTAGCTTTAGCCATTCATTGACAATTACCTGGATACTGATTCCAGACCTGCCACTTAATACCTGACTGACCTTGGTCAAGTTCCTTCATTTTTTGGAACTTGGTTGTGATGTCCTCAAGGAGGCCTTGCAGACTATTATATGAGAAAATTCAGGAGTTCTTAACCTAGAGTCAATGAACTTAAAAATTTATATTTTGATAAGTGATTTGAAATACACTTAGCAAGTATATTTAATTAAAACTGGTTTCCTTTGTAATCTTACATGTTTTATTGCATTTAAAAATGTTATTTCAAGAAGGGCACCATAGACTTCATCAGACTCTAGAAAAAAGGGGTCCATGTCACACAACTAAAATTTTTTTCACAAGACTCAAACTCAGAGGTTTTCTTAACTCACCAGTCTGTTTAACCTCACTTTCCTCTTCTGTAAAATGAAGGGGTTGGACTGGATGACCTCTAAATTCCCTTGCAGTTTTCACATTCTATGATTCCAATCCTTCTTTGGTTGTCTCATCCCTCCTACTCCCTCCTTGAGGACATCACAGGCATGATAGGTTATTATTAAGAACCCAAGGACTTCACTAAGTGATCTCTAAGGTCTCTTCCTGCTCTAATATTCTATGATTTTGAATCCTGAAGTGATCCAGCTCCAGTCTAGAAAGAGTTGTTGGAGAAATGAGGCTCTGAGCTGGGGAAGGAATTCATTGTACAGCAATCTCTCTACTACAACAGAGACCAAACCTCCCAGCTTGCTTCATGTTTCCAAGGCTCCATTTTCCTTATCTCTTACTAGAGTCTGCTCTCCCTCAGTTTGCCTCCCTATAGAGCTGCTTGTCTCTATTCCCTGATAAAAGAGTTAAAATCAAGGTCATAGAATTCCATGTGGATCCCAAGGGTGGACAGGAAGCAGTGACTAGGGAATACTGGAAGGTGAGGGGAGCCAAAGTGCCACCAGATAAGTCTCTGCATCTCTAAGTTCAGGCACCACTTGAAGGAACCAAGCTCAGATGTCAAGAGCTACCATATTTGAAGCAGAATCCCTAACACAAAGACATGAACCCCAAATTTCATCTTTGGGTGTGTGGAATTCAAAGTGTGAAGGAGGATGTGTTTCCATTAGGATTCAGGGTGTTCCAAGAAGCATCACCTTAAATCCCCCCTTCACCCCTTATCTTCCCCACTTTCATGACCTGACTCTAAAACTCTAACTCTCAAACCTTTCAGAACCACCAGGAGGCAAAGAACAATCCTCTGCAGCCCCTCATACATTCATGGACAAGAAATAAAAAGTCCTGAACTTTCCACAGTATCACACTCTAAATGGGGAGTGAAACTGGAAGTCAACACAGAGCAAACTCTGGGTGTCACCCTTCATTTTCTGGCTCTGTTTAAAGGCATTGGTTTAATTATTGAAGGAACAGAGAGCCTCATTGTTATTTAACATTTATAGTGATAAAATGGAGTCACAGATGAGGAGAAAATCAGGGAAATTGATGATCTGACCTGGAAAATTTTGTGGTTTATCAGCATTTCAATAGTGAGAAACATGCTAAATATGTGACCTTTAACCATTATTGGTAAAATTTTAAAGATAAGAATTTTACTACAGTTATGCTTAGAAGTAAAATATCATAGAACAACACCTTCTTGATTGATACTTATCTTTAATTAACCAGAGACTGTAATGTTCCATGACTTGAAATCATCCACCAATACCAGTAGAATACTAGTATTAAAAAGATGAGCCTTTATTTTTTGGGAGAAATTTGAGGTCATTAAAGGAATTTTGTAATTTCCTGAAGGCCATCCAGGCACAATCTCATCTACTTGTTCATTTCTGGAGAAGTGCATGGTGGGAATGAGGCAGATCTGATATGTAACACATAAATGAAAAAGATGGGTTGGTCACTTATATGGTGAGAGTGAGGGGTAACAGGTAGACAGATGTGCACTACACTAGTATCCTTATAATGTCAGAAAGAAGCCAAGAAGGCCCCCAGGACATTGGGTGGACCCTGTGAGCCAAATGGACAAGAATCTTAAAGGATGGGCAAGAATGGATGGGTTGAAATTTGAATCATTGGAGAGAATATCCATGACTATGAGACCACAGAACCATTGTAGTATTTAAGGAATACAACGTCATTGCATTGGGACTGGGAGCTATAATATTCTGTTGCCAGGCTGATGCTGTCCTTGACACTCACCTACAAAAAATGTTAGGGGGCTGGGGACCCACTTCATCCTGGAAATAGCATAGATTCTGGTTCTTCCTCTTCTATCCTTCCCTACCCAAATCCAGAGCCAACACCTGATGCTTCCACCTTTGCAATAGCTCTCAAATCTGTCTTCTCCTATTCATTTCTACTACTACTACTCCTCAAGGTCAGACTGTCCTCAACTTACTTCTTTTCTGGATGATCTTGTATTCCTCATGTCAGTACATTCTATATAAACTGTTGCCAGATTAATCTTCTGAAATCACTCACCTGTTCAAAAACTTTCAATGACTCACCATGGCTTACTGCAGAAAGCCCAAACTCCTCTGGCTTTTAAAGCCCTTCCTAATATAGTCCCCAAGCTACACCTGCAGTCTCTTCTCTTAGCACTCTGACATTCGTCCAACACTATAGTCAGACTGGACTGTTTATTGTATTTCAAAAACACCATTCACTCTCCTGTCTCTGCCTCCACCCATTCTATTCCTTAAAAAAAAAAAGAATAACCTCCCGCTTCTGACTTTGACTATCAAAATCTTACCCATTTTAAAGCAATTAAAATGTTACTCCTGGACAGAATGCTGGACTAGGAGTCCGATGTACTCAGTGCAAATCCTGTCTTTGCCACTTGCTACCTCTGTGACCTTGGGCAAGTTCATTTTTCTCTCTAGGTCTCAGTTTCCTCATCTGAAAAAATGAGAAGGTTGGACCCAATGACCTCTAGCATCTCTGTCAGTTTTAGGTTTTTTGATCATTCACTTCTACCAGTAAAATATTATTGAACAGTTCTGAAATGACTCAAAAAACCAATAAAAATGGATATTTTAAAATATACATTATATAAATGTTCTGTTATACTAACTTTTAAATGTTATACTAACATTTAAAACACACACAAAATAAAATTAAAATTGTGCATAGTGAATGTCTATACACAGAGAAATCTGACCTCTGCTAAAATTCTTTTATGAGGCAGCTAGTGGTACAATAGATAGAATATTGGACTGAGAGTCAGGAAGACTTGAGCTCAAATTTAGCCTCAGACATTCAATAGTTGTGGGACCCTGAGCAAGGCACATAAACTTTGTCTGCTTCAGTTTCCCCATCTGCAAAATAAAAACAATAACAGCACCTACCTAAGATAAGATAAATATAAAATGAGATAAGATTAAAGAAGTAAAGAGCACTTAAAATTCAAAAACATTTTATTAATTAATGATTTTAAAACTCTTTTTTGCTTTTGAGAGCCATGTGAGGAATTACATTTCATTATTTTAGAAAAATGCCCGTGCACGTCCTGTGAGTTAGAGAAGACATAAATAATAATTACTTGTTAATAATTAGTTATTCAGTTAATTTGATCAATTTGTCAGCTAAGCAAGTGATTTTTTAAAAAGTCACTTCTATTGAAAGATACAAACCAATTAAATGATAGGTAATAAGAGCCAATGAGCACAATAATCGCTAACATTTATATAACCCTTTACAAATATTACTGTATTTTATCGTATTAGCCCTAGGAAGTAGGTGCTATTATTATCCTTTTTTCCAGATGAGGAAACTAAGGCAGACAAAGGTTATGTGGCGTGTCCATATTTCCACAGCTATTGAGTATCTGAGACTGGATTTGAATTCAAGTCTTCCTGAATCCAGATCCAATATTCTCTCTACTACATCACCTTTATTAAGTTGTTTTTCAGTCTTGTTCTACTCTCCATGAGCCATTTGGGTTTTTTGTTTTGTTTTTGTTTTTGTAAAGAGACTGGTTTGCCGTTTCCTTCTCCAGCTCATTTTACAGATGAGGAAGTGAAACAAACAGGGTTAAGTGCCTTGCCCAGGGTCACACAGTTAGTCAGTGTCTGAGGATGAGTCTTCCTGATTCTAAGCCCAGTGCTTTATCTGTGCTATCTACTTGCCACAATGAGGTGGCACAGTAGATAAAGTGTCTAGCCTGAAGTCAGGAAGACTCATCCTCCTGAGTTCAAATAGGGCCACAGACACTGACTAGCTGTGTGAACCTGGGCAAGTCACTTAACCCTGTTAGTCTTACTTCCTCATCTGTAAAATGAGCTGGAGAAGGAAATGGCAAACCACTCCAGTATTTTTGCCAAAAAAACCCCAAATAGGGTCATGAAGAGTCTGAAATGATTCACCTAGCTGCCTCATAAAGGCTTTTCATCAGTAGTCACATTTCTCTGTGTACAGACATTCGCCACATACAATGTGAAAATAATAACAAAAGTGAATTGTGTCTGATTTCAAAATAGCAAAAAATTTTCATTGTAAATCCGTTTGTCTTTCTTTACATGCTTCTCCCTAATGAATGGTACCTTCATTTCCTATTCATGTTTGTGTATTTTAGTTATGTTTTTTTTTTTTGTATGAGTGTGAGAAAGAGCAGGAAGACCAGTTTGGATGGATTGTAGAATGCAGAAAAGGAGTAATGTATAATAAGTCTAGAAAGTTAGGTTGGGGCCAGGATGTGAAGGGCTTTAAATGCCAGATAAGTTTATGTGATCCCAGAGGTGATAGGGAAGCATTTGAGCTTATTGAGTAAGGGAGTGTCATGGACACACCAGAACTTTAGGAAATCCCTTTGGCAGGTATGTCAAAAAGCAATTGGAAGGACTTGAGACAGGGAGGCTAAATAGGAAACTATTACAATAGTCCAGGGCAGAGATAATGAGGACCTGGATTAGAATGCATAAGTGGAAAGAAAGGGATGGATTTGAGAGAAGTTGTTGAAATAGAAATGATAAGATTTGGGAACTATGGCTATGTGAAGTGAATAAAAGTGATAAGTCAAGGAAGACTCAGAGAGGTTTTGATAGAAGGATGGTGGTACTCTTGTCAAAAATAAGTAAGTTTAAAATGGGATGGATTTAAAGAAAAGCTAATATAATGAAATCTATAATATGAATTGAAAACCATCCATGCCTGCTTATCCTAAACATCTCACTTTGTCCTAGTCAAAAAAAGAAAAGAAAAAGAAAAGAAAAAAGAAAAAAGGGGTTGACAGGATGAAAGGGGGAGAGAATTTAGAACTCAAAATTTTAGAAAAACAAATGTTAAAATTTGTTTTATTTGTAATCGGGGAAAAAAAAGAGAAAAGGGGCAGGGGTCTTACTGGTCATTGTCCCAGGGTGAATAGCCTACTCTCTAAGGGTCAAAGTCAGGTTATAACTGTTTTGAAGGGCTGACCCCTAGGGCAGAAGTTGATTGGGGGGGAGAATTTGAGAATTTGTACAGTGGTAAGAAGATGTGCATGGGTACAATGTTGGACAGTAATGGGTGGCTGTGTTAGATACAAACCCTACAGTGGTTTTAGTGGGAAGAGTGGGATATGATCCATCTTTCCACCCTCCTAACCAGTAGATCGTCTACAGGAGTGGTGTCATGCCACAGTCCCCCCTGAGGTCATGGCATGATCTTTCAGGTTGCCTACTTAGAGACTACAGTTCTAAATCTATGATTCTGTGATCCTCTTTCCTGGATTTATTCCTGTTTAACTGCACCACCCTTTCCCTGCTTGCCTCCACTCCCCATCAACTGGAAGATTTCATCCTTTGCATAAGATTTCAAAAGTCTTCATCTACTGATGTAATGTTTTTTCCATGTGTTCTACAGAAAATGATGCTCTCTCACTGGCATTACTCACCAAGTTCCAAAGGGCTTCTGGTAATTTCTTACCAACACCCGCCCTGCAGGAACAGACATTCATTGGCCACTCCCTAAAAATCAATCTTTTAGTACTGTTGCAGCTTGGGCTCCTGCTAGAGTATTGACTCAAGGCAATAATGGATTAGATTCAGTGGTAAGGTCTGGAAGTCTAGCCATAACACCAACATTCATCAAAAAATGGGGACCTGTTTCTACTAGTTAATAGCACAAGTCTTAGCTGTACTCATGTTATGCTTGGCAATAGTAGTGATACCATTGATATGATTCAGAACAAGCTCTGCATTGGTATCTATTTGCCCAAAGGCAAAGTCAGTAATCCACCAACAATGTATTTAGCTATTCCAACATGCAGAGCAGTTTCTCTTTGCTTGGGAGTAGATAATGAAGGATTGACATGATCCTAGTCCTTAAGGAGTTGGCAACCAAATAAGAAAATAAACAAGTATGAAATCTATGGCTAGATGTAATTACATTTATTTCAAGAATTCATTGAGGGGAAAGAGTGAGTCAGAAGTTGTACTGACAAATTGGACAATGTTTATGGCAGAAACTGGAAGGAAAGAAACAATTTTTTTTGTAGATAGGAGAAGCAGCCACATGGCAGAGTGGAAAAAATGTTGGATTTGGAGTTCAAAGACCTGGATTTGAATTCCAGTTCTACCACTTATTACCGATATCCAATCCAATTCAATAAATATTTGCCTACCATGTGTCAGGCACTGTGCTAAGTGCTGGGGATACAATTACTAAAAAGAAAGATAGTTCCTGCTCTCAAATAGTTTACAATTTAATGGGGGGGATGGATAACACCCAAAAGGAAGCAGAAAAGTGGGAAGGGAAGAAAGAAGGGTTACCCAGAGCAGGTACATCTTGTTTCATAGAGTTGAAACCAGGCAACTTAGCAGATACAAAGTGGAGGAGCTGAGAGTTAGTCTCTGCCCTTTATAAAGGAAGATATTGGAAGAAATTTGATACTCTGCCCTCTGGCCCTCCAATGAGAGGGAAAAAGAGGCTGAGGAAGGTGGCATCCCTCAATGTTTGAGTTAGCAGCATAGTGCTGAGAATAGAAATGATGTTTCTCTTGGGAAGGATGTGTTGTTCCTTGTAATTGAAATCAGGCAGAATAGAGCTCAGGCTTGCCACTACACCATGGGTTTGAGTTTCCTCTTCTGTAAAATTAAGGGCTTAGACTAAATGGCCTCTAAAATCCTTTCCACTAAAACTCTTTGATATATGATCTTAAGTCAATCACTCAACAACATTTATTAGGAGGATCGTACCAAGTACAAAGGATTTCTTTTTAAAAAAATTTTTTATTGCTATCTTTTATTTTTACTATAACCTACATTTGCCAATGTATTCATCCTCCTATCTGCTGCCAGAGAGTAATCCCTTGTAACAAAGAAGAAGAAAGAAGAAAAAACAACAGTTCAGCAAAACTAACCACTATGTTGACAAAGTCTGGCATCTCTGTTCTACACCCATAGTTCCTCACTTCTTCAAAGAAGGGCGAGAAATGCCTTCTCTCTCTTTTGGGAAGCTACAAAAGGTTTCAAAAGAACAGCTGAAACTGGTCAGTAGCATTATCTTTATATATAAAGAACAGAATGCTTAGAAGAATAGAATGTGGTTCTATTTAAAAAATCTAATTGGAAAGATGAACCAAACACAAATAAGAACCTGTAATCCTAAAGGAGAGAAATACAGACATAAAAATTCACAACAAACTATAGTAGTAGAGATTACTAAGTGTTGGTAGTGATAGAAGATAGAAGAGCCAAATCTAGGATAGTTTCATGAAGGAGCAGGATTAGAGAACCATAGGATGGGTAGGGTTCACATGGCCACATAGCACAACTCATGAATCTCCTTTATAACATTCCTGACAAGCCCCAATTTGAAGACCTCCAATCGTGGGCAATTCATTATATTCTGAGGCAGGCAGGTGACAAACATTTATTAAGCAACTACTTTGTGCCAGGCATTGTGAAAAGTGCCAGGAATGCAAACACAAGTAAAAAGAAAGCCAGTTCCTGCCTTCAAGGAGCTTATATTCTAATGGGGGGGGCAGCCAGCACATAAAAGGGAGCTGAAAAACTGGGAGGTAGCAGAGAGGAAATGGTATTCACAAGGGACATGGTGATGAAGTTAGAAGAAGGTCAGAAGCACAGATGTGAGGGAAATGAAATTTCCCCAAAATGGAGGCCACCTGGAAGAAACTCACCAATGGGAGAAGTGAGCTGGTATGGTGAGAAGATGTTCCAGGATGAGGAGGCCCTGGATCCTGAAGGAAATTTCAGAGTCAGCAGGCAACTGAGGCATCGTGGCAAACTCTAAAAAGAGACAAAAGGGAAGAAGACATCCCATTCCACTTTAGCTCCAACAGTTATGATTAAGATGTCTTTCCTTATATTGCCCCAAGGTCTGCCCTTCAACCCACTGGTTCTGGTTCTGGATTCTGGGAACAAGTACAGTAAGTCAAATCCTTCAGATATATGGCACCTCCCTACATAGTTGATGGATAATTTTCTTGGAGACATCAAGATTTCTCTTCTCCAGGTTAAACATGTCCAGTTCTTTCAAGCCATCTTCAAAGTCAATTTGTTTCATTTCAATGCAATTCAGCCCAACAATCGCTACAACATCCTGGTCACCCATCTCCAGACTTGCTCCAGTTTGTCAGTGCCTTCCTCAAACTAGCACAGTGCCTCAGATGTGTGCCTGACCAGGCCAGGTTAACAGATGGACACTCTCTTATATTTGCACATTATGCACCTATTGCTGCAAATGTGATAGATAATGTATTAGCCTTTTTTGGGGGCTGCCATGTCACACTATTAACACATCCTGAGCTCACAGTCCATGAAAACCCCAGGCACTTTTCACACAAACTGTTGTTTAGCCAGACTTTCCCCATCTTGTACTTGGGCAGCTGGATTTTAGGATGCAAGCTTCAAGACTTAGCCTCTTTACCTATGGAATTTCATTTGATTACATTTGATCCCATCATTCTAGCCTGTCAAAATAATTTTAGACCCAAATTTGTCATCGTTTTTTTTTTTAGCTAGCCCTCAAAGTTTTGTGTCATCTGCAAATTTGATAAATGTCCTATTTATGCATTTAACAGAGCCATAATTGCATGATAAGTAGAGTTGAATGATATTCACTCTACAGGAGATCTCACTCCAGGTTGACAGTGACATTGGCCCTCTAATCAACACTCATTTGGTCTAGCTGTTCAATCAGTTCTGAACTATATTTTCATCTAATACATATATCTTCATTTGTCTATGCTGATATTATGAGATTATAAAATGCCTTTCTGAAATTTGGGTGTACTATGCCAATGGCCTTCTCCTGATATTCCAGTTAAGTAACCATGTCAAAAAGGAAGTAAGTTCAGTCTAGCATGTGTCAGAGTCCTTTGGGATTGCATGATCTCTGACACAGCCTTGCCCTAGGACATAGGGAAGGACTCAACAGAAATTGTTGAGGACTCAGCTGCTGATTACCTTGGGATAGAGTCATCATAACCCATCCCTTTGGTGGGCTATATATCTAAGGGCTTTGGCAGTTTATAGCACAGCCCAGTGCAGAATTCTTTCCAATGTGCGCGCGCACACACACACACACACGCATGCACACACACACACACACACACACACACACACACACACACACACCCCCTATAGCCCAGCAGAATCTTCCCTGCCTTCTAGACATTGGGAAGATCTTTAGAGTACAAGGAACTGATTCACAGAAAAGCAGGCAGTACAAAGTTCTGAGATCCTGGCTCAGGAAAAGAGCTAACCCTTTCTTCTCTGGGATTCAAAATGATTCTTTTTGTGAAAGAAACCAGAGCCAGTACAATAGCATAAAAGGATGTTCTCTATGTTTTTGTGTTTTCCTTTATCTTGTCAACCTTTCTTTTCTTCTGCTTTTTATTTCTGCCTCAGAAATGGCAGTATCAGGGTTGCAGACAAAGGCAGTCAGAGCATGCCCAGGAAGCACACCTACAGATATTAGAGCATCCTGGACCTGGGCTAGGTAGTGAGAAACACAGCCTTGGGCAGCATCTCCCAGAATTTGCTTGGGCCCAGCTGCTCCTCTGATTCCTGTTTGCCAGTAGGCTGGTGAACTGGGGGAAATAGAATTGTCTTGGCTTTCCTTTAATCTATGAATCTGAGATGGAGGAGTAAATGCCATGCCCTTTCACCCATTCCTCTTTAGGAGGTGTGTGTCCTTGGAGTTCCTATCTGCACCAAAACCCTGGGAAGTACCTGGAGTAACAAAGAGGGTTTATATTTCTTTTGCATTTTAACTTCATGTTAGGCATATGTGATCCAGCATACTAAGTGTCTGATCTATGAGTGTTGAGGGAAGAGGCTTGGGAAAGTCAAATACCTTTAAGGGATGGGAGAGGGTCATCTTGCTAAGTAAGATACAAATAGTAGATTTCATATTTTTACATTTTAACAATATATCTTCTAGACTAGACTTGAACCTGGGAGCTGGGGGAAATTATATTCATGGTGAAATGCTATATTGTAGCCTGGGAAAACCAGCTAGGTTTCTTTAGCCTATTAACTCTTCTAAAAAGTAACTAACTGGGGAGGGGGGGAAAGTGTGGAGCCAAGATGGCGGAGAGAAGCTAGGAAATTGCCTGAGGTCTCCCTAGTTTCCCTCAGAAACAACATTAAATCAAACCTCTAAAAGAATTTTGGAGTGACAGAATCCACACAAAGATAAAGTGAAACAATTTTCCAGCCCAAGATAACTTAGAAGAACTTCAGGAAAGGTCTGTCTCACTTGGGTAAAAGGGAAGCATAGCCCAGTGCAGGTGGTGTCCAGGCAAGCCAGTGGGAGGTTCTTAGTCATAGCACAGATCAGCAACTGAAGCCCTGTGGTTCTCACTCAGCAGGCCAGTAGCATAGTAGGACAGCTGTGAAGCCTCCAGCCCCAGCACAGCAGGCAAACTGCCAGCCCCAGATCCAAGGGCATAACAGACACAACTAGTCCAGGCTACCCCAGCTCAGTGGCCAAGGCTTCAGCTCCAAAGTCCTCAGCATAAAAAGCCAGTGACCAGGCCCCTGACCCCAGTTCTAGAAGCTTGGGGCAGTGACCCCTATACCCCAGGAGCAGAACCCAACTTATAAAAATGAGCAAAATATTAGAAAGAGCCCTGACCATAGAAAACTACAATGGAGATGAAGATCAAAACAGAAACTCAGAAGACGTCAGTATTGTCAAAATGCCTACATGTGAATCCTTGAAAGGGAATATGAATTGGTCTCAAGCCCAAAAAATCTTCTTGGAGGAGCTCCAAAAGGATTTTTTTTCTTTTTTTTGTTAATTTATTTTGATTTATCAATAATCACTTCCATATGCTTTTGAGTTTAAAATATTTCTCCCCTTCCTCCCTACCACCCTCCCCAAGACAGCGCACAATCTGCTATAGGCTATACATTTACATTCATATTAAACATATTTTCACATTCGTGATGTTGTAAGTAAAAATTAAAACCAATAGGAGGAACCATCAGAAAGAGGAAACAAAACTCAACAGAAGAGAAAAAAATAGCAATTCAACTTCCATAGTTCTTTCTTTGGATGTGGATAGTATTTTCCATCATAGGACCTCTGGAGATGTCTTAGATGCTTGTATTGCCAGGAAAGGCTAAGTTTATCAATACTAGTCATCACACAATGTGGCTGTTATTGTGTACAACATTCTCTTGTTTCTGCTCACTTCACTCAGCATCAGATCATACAAGTCTTTCCAGGTTTTTCTGAAGTCAGCCTGTTCATCATTTCTTGTAGCACAATAGTGTTCCATCACATTCATATACCACAACTTGCTCAGCCATTCCCCAATTGATGGACATCCTCTCAATTTCCAATTCTTTGCCACCACAAAAAGAGCTGCTATGAATATTTTTGTACGTGTAGGTCCTTTTCCCATTCTGTGATCTCTTTGGGATATAGCCCTAGAAGTGCTATCGCTGCTCCAAAAGGATTTTGAAATCAAGTAAGAGAAGTAGAAGAGAAATTGGGAAAAGAAATTAGAATTATACAAGAGAATTATGAAAAAAGAGTTGATAGCTTGGAAAAAAAAGCACAAAAATTGACTGAGAAAACAACTCCTTAAAAAATAGAATTGACCTCCAGTCACTCCAAACTACTTGGCCACTTCTAGATCCCTCCACAGTCTTTCTGTATATAAGGTCCATCTTGTCTCTATTAAGGTGCTCAGATTCTTAAAATCTAGCCACTGTTCAGATTCTTAAGATCTGCCCCACTAGCATTAGTGATACAAATACTTAGATTCCTTAAGAGTCTGTCTAACATGATGGATGTTCTAATAAACCTTGTCTTTGGCTGAAAAAAAATACAATTGGCCAAATGGGAAAAAAAATCCACTGAAGAAAACATCTCCTTTAAGAGTAGAATTGGCCAAATGGAAAAGGAGGTACAAAAGCTAACTGAAAAAAATAATTCCTTACAAATTAGAATTGGGCAAGTGGAAGCTAATGACTCTATGAGATGTCAAAAATCAGCCAAACAAAATCATGAGAATGAAAAAATAGAAGAAAATGTAAAATACCTCACTGGAAAAACAACTGAGCTGGAAAACAGATCCAGGAGAGATAATTTTAGAATTATTGGACTACTTGAAAGCTGTGATCAAAAAAGAGCCTGGACAGCATCTTTCAATAAATTATCGGGGCAGCTAGGTAGTGCAGTGGATAGAGCACCGGCCCTGAAGTCAGGAGGACCTGAGTTCAAATCTGGCCTCAGATCAAACACTTGACACTTAATAGATGTGTGACCTGAGGCAAGTCACTTAACCCCAATTGCCTCACTAAAAATAAAAAAAAGTTATCAGGGAAAACTGCCCTGATATCCTAGAACCAGAGGGTAAAATAATCATTGAAAGAATCTACCAATTATCTGAAAGACATCCCAAAATGAAAACTCCAAGGAATATTGTAGCCAGATTCCAGAATTATCAGGTCGAGGAGAAAAAATTGCAAGTAGCTAGAAAGAAACAATTCAAATATCAGGGAGCCATAGTCAGGATTACATAGGACTTAGAAGCTCCTGCATTAAAAGATCAGAGGGCTTGGAATATGATATCCCAGAAGGCAAAAGACCTATGATTACAACCAAGAATCAACTATCCAGCAAAATTTAGCATAATCTTTCAAGGGAAAAGATGGAAATTCAATGAAATAGGGGCCTTTCAAACTTTCCTGATAAAAAGACCAGAGCTGAACAGAAAATTTGATCTTCAAATACAAAACTCAAGAGAAGCATAAAAAGGTAAATAGGAAAGAAAAAAAACCGTGGTATTCAATAAGGTTAAACAGTTTACATCCCTATGAGGGAAGATGATACTTGTAACTCTTAAGAACTGTACCTCTTTTAAGTCAGTTAGAAGGAATATACTTAGACAGAGGGTGTGAGTATAAGTTGACTTTGATGTGATGATAAAAAATTAATTAAGGAGTGAAAAAAAGATTGTATTGGGAGAACAGGAAAAGGGGAGGCAGAATGGTGTAAATTATATCATGCAAAGAGGCATGAAAGATATATTACAATAGAGAAAAAGAAGGGAGGGAGTGAGCATTGTTTGAACCCTACTCTCAGAGGATTTGGCTCAAAGAGGGAATAACAGACTCAGTTGGGTAGAGAAATATATTTTACCCTATAGAGAAGTAGGAGGGGAAAAAAAGGGAGGGGGGCTGATAGAAGGGAGAGCAGATTGGGAAAGGCAGCGGTCAGAAACAAAACATTGGTGAGGAGGGACAGAGTGAAAGGAGAGAGAAAGGTATAAAAGGGAGAAAAATAGGTTGGAGGGAAATATACAGTTAGTAATCATGATTGTGAATGTGAATGGGATGAACTCTCCCATAAAACAAAAATGAATAGCAGAGTGGATTAAAAACCAGAATCTTACAATATGTTGTTTACAAGAAACACATTTGAAGCAGAGAGACACACACAGAGTAAAGGTAAAAGGCTGGAGCAGAATATATAATGCTTCAGCTGAAGTAAAAAAAAAAAAAAGCAGGAATAGCAATCCTGATCTTGCAAAAGCAAAAATGAAGAGAAAATTAAAGCAATAATTAGGAGCTATTTTGCCTAACTATATGTCAATAAATCTGACAATCTAAGTGTAATAGATGAATATTTACAAAATATTAACTGCCCAAATTAACAAAGAGGAAATAAAATATTTAAATAACCCCATTTTAGAAAAATAAATTGAAACATGCTATCACTGAATTCCATAAGAAGAAATCTCCAGAACCAGATGGATTTACAAATGAATTATACCAAACATTTAAAGAACAATTAATGGAAATAATATATAAACTATTTGGAAAAATAGGCAAAGAAGAAATCTTACCATATTCTTTTTATGACACAAATATGGTGCTGATACCTAAACCAGGGAGAGACAAAATGGAGAGAGAAAATCATAGACCAATTTCCCTAATGAATGTTGATGCAAAATTTTTAAATAAAATATTAGCAAATAGATTACAGCAATTTGTGATGAGGATAATACACTATGACCAGGTGGGATTTATACCAGAAATGCAGGGTTGGTTCAATAATAGGAAAACTATTAGCATAATTGACCATATCAATAACAAAACCAACAGAAATCATATGATTATCTGCTGAGATGCAGAAAAAGCTTTTGACAAAATATAGCACCCATTCTTATTAAAAACACTAGAGAGTATAGGAATAAATGGAGCTTTCTTTAAAATGTTAAATAGTATCTATTTAAACTCATCAGTAAGCATTATCTGTAATGGGGATAACCTAGAAGCCTTCCCGATAAGATCAGGTGTGAAAAAAGGATGCCCATTATCACCACCATTATTCACTATTGTACTAGATATGTTAGCTTGAGAAATAAGAGAAGAAAAAGAAATTGAAGGAATTAGAGTAGTCAAGGAGGAAACAAAGCTGTCACTCTTTGCAGATGATTTGATGGTATATTTAGAGAATCCACATAAATCATCTGCATTTCTATATGTTATCAACAAAGTTCAGCGAGAAGGAATAGAAAGAGAAATTGAGAGTCTGCTTGCCAAGACAAACCCAGGAACTATATGAACAAAATTACAAAACACTCTTCACACAAATAGTCAGATCTAAACAATTGTTACAATATTGAATAATAGTAGTGATAATAGCATTCTGTTTCTACCTAAATTAATTTATTTATTCAGTGCCATGTCAATCAAACTACCAAAAATTATTTTATAGAACTAGAAAAAATAATATCAATGTTTGTCTGAAAGAATGATCATTTTTATTATATTAGCTTGGCCTACCCGTGATCAATTGATATTTTTTCCAATTGTTTACATCTGATGTTATTTGTGTGAAAAGTGTTTTGTAATTGTGTTCATATATTTCCTGGGTCTTGGCAAGTAGACTCCCAAATATTTTATACTGTTTACAGTTATTTTAAATGAAATTGCTCTTTCTATATCTTCTTGCTGAGCTTTGTTGGTAATATATAGAAATGCTAATGATTTATGTGGGTTTACTTTATATCCTGCAACTTTGCTAAAGTTGTTAATTATTTCAAGTAGGTTTTTAGTTGATTCTCTGGTCCTATGATTCAGGAAGACTTGAGTTCAAATCTGGCCTCAGACATTTATTGGCTGTGTGACCCTTGGCAAGTCACTTAATCTCTGCCTGCCTCAGTTTCTTCAACTTTAAAATGGGGATCATAATAACACCTACCTCTCAGAGTTGCTGTGAGAATCAAATGAGATAATACTTATAAAATGCTTAACATAGGGCCTGCCACATAGCAGGCACTTAATAAATGTTTATTCCCTTCCCCTCATGTATGGAAGATACAAAACATATTTCAAATGAATACCACCCCATAGGAATTTACCAGTCCCCATGTTACTGATCCCGTCTATGTCCTGTGTGGGTTACTTACAAAGTCTAGGAGAACTCAAATATAGACATGTTGGTGATACCACCCACACTCCCTAGAGCTGTACCATTCTGTCCCAGACTCCCTTGATTTCTCTACTTTGAACACATCCAACTATATGGACATAATATAAGGACCTATTGAGAAAAACCATTCTCAATACCTGGGTTTGCCATCCCTATATCTTTTGTCAATGGGCAGCCTCTGGGTAGAAGAAAGATAAATGCCTTCATTAGGACTGTTGGCAGTAACTTCTGCCTTCCTAGGCTCATAGACTATTGTCATCCCTACCCAGTTAGGAAGAACATGACTTATCAATGGAGTCAGAAGAGTTGGGTTCAAAACCTGGTTCTGCTACTTACTATCTGTGTGACCTTGGACAAAATACTTAATTTATTTGGATCTCAGTTTTCCCACTCCTCCTCCTGCTCCCACCATCAGTATCCCCAAAGGTCTGTCCTTAGTTAACTTCTCTTTTCTTTCCATAGTCCCCCTTAGGGATCTTATATATTACCATAGATCCCACTATAACTTCTATGCAGACGACTCCCAAGTCTAGATATCTGACCTCAGTCACTCCCCTGACATACAGTCCATCATCATACAAAACATCTACATGTCCCAGCAGCACCTGATACTCAAAACTGAACTCATCACCTTCCTCCCTAAACATCTTCTGCCTCCAGACATCAGCATTTCTGTGAATGCCATCGCCATTCTACCAGTCACAAGACTTACAACCTTGGAGTCAGTCTTATCTTTTCTCTCTAACTCATCCCACTCAACGCACCAGTTGGAAAGTCAGGTTGACAACATCCCTTAGAGGCAACTGGACTTGGGTTCAGTGCTGCAGTAGGAGTCTGGATCCTGCTTAAATCCTGCTTCAGACAGTTACTAGTTCTGTGACACTAGACAAGTCACAACTTCTCTACCGCAGTTTCTTCATCTATAAAATGAGTTATCACGAAGACAAAATGAGATATTTGTAAAGTAGTTAGCAAACCTTGATATGCTATATAGTTGCTAGTTATTTGTTGCACTAATTCCTTTCCTCTCCACTCATACTGCTGCCACCCTAGCTCAGGCCCTTATGTCCTCTGGCTTAGGCCATAGATTCCTAACTGGCCTCTGCCTTGTGTCTTTTTTCTTTTATAAACTTCAGGGGTTCTGTGAAGTTGTATGGAGAAAAATTACATTTAAATTTTTACATTGGTTTCTTTTGTAGTCTTGTGTATTTTATTTTATGCATTTAAAAGTATGATTCTGAGAAGGGGTCTATGGGCTTCACCAGACTGCCAAGGGGGTCCAGGACACAAAAGGAGTTAAGAGTCTCTGGAGTAATGCCCAGCACAGAACCTCAAATATAACAGGTAATCATTGTTTATCGAAATGGATGATGATGTTTGGTGGGATTTCTAAGGCCTATTCCAGTACTAGAGTTGGCTTATAGTGACTACAGTTTCTTTTTTTAAGTGAACAGTCATTTATTAATGTATACTAGCATTATAAAAGAAATTGAAGTCAAACTTATTCATTTTTAATCTGAAGAATCTCTTTTTTCAAAATAGGGACAACATTGGTCAGTCACCATCTTCTGGTATCCCTCTCACCCTCTATGATTTTTAAAAGGTTACTGACAGGGAGTGGTTTAACAAACACATTCACAAATGTGGGATATAGTAAGTCTGGGATAGGCATTTTGAATTCCCTAAGAGCAACCAATTGCTTTCTTGCCATCTTCTCACTTGCCTTGGCATTTAAATGACCTCTTACCCATTTTTCTATTTTATTCTTACTAATCCTTACTTCATCCTCCTTGGTAGAGAAAACAGAAGCAAAATAGGATTTGAGAAACTCCTCCTTCTCTCCACTGACCATTATTATGACCCCATCCCTTCTAAGCTGGGGCCTGAGATCCTATCATTTTTTCCCCTCCTGTTGCCCCAACATAGATTTTTAAAGGATCTCTTTTATTGTTAGTTTTAGCATCTGTCCTACAGGAGCAGAGAAACGTGGTTTGGCATGGAGCTGTAGTAAGAAAATCTGAGGTTTGGACAAGAGTTCATATTTGGTCTGGCAGGATATGGTGGTTGTTATATTTCTCCAACGATATACAATGGACAATTCTGAGTCATCTCCTGAGGCTCTTGAAAGCAATTACTGTAGAAAGACCACCTGCTTACTCTAGACTTACCACAGATTGAATTTGAAATCCTCTACCTCTAGTGAATTTTCATAGACTCATTAGCCATGAACTTTTAAGTAAGTCAGAGTGCTGCTGTTCGTCCTTCGTTAAAGGAAATGCCTTATTGAGAAAGCATGGCTTTTGGCTGGTGCCTTATGATCACCATCCAATACTTTAAGGAAACAACTCACTTTCTCTGCCCCCCCTTTTTTTTCAGGAATATTCACTTGCAAACAGCCTTGGCAAAGAGTGATGAACAAAGCCATAGCTAGGCAGAGTGCCCAGGGCTTTGCTTCAGGGTGCTGAAATTCAGAAGGCCCTAGTAGCACTTATATTCATTCAACAGTATAGAAACAACGAGCTTGGCATTGAATTAGCAAGAATAATTTATTAAAATCGAAAGCTACTAGATGGTACCACATCCTGGACAAACTCTACTCTATCCCCCAAGGCCAAGTGGTCTTTCTATATCCCAGGGTTTCTACCCCATTCTCCCAATTTAATTGCCCTGAAACATTGATTTTCATGTAGCTTGTCTTCTTGTTTTCCAAAGTTTGACCTTGGAGGAAAAATACATGGAGCAGAAAATTTTGCTCATAACTGAAGATAGCTGAAGATAAAATCTTTCTCTAGGCATCTTTTAAAATAATGGAATTGTATAAATGATTTATTCAGATTCCCAGATGGGTACTGGGGTATCTAGATAGAGAGCTTGCCTTAGAAATAGAAACACCTTGATCAGAGTCCCACCTGTGACACATCCTGGCTGTGTGACTCTGGGACACTCTCTGAGGTTATAAGCTATACAGTAGGTGTCAGTCTGCCTTGGTTTCCTCCCTGAGAGTCCCAACATGAATGAAATCACAGAAGTGAATCACACACACACCCACACACAATGTAGATAGAGTAGCAAAAGTTGAGGTGAGGGCCAATAGAGACAAAGGTTGCTGAGGTGTGTTCACAGAGCAATACACACGAAGTGCTTTAATTGTGGTTAATAATAATTTAATATTTGCTTCAATATTCAAGTACTTGGGCTTTGCCTTTTTTTTCTAGCAGATCACAACCTTTTTCAAACCTGAAGAGTTGTTCTTTGTGAATTTCTGGGATGAAGGAATGTAGTGCCTCGTGGTCAACGTGTTAGTAATCCAGGGATTATAGAGGTCAAACTAGAAGGCATATCCAAGTCTTTCAAATCTAATTCACTCCCTTTACATAGGAGGAGACTGAGGACCAGGGAAATGAAGTGACTTGTCCAACGTCACACAAGTAATGAGTGTCAGAGACAGGATTGGAACTCAGAGTTTCTAACACTCTCTAAATTTAGCGAGGCTAGTCTTAGAACAGCACGTGCTTATTTATTGCCATAGGCTTCAACTTGGAAGGGAGGAAATGCATTTATTAAGCACCTCCTGTGTGCCAGGCACTATGCTAAGCACTTTACAAATTGCAAATTTCATTTGATCCTTACAACAACTCTGGGAGGTAGGTGTTATTATTACCCTCATTTTATAAATGAGGAAACTGAGGCAAACAGAGGTTAAGTAACTTGCCTAGAGTTACAGAGCTAGTAAGTATCAGCTGAATTTGAACTCAGTTCTTCCTGATTCCAGGCCCAGCACTCTATCCACTGTACCACAGAGCTGTTTCTAATAGGAAGGACCTGTTAGGCATGTGTTTTCTTCGTATGGCAGTTGAGATCCCAGTATTGAGATCACTGTATTGTGATGAGGCATCACAGCAGGACTTTAGTGGGAGAAGAGCTAAATAAATTTGAACATTTTATCTTTTGATACACTTTGAAAATTAGGACTGTCAAGGAGGGGGAAAGGTAGGATGTGAGTAGGATGCAGGAGGGGTACATGATGATGCTTGAAATGCCTTTTCATGATGATAAACCTTGGGATCGCCGCAGATGAGTTAGTGGTAGATCATCAAAGGTAATCTAGAACTTGGGGTAGGAGGAAAACAAAACCCGAAATATGTGCATAGGTGGCACAGTGGACAGACAGAGTTGGGCCTGGAGTCATGGAGACTTGAGTTCAGATCTGACCTCAGACATTTACTAGCTGTGTGACTCTTGGCAAGTCACTTAACCTCTGCCTGCCTCAATTTCTTCAACTGTAAAATGAGAATTATAATAGCCCTGTGACTCAGGCCTGTTGTGAGGATCAATTAAGATAATGTTTGTAAAAACATTTAATAAAAATATTTAATAAATGCTTGCTTCCTTTCCCATTTAATTTTTTTCTTTTTTCAGAAGCAGAGCTCAGAGAGGGAGACCAACAGGTGCTATTTTTTTCTAACCTGGTTAGCAACCTATAGAGTATTCTCTTTCCCTATGTAGTATAATAGAGCTAGCTTAGGTCCCTAAGATTCTCTGTAAAATGAAAAGGAAAATTGATGTTTTCCCACTCATTTTGCTTCCTACATTTAGCAGCAAATGCTTCTTCAAATGAATGATTTTTTTTTTTGGCAAATCAGTTTGATGTCTAAGATTGGAAAGGAAAAGGAGAGCCCACCCACAAAATTTAGGTTTCCAAATTCAATGTGGTGAAAGATTTATTTTAGAGCTGATCAAGTCAGGGAGAGGGTTGGGGGTGACTTGAGATGGGAAATCTGCATCAGATTAATTTATGGTGGTTGGCATGAGGAGAGAAGAGGGGAGGGGAGGGGAGGGGATAGGAGAGGAGGAGTACCAAAGATGCTTTCCAGCTCCCCTTCTTTTTATAGGCTAAGTTTACTCTGACACGTGTCAGGGATATTTTACCAGCTTTCTTCACTTCCCAGAGGGTTCCTGAGAGATTTCATGGCAAAATAAAGGAATAGAGATGCCATTTTTTCTGGCCTAAATATCTGACTTAACTCTTAATGGTCCTAAACTAATCTCCAGACTTTAAAACATACAATAAATGAGTCAACATTTACTCAGGACTTTTTTGATTAATGTTTCATATTTGGGGTGTATTAAGCTATTAAGATGAGCAAATTCTAATGTGGGTACACATTTATATACTTTTCAAAAAGGCTTTCTTGTGTTTAATGAGACAATTAAGGGAGTTGGAGGAATGGAACCTTGTTTTCATCTTCAATTGCCTCTTTTCTGGAAGAAGGTTATAAAATTCTTGTGGAAATAGATGCCCCACCCCATCCCAGCCTCCCACCCCCAAGGTGAAGGCTATCTTTTCTTCCTATTGTCTGAAAATAGACTTTCTTTCCTCTGATAGGAAACTCTGGGCCACTGCTAAGACTGACCAAATTACTTGTAAAAGGGGACCCTGTAGCTATGAAGTGGAGAATGACCATGATATGTTGGAAGCATAGGCTCTTTGAATACACCCAGAGGCTGACTTCTGCCTTCAGCTCCTTGTGATCCTGTTAAATCTATGCCTAGGGAAGTCCCATCCTCGTTTCCAGGCTACATAGGGAGGAGCTGTAGGTAAGGTAGGACAGTCAGGGCTTTGCCTCAGGCCACTGAGATTTTGTGAGCACTCAGCTCTTAGCAGGTTGAAACTGCTGAGTTTAGCATCTGTTTACCAAAAATAATTACTTAAAATGAAGCCATCAAGTAGAAAGTGCCTCCTCCACTGGCTGCCTCCTTCAAGGCAGAGCAGCCAATGGCCACATACCAGCTGACTCTTCCTCAGCCTGACATTCCCCACCCCCAACCCCTTACCCCATTGAAGCCTTCATCAAAGCAGCTGAGGGCACACTCAGTGCCATTCGCTGTAAGCCATTTTGTGCTACTTGCTCAGGCATAAAAATGGCTCTAATGGGATTCATTAAAGCACCGACACGCACTTTAATGACCTGGTCTGACCTTGCAGATTCTGTAAACACTTAGAGGTTTACAGATCACTTTGTATGGGTTGACCTCATTTGCTCCTCAGGACAGATCTGGTGAGGAAGGGATTATTCCTGTCTCCCCTGTTTTAAAGATGAGGACAATGAGGCTGAGACGGGTTAAGTGACTTTCCCAGGTAGTAAAAGGTCATAAGTATCTGAGGCAGGATTCAAACTCAGATCTTCCTTACTCTTATCTTCTGGACAATGAAGCAGCCTCTAATACTTGACTTTGACTTCGTATCATCTGCATGATCCTGTCCACTGGGGAGCTTCTGATCCCTTTTTTATTTAACTCGAAGACTTCCAGTGGCATCTCAGGGCTGCAAGGAGAATAAGCAGCCAATGTAAATGAAGAAGAAAGAAAAGGGAGAGACAAAGCAGGAGGGAGTCGGAAGGAGGATGGAGTGTTACAGGGTAAGGAGAGGATGCCATTCACCATTTTGAGTATTTTAACATCTAAGTCCTGAGTCAGAAGTAAGCTCTTCCCACATGAGTCTGCAAACTGAATAAGCCACAGATGTTACTAGAAAGACTGAAGGCAAAACTTCGAGCTTGGAGAGCTAACCTCTTACTCCCAAAGCTTCTGATAGAGCTGACCCGAGACCAAATTCTTCCATTAGAAGTGGGATTGAAACTCCCCTCGACTTGAATAACTGTTTCCAGTCATGAACAACAAAGGTTTTGAGCCAGATTCCCTTTCCCAGAACTTTGTGAATGAAATGGAAACTCCCTTCTCGGTTAAAATAAGATCCAAAATGATGGAAGGAAATCCCACCTCGTTGTGCTAGGTGGCGCTGTAGGCTCATGCATCGGCCTGCCCTACTGGCTTCCTTCAAAGCACTCGGTCTTACCTCCACTGGATTCATGGTTCCAATGCACAAAGTCAAGAACTACACCCTGTGCTTTAGCTGGTCTATCCTAGAGATTTGCACAGGCTGATTGGAGCAACCGGCAGTAGCCGAAATCTGTGGGCAAAAGATCTAATTTTTGGAAACTGAGTTTCCTCCACCTCGTACCTTTAAGGGATTAGGTACCGTGATTCCGTTGGAGATAGTTCAGAGCTGGCACTGAAGGTAAAGGGTGCTCTCTTTGCCTTTCTGTTTTATCCTAGAGGGAAATTAGTGGCCGCTTTCAGGCATGTAGTCACAAGTGTCAGGCTTCCTTATGACTATGGCTCAAGGAGATTTCCCTTTCAGCATAAGCCTGGTTTGGGGATGTCCCTTCAGCTCTCCTAAGCCCTAAGGTGTGCCCAGGATACATAGCCAAATTTGCATTCCGTGGAAAACATAACAACACACATTCCTATAGCATTTTAAGGCTTGCAAAGCAATTTCTTCTGTAACAACATTGTGGGGAATAGGTAGATTGTTTTCATTTTAAAGATGAGAAAACTGAGGCTGGAGAAGATTAGTGACTTATCCAGGGTCACACAGCTAGTAAGGATCAAAGCTGAATCCTATCATTTTAGGATTTTAAGACCTATGTTTTTTCCACCTTATTTTAGGACAGAAGCACACCCAGGATCATCCTAAAGAGGGAGGGAGAGGTTGGCAAGTCCAAGTCTATCATAATTCTCCTTGTAACAGCTCACATTGGATGCTCCTCTGAGTAAGGGTGGGGCCAAAAAGAAATTCTAGCTCTTGTGCTTCCTAATGAGAAACCTGCTCTTGCCCCTGTCTCCCAGAGGCTTATAAATACTTCCCTGGCACTGTTTCCTTGGGATGCTCTACAGCTCTACCAGCCCAAAGAAGAGTCTAGAATAAGCAGCCAATACAATTCTCTGTTAGGACCCTTAAATTTCAGCAGTCTCACCAACGAGGGATGCATTAAGAGATGCCAAAGGCTGCCCTGATTAACACCATTTATTTCTCCACCTGGAACTTCCCGATTATTTGCTGTGGTGGGTAAAAGAATTGGTGACTTTTGTTAAAAATTGGATTCATGGATTATAAGAACTGAAAGGGACCTTGGAGTTCATCTAATCCAACCTTATTTTACAGAGGAGGAAACAGATACTCACGTAGGGGAAATCATTTGCCCAAGGTCACACAGTCAGTGAGTGTAAGAGTTAAGATTTGAAATCAGATCTTCTAAACTTCAATGCTCTTTCCATGTGAATATTGCCTGAGAAACAGATGATACATTAAACATATTCTTGATGTGGAAGAAGTACAGGGGAAAACAAGTCAAGAATATGGAATGGGCTCAGGGAAGCAAGAAAAAAAAAGCATGGAGGCACTGAGAAAGAGGTGCTGTTGATTGAGAGGAAGAGGGGAAGACAGGAAGAGAAGAGGATCAGAGACAAACATCACCTACTTGATGGTTTTTCCTAGGGTAGGTCTTTACATGCCCACAGCTTTCCTATCAGCCTTGACAACCCTGCTATTTGGAACCATGGACCAGATGCAGGATCGCCACTCCATCCCAAGCACCAAGATTTTGCTCTGCTATGCATTAATTTTGTGAACCTGGTGAGTCATTTAACATTTC
Organism: Vombatus ursinus; assembly: GCF_900497805.2. NCBI lineage: Eukaryota > Metazoa > Chordata > Mammalia > Diprotodontia > Vombatidae > Vombatus > Vombatus ursinus. Next base: position 35,788,292 of record NW_020954550.1, read on the forward strand.
TGAGCCTCAAGTAAAAATGGGACTCAATAATACATGCCCTTCTTCAGTTTGAAGGTAAGTTTTTGGTGGGCAAAGACTGTCTTGCTTGCTTATCTTTATATCCCCAGAGTGTTTGGCACATAGTAGGTGCTTAATGAATACCTACTCAGTCAGCACCACTCACATTGTTACTGTGAGGATCAAATGAGATAATGCAAACCTTAAATCCTCCTTAAATATCAGTAATTATTATTTTTATTATTTCCATTGTTATTATTGTTGAGATACTTAAGCAGCCAGTGGCCTTGAGTTCTAAGCAGAAAAAGTATGGTGTACTGGAAAAGGTAACCAAAGGTGAGTTCCCATCAATACAAATAATGAATGATCTGAAGTGTCACATTATCCAGATTTGCACTGCACATTCCCATTGGTCTAGAACCAATTAAAATATTTTATGTAACTATAACTTCAAACAGTGCAATTCAAATACATGCAGCTATTCAAGGGATTCATTATTCATACTAACTAGGACTTCTGAGACTCAGTTTCCTTATTTACAGAATGCCAACTATTATAATTAAGGAGGGACACATAACTTCAATTGTATTGACATATGAGAGCAGATATCCTCAGGGAAAGGCAGAGCAGGGAGTTGATCAAGAGAGTTCTTGATCTTCTAGAACCTCTTGACCAGCTTACATGATAGTTGGTAAAGCTTTATTCAGAAATTGTGATCAAGTCTCCAGCTAGAGAACATTGGCACTTGGTTGACAAGACTGAAGGCATCTAATTAAGTTTCAATGACTGGGGCTGACCCCAAAATGAATTCATTAGTTTGGATTCTCTACTGGGGACCTCTCAGATGATGAATTTCAATGATAGGTGGTATACCAAGAAGGATTGGTTAGATTCTTGAGAGGACAAACTCTCATGGGAGAAGTCATCTTTTTGCAACAGCTTGTATACAGGAGTAAACATACCCCTGGCATTCCCTTTCCCTTCCACCTTTCTTCTGGAGAGAGATTGAGAACATGGTCACGGTATGGGTACCTCTCTCACACCGCATTCCCCATCTAACACAAAGTGGTGACTTTGGAGAGATCCCTGGCAGAAGTAGTTATGTGTTTACACTCATAGACTGAGAGGAAAGTACCTGGATAAGGTCAAGCTTGAACCCTCCTCCTAGTTGCAGGAGTAGGGACAGGGTAGGGATGGATTTCTCAGGCAGATCCCAAACTCTGGCATTCCAGCTAGAGAAGGGGAATTTCCTGGGCAGCACTAGGCTAAAAGGTAGCTCTACATGTAATCCCCAAGTTTTCAAATTTGAGGATCTGGTCTTCTATCCAGAAAATGAAAATTTCCTGAGAAATATGCCTCAAGGAAAGGGAAGAGGACTATTCCCATGGCTCCTGCCTCTGGGCAAAGCAGCAACAAGGAATCAGAAGCCATAATCTGAAGGAGCAAGAGACATGCACTCTACATTTTCTTATATATTTACAGTCAGTTAGTTGGATAGTACAAATTCAGTAGAAAGGGAATAAATTGCCCAGCTGGCAGTTAAACGTATTTCCCTTCCAGGTGAATCCAAGCCTTCAGAAGATCACTGTGAAGTGAGAAAGGAACTCACCAAATCTTAGGGTATAGCCTGTATAGCAGCCCCAAAGTCTGTTTCCTTTCTGAAGGGAATCCAAACCACAGAGTGATGCTATGAGGTTGGGGGTAACTACATGTAGCCCTGTGGGAAAGAGGGACTCACTGGAATGCCAAATGAATGCCTCACTGGCAACCTTAAGTTCAGGTTCCTAACAAAGGGAATCTAAACAACTCGCTGGTGCTTGTGGAAAATTGGTATCTACTGGGGAGTGTGCTGGGACCTGCTCCAACTGACTTAGGAGAGTCAAATGTTGAATCTTCAGTGTGAGCATTTGCACCTTAGAAATAGGCAAACCCTGCAAATCAGGGCTTGATTTATTGTTTTGTTGATTGTCTAGAAAATGTTAATAATGCAAATTAAATTATAAGTGTGTGGAGAGGTGCATCCTCTCCTACTCCCTTAGCTGGTTGTCAAATAATTTTCGGCATGCCCCTGGACCCACTGAGAAGGGAAGAGAATTATGTTGATTGCTGATAAGTTATTCTAAGTCTTTTAGGTGTTTTCTCCATTCTTTTTATGTTGTTGTTGTTGTGCCCTGTCTCTTTGTGACCCCATGGACCATACTGTCCATGGGGTTTTCTTGGCAAAGATACTGGAGCAGTTTGCCATTTCTTCTCCTGTGGATTAAGGTAAGGTTAAGTGACTTGCCAAGGTCATGTAGCTGGTAGGTGTCTGAGGCCAGATTTAAACTCTGGTTCTCCTGACTTCAGGCCCAGTGCTCTACCCACTGAACCACCTAGCTTCCTTTTATAGGTTCCTATTGGTCCTTTACCTTTTCTGAGTTATCTGTAGAATGAAGAAAAGACTGTCCTATACCTGGTAAATGCATTTGTTACTGTAAGTGCTTATATGATCACTTGAGGAGCTAGGGACCTTGTTACTTAGACTCAAGCTATATTCTGAGATTTTCTGGAATAAGCTCTGGATGGGGGTGATAGGAGACAAAGAGCGAGTGAATTTTGAGGTCGGTCCCCAAGATTGGACTTCGTATACGTGAGATCAAAGTTTTGAGGTCTAGAGCCACAAGGTTGTGAGGCTCAAATGAGATGAATAAATGCGTTTCTGCTCATCCATTCATATCTTTTGTGTTCACATCACTTCAATTTTTAAATACATTCTACCCTTCACCTCCTCAATAAGTCACCTATTATAACAAAGATTAAAAAGGAAAGAGAAAAAAGTTAACAAAACCAAACAAAAAGGGCAACCATATGTGACAGGCTATTTCCCCACAATGTTCCCTCACTTCTACAAAGAGGTAAGCAGGGTTCATTTCCCCCTCCCCCTCCCCCTCCCACTCTTCACCAAGGCCAAGCTTGGTTATTACATAATTACAAAGTCTTCAGTTACATTAAAAAAAAAACAAAACACCTTTCCATTGACATTATTGTAGTCATTGGTTCTGCTCACCTTACTCTGCATCAGTTCATGAAAGTCTACCATGTTCCTCTGAATTCTCAATATTTGTTGTTTCTTATAGGAAAGAAGGAAGGAAATAAACATTTCTTAAGCACCACCACATGCCAAGCACTATGCACAGTAATACTGCATTATATTCATGTTCCACAACTTGTTTAGATATTCCCCAAGAGATAGGCACCTACACCCTGCCCCCATACTTCATTTCCACAAAAAGTATTATTTTGAATATTTGGTATAATTGGGAGCGTTCCTTTTTCTCTTTGACCTATTTGAGATGTAAGCCTAGCAGTGGGAATATCTGTGGTATGGACGTTTTAGTTACATTTTTAGGGTAATTCCAAATTGACTTCTAAGATAATTTGACCAATTTGCAGTTCCACCAGCAGTGTATTTGTATTCCTGGCTTTCTGCTAAATATCTTTATCTTTTGTCCTCTTTGCCAATGTGTTGGGTGAGGTGAAAGTCCAGAGTTGTTTTATTAATCAAATGAGATAGTTTATGTAAAATATTCTAAAGACTTTAAAGACTTATAGAAATAACGGTTTTACTTTTATTAATTTATTATTTTTATTATTAATTAGCTAATAATAATTTAATAGGGGTGCATTACTTCAACCATTTTAAGATTCAACAAAAGCCATGCCCTCATTTTAAGTGGGGGACAGAGAAAGGCACCCAATTGGTTAAGTAAAGGACTTCTGAGTGTTGGGTGAAGATCTCATAACCTTGGGAAGCTTGAACAAATTTATCCAAAATGCATGAGAATAAACAAATGGCTTGTAAGAATGAGAGCTAAAGAGCTAAAGAATGAAGGGAGAGGGAGCAAAAGAGGGCATTTAACCAATAAAATAAATCGGCAACAAGAGAATAAAGGAAATGTCACCCTTTCAATAGATGAAAAGTGAAGGCAGATATGACCAAAGATTCTGTCTGCCTGTTTTTCTGTTGATGTGTTTAGAGATCCCCATCACTGTCCTGAAGGTATTAATCTCAGCAATTACGGGAAACTCTTTGAATGCACATGTTAATTTCTATACCTATTCCAATCTTGCAGACGCCCCAAAAGGAATTTACCACTGTCATTGAGATGATGCATCTTTTGGCAGTAAGCATTAGTAAACTTAAGTGCCATGAGTCATATTTTTCAATTTTTAATTAAATTATGACCTATTTAGAGCTTGATTTATTTGGACTTGAATTCATTTCAGACTCTGGTTTGAAATTTACATGGCTGATTTATATAGGGAGAGAATGAGGCTAGCATAGCTCATTATTAACTGGATTTGGGGTAGGGGAATAAGCATTTATTACACATCTACTATGCACCAGGCGAGGTAATAGTTGTTTTATAAATACTCCTTGAAACAATCCTGTGAGACAGAGGCTGTTATTATTATGAAGCAGAGTTTAAATGACTTGCTCACAGTCACACAGTTAATGTTTGATACTGGATTTGAACTCGGGTCTTCCTAACTCCAGGCCCAGCTTTCTAGCCACCACACAATCTTGCTGTAGAAAAAATTCTGCCCTTCCTCCTCCCTCTGATTCCTAAACTTAACAAATGTGTAAAGCAAAAGCCAGGGAGAATACAACCTCTAAGACAAAGTCTTGGTCCTCAGTCCTAAAGCCAGTACTATAAAGACTCTCTTCCTAAATCGTTAATTTAAAGATAACAACTTTTTATATCTTCTACCTCATATATGGCACAATGGATAGATGACCAGTGGCCTGAGGCAACTCTAAAAATTACTGATCAACTGCCAATTTGCATCCATGGGGGGAGTTTTCACACTAGGAATTACCTCTCACAGATGAAAGCCCCCCCCCATCTTGCCTCAACGAGTTTCATTGCTATAATAAAGTCTTAGGAACAAATGGAGCAGATGTTTATTTTTTTTTTTTCAGAATGGTTACAGATGGAAGCAAATCCACACCACAGGGCAGACAAAGTAACAAACATGCAAAGGGACCCTATCTGCCCGGTCAAAGATAGTAAACACTGTGCTTGAATTGTCTCACTATGATTCATTCTTATCCCTAGAATTCTGATAAAACAACAGGATAGCTAATTAATGTTCCTAAGATAGGGTCCCCATTTACAGGAAGAAGAAGGAAAAAAAAGACAGGGAAGGAGACAGGAAGAAAGGGTGGAGAACAAATAATAACATGATAGCCTGAAACAATAAAGTGATTGGTCTAGAAATGCACTAACAATCTGTGAGCCAACAGCCTGAAGTTGATATCCCCTAGGAAGCAATGAACCAGACCTCCAGGTTTACTTTGTGGTTTGACCCAGATTCTGATTGGCTCAGATGGGGAATGGGGAGGATGGGGGGTGGGGGTGGGAAGCAAAAGCAGGGTTTGGAGGGGGTGGGAAGCAAAAGTGGGGTTTGGGGAAGGGTGGGAGATCACTGTAGTAGCACTAAAAAAGTCCTTGAAATTGTTCTGAATTTGCCATTACAGTTTCCCACTGGTTAAAGGTATGACCAAATTGCTTTTCTGCTTAAAAATAGGTTTTATTGATGCCTTTTTTTCTTTATGTCAATCAATTAATGAGCTTTTTTTTTTTTTTTTTGCTTTTTGGTGAGGCAATTGGGGTTAAGTGTCTTGCCCAGAATCACACAGCTAATAAGTGTTAAGTATCTGAAGCCAGATTTGAACTTAGGTCCTCCTGATTCCAAGGCCAGAGCTCTATCCACTGCACCACTTAGCTGCCCTTGAACATTTTTTAAGCATCTACCATATACCAGGCACTGTGCTAGGCACTGAGGACACAAAGACAAAGAATGAAATAGTCCAAATGACTCAAGTCAATCATTTCTTATCCCCCTCCAGATGGATCTGTCTTGTGTCACAAAGAATAATTAAGCAAAAATATCCGGAGACACAAACCTGATAATGTAGATACTACTTTGTCCTACCTGCACCTCACCTACTCTACCTGTACCCAAGGTATGTTTCATGATCTCTTCTCAAGGACCTTCACTGATTTTTCTATTACTCAGAGTTCAACTTCTTTTTAACGACTTCTTCACTTACATTATAACAATGATAATAACTAACATTTATATAGCATTTTAAGGTTTCCAAAGTGCTTTACACATTTTATCACGCTTCATCTTCCCAATAATCCTGGAAAGTGGATGCCATTATTATGGAGGAAACTGACTCCAAGTCCAGCCCTCTAACCACTGTATGTAGCAGCCATGTTTACGCTGGGGAACCTTATGTTTGTCTGTTGTGAACAATACTAGCTCTTGGTTTAAAATATATGTTTTTGATCACATTAAAGAAGGGCCTATGATGCTTTTTAGGGTTGTTAACATAAATGACTATTTTGTCAAACGGGTTTTTCCCCTCATCTTTTGAAATAACCATGTGTTTTATTTTAATGTCTGTTATTTATATGATTATTTATGTTTGTTTTTTTTATTATTAAACCATCCTTTCATCCATGATATTCATACTAACTTGGTCATAGTGAATTACTTTGGGGATATAGTTCTGGAGTTTTCTTGCATAGATTTTATTTATAATTGCTTGGCATCAATATTCACTAGTGAGTATTGTGATCTACAGTTTTAAATTGCTTTTCAAGGCATCATAAATTTTGAGATGGAAAAGACCTTAAGGATCATCTAATCTTGTACTCTAGTTTTACAGCTGAACAAACTGAGTCCCAGAAAGGTTAGCTGATTTCCAAAGTTACACAATTAGTGATGAGGGTTTGAACTCAGATCCTTGAACTCCAGTCCCAGCACTCTTTCTGTTGTCTGTTATAGGTTTAAGTTATCATGTTGCCACTCAACTTTTAAACATAATTGAATTGATCACAATTGGCAAAATAGCAGTAATGACTAAGTTACATTTGCTAGCCTTTGACCATCCTGAGACAGAAGGAGAGGGAATAAGATTTACACAGCAGGGTAAGATAGGAAATAGCATTGTTCCTATATATAAATTCAGGATCATGTTGTATCCACATACCTAAGGACTAGCATTGGGGTAGGAATCAATCACCATGTCTGCTTAGAATTTCTAGAGCTGTGCTCTCCAGCTAAGAAAGTCACTATGGTTTAACCAGTCACTCTATTGTAGGTGTTGGCAATCTTTTAGAAAGTCATGTGTCCATGGTTCTGATTTCTTTCCTTCTGTGTGCTTTAGATTGAGGGCAAGGAGCAGAGACTGTGACCGTGCCTGTTGCCAAAATTCACTGTGGTGGGTGGTCATTAGTGACTTTCAACAATAGTAGACAGTGGTAACATGTTATGGCAATTGGTTCATAGGACACAAGAAAAATCAACGTTCACTTTAAAACAGTAAGCCCTTTGAGGGAAGGACCATGTCTTGTTCATCTTTGTATCCCCTTCAGTACATAGCCCAGTAATAGTACGTTAGTCATGCAATAGGTGTTTGTTAAATGAATGAATGAATGAATGAATGCCATCTCTAGCACGTATGCTTTAGGTTGCCAACCCTGCTTCAATGACTAAAACCAGTCACAGGGGGAACTGTTTCCCAGTCTTGCCCTCCAGTTATATCAAAGAGATGTTCTGAAACACTCAAAATAAAGTTAATTTTAATTATTTCTAAATTATGAAAAAAATATTTAACCCAAAGCTTTTAGGAGCAAGGGAAGGAATCACAAAACTGTATTTAAAGACTAACATGGTGTACATCTCAAGGGCTTGGAAACCACTATATTGAGATATTTTCAGAAGCATCTTTAGCTGTTCTAGACTATCCAGAAAATCTCCCCCTTTTGTGCTTGGAAGGATATTTGGCTATCATCTTCCTGGATAAAAGGGAAAAGTGAATGCTCTGTTGGGGACTAGTAAGTTCTTTGTTACTGGAGGTCTTCAAGTGGAGCTTGGATGACCACTTCTCAAGGCTGTTGTAGTGGGAATTCTTGCTCAAGTCTGGATTGAGCTAGCTGACTTCTGAAGGCTCTTCCAACTCTAGGTTTCTGTGCTTCTCTGACAAGAGTTCTACATATTCTTTATATGATAAGGTCCTCTCTCTAAGTAGACTCCTGTGTAAGTCAACACATAGTCATTCAGACAACCAACAAGCATCATGAAATCCCATTTATATTTAATGGGGACCTTGGAATATACCCAGATTGCCTGATAGGGAGGCTGCTTCCTTGTATTCTCCTGCTACACAGGAGGGAGTAGCTTCCTTTGATTGGTTTTATAACTAGAAATGGGCAGAAAAGGGCAGCTAGATGGTTCAATAGATACAGCACTGGGCTTGGAGTCAGAAAGTCTTGAGTCTAATCTGGTCTCATACACTTTCTAGCTGTGTAACCCTGGGCAAGTCACTTAAACCTGTTTGTCTCAGTTTCCTCATCTATAAAATAAGCTGGAGAAGGAAATGACAAACCAGTATCTTTCCAAGGAAACACCAAATATGGTCACAAAGAGTTGGACATGATTAAAACAACTAAACAACAACCAGAACATGTTGTGTCTTTTAAGCTGCCAAATGGGGACAGTCTCTCTTTTTGCCTGTGTACTCTTTTTGGGTTGGGTTGGGGGTAAAGATCACACATAGTTCACCCACAGCACAAATGCCATGAACCAAACCTGGACAGGTGGATGCCTTCTTTGCCCTCTTTATTTTTACTCTCTGGCTCGCAGAAATTGGACTTGTAGTTGTTTCTCTCCTGTATTATTTGTACTTCTCAGTTTCCAGGGGCATTCAGCAATCCTTACCAGACCAGGGAGCTCAGGCCATGGTGATCATGGAGCCAGGATTCCACACAGAATGCTGCATTCAGTCAACCCCGCAGGGAAGCTCTGAAAAGTCAGAGTGCCTGGGATGGGAGCCCAAGAAGGGCTTTGGACTTGGAACTTGGGACTGTGCTATATAGAAACTGGGCTGAGCTACGGACACTAATTATTATCTATGTGACCATGGGCAAGTCAGTTAACCAATGCCTGCCTCAGTTTCCTCAATTGTAAAATGGGGACAATAATAGCACCTACCTTCCAGGGTTGTTGGGAGGATCAAATGTGATAATAATTGTAAAGTGCCTAGCACATGGTAAGTGATGATGATGACAGCTAATTTGAAGTAAATGTTCCTTTGCAAAAGCTAATCTGACTATTGGTGGTTAAATAGACCTTAAGTGCAAGGGACTGCCCCTTACACTTGGGGAAACACCATCAGTTGCGTCTGAAGTAATTGGTAGAGAGCCTGAACATCTCTCAAACCCCATTAAGGGTCCTGGAGAACCCTGGAGGATGGTTGAAAGGCAATATTGCTGGCCTTTAGGCAGCAGGGGGCCAGGGTACGCAATGTTACATGTATATGACTGTGTGGTGACTGTTGTTGTTTTATGGGGGTGACAGGTTACAAAATGAAAACATTGAGCCAAGGTCTTGAATTCGGTTTTTATGTGTCAGAAATGCAGAATAGAAGACAGGTCACTTGATTGGGAGTCAAGAAAACCAGGTTCTAGGGGGCAGCTAGGTGGTACAGTAGATAAAGCACTGGGCCTAGAGTCAGGAGGACCTGAATTCAAATGTGGCCTAAGACACTTACTAGCTGTGTGACCCTGGGCAAGTCACTTAAGCCCCATTACCTCCCCCACCCCAAAACAAACAAACAAAAAAACCATCAAACAAACAAAACAAAAAAAAAAAAACTAGGTTCTGGTCCTGGCTCTGCCTCTGATCATGTTGTGTGACTTTGGGTAAGTCACTGCCTATCTCTGGGCCACAGTGTCTACCGGTAAAATGAAATGTTAGATTACATGTTCTTTAAGGTCCCTTTTAGATTAATGATTTTTTTTTTTGCTCTTTGTATGGGATTTAGGATATATTCCAGTAGACAAAAAGGAAATATCATGCCTCATTATTTATCTCTTATCTTCTAAACAAGATAGAATTTCAAAAACAAAATTCTTACAGAAAATGACCAACTTTTGTCTTTTGGGAAGAAAATAATTTTTTTTTTGAGCTTTTGGAATGACTTTGTTTCTGATTGATTCCATAAAAACAGGATTTTGCTGTATTTGCTGAGTGATCACAGGGAGCATAGCTTTAGACTTGGCACTTAGAATTAGCCACTACAGAGCAGCCACTATCCTTGACCTCAAGTTGCTGGCCAGTTAACAGGAAAGACAAGACACAGTCAGCACATAGCACTTAGCCCAGAGCTGTGCATTTCCAGCCTTATCTCAAAATATTTCCCTCTGCATACTCCATGCTTTGGCCAAAACTCCCCATTTCCCATGCAGTTCACTATGGCCAGTGGTGCACTCCCTCAGCCCAACTCAAAGATCTTCAACAAATATTTATTAAGTGCTTACTATGTGCCTAGCACTATGCTAAACACTTGGGATACAAATACAAGCAAAAAGAAAGATAGTTCCTGCTCTCAAGGAGTTTATATTCAAATGGAAGGCAAGACAGAAAAGGGAATCGAAAAGTGTTGGGGGTGGGGTGGGAGAAAGGAGAGTACTTGCTCCTAGGCATGGTGGCGAAATACGGATTATAAAGGATGGCTGTTCTGGACCATTCTCCAAAATGGAGGCTCCAGGAAGAACTCAACCAATAGGAAAATATCACTTCCACAAGGAAACTGCCTCTGATCCCTCCAGGCTCTGTCTACCTTTTCCTCTTCAGATCTCTCACAATAGGGTGGGTCATTTCACTCCTCTCAGCCTCAAGTCCCTCATCCTTAAAATTGGGAAAATGACATCAGTAGTACTTACCTCACAGAGTTGGTGTAAAGACCAAATGAGATCATAGGATCATAGATATAGGGCAGGAAGGGACCTCAGAAGCCAACTCCTATAGATGAGGAAACTGAGTCCCAGGGAAGCTTAATTACTTTAATGAATGGGTAAAGCATTTATTAAGTAGTTGACATATTCAAAGCCCTGTGATAAGCACTGGGGATACAAATAGAAAAGTAGGATGGCCTCTAGTCTCAAGGAGCTCACATTCTAAGGGAGAAGACAAAACATTCAGGAGGTTTCAACTGCAAGTCAGATGGAAAGGTCTCCTGGTCCTTAGGGCATAGCAGTAAAGCAGATGGCAATGTTTCTTCTTTTATGTCATTACTACTGATAAAATCATATCCATTTCTGATGTTGAACCACTTGACAGTGCCAAGGACTTGTTTTCTAATCCCCCAAAGGCATATAACAAGTATTAGAGGCAAAATCTGGACCCAGGTTTTTTTGTTTGTTTGTCTTTATTTTTACTCTGTCACCAAGAATGTATGTATATTCTTTATAAACTCTGGGGCATCCTTATCAAAACTCCCACTCATATCGATGATCCAGGTTCCCCAAAGAAAAGCTAGGTACATTTCACTCTCAGGATTCTAAGGGTACCCCTGAGGTGCCGTAGTATTTCCTCTAACGCTCTCCCAACAGATCTATTTCAGTTTGAGCTCTCATTGTAACATGTTTTCTACCAATATCAATCTCCAATTATAGTTAGTATCTCCTTTATATCATAAATACCCTTTAATGATTAGTACCCAGATTCATTTAGCAAAATAACACAAATTAGCTTCTACAAAGGGGTTTTTATTGAGAAGATATAGCAAGAACAGAAGTATAAACATTTTCCCCAATACCCAGAAAAAACACGTGTCCCACCAAATTCACTTCTAAATGAAGTATAGGTGATGGACAGAACAAGATCCTTGCTTGTAGGATCCAGTGGGGCAACTCAGCTGCAGGCTGACCATTGCTGGGCTGGGTCCCACAGGATGTTCTTCATACATCAGTGCTGGGTTCAGGCATGGACTTTCACCACTGTACCTCTCGTGTACTATACAAAGGAAAGAATCTTTGACTTTTTTGAAAGAACAAAAAAACAGGTACGGAAAAACAGCAGTGCCATGCTTATGAACACATGTTGGTGCCCAGAGTAGGAAGATAGGGCTAGAGGCTTCTCTTCCTACCCAGAGGCTTAGCACATCTTCATCTTCCTCCTTGGAACCCAAACAGCAAAAAGAGTAAATGATCTTGTTAATGCCTTTTGTAAGCACGCTCAGTTCAGGGTCAGAAGCTAAGTGGAAGGTTCATTTTCTCTACCACACAACATACAGACAAGAAACAGTCACAGCATGCCTGGACATGCTCTGAAGTCCACAGGGGGATTGTATCAGGCAGAGCCCAGTGAGCATGTTCTAAGGACGAGGCTCTCATGTCCTGTGCCCTTTGCAAACCTTCATATGCATGTCAATTATTGTTCTTATTCTTAGAGTGTGTCATATGCCCCCAAACTAGGGAAAGGTATTGTGTTCATTTAAATCTTGTATGACTCTCAGTACTTACCCAAGGACTTTGATGTAGAGAACTTTTTGTCTGGATTTTTGGTCACTGTGACTGCAGAAGAGGCAGGTTCTGCAGTATCTCAGGAGCACTTGCCAAGTCTCATCTTTACCGAGATTGCCTCTCTGGATGGTAACTGAGGGGCTGCACCTCTAGATAGATGATGGCTGGGTACTTCTCTGTTCCTGGGATTTAATCAATATTTGTTGAATTGAATTGAATAAATGGATGAATGCCATCAAAACAAATGACTGTTCCATAAAATAATTCCAAGAGTAGTTTGAAAAGGAATGTAAGGAGGATAGGCTAGAGCAGGAGTGGCAAACCTGAGGCCTCAAGGCCATATGTGGCCTTCTAGGTCCTTAGGTGTGGCCTTTTTGACTGACTAGAAGTTTTACAGAACAAATTCTTTTATTAAGGGGATTTGTTCTGTGAAGTTTGGATTCAGTCAAAGGGCTGCACTTGAGGACCTAGTGTGACCACATGTGGCCTTGAGGCTGCAGGTTCCCCACCCCTAAGCTAGAGCATGAGCAGAGTTAACTGAGGATCTCTTAGTGAGTACTCCATACTTGAGCTCTTTAATATTTGTCTATAGAGGGGCAGCTAGGTATCACAGTGGATAGAGTGCAGGGCCTGGAGTCAGGAAGACTCATCTTCCTGAGTTCAAATCTGGCCTCAGACACTTACTAGCTACGCGACCCTGGGCAAGTCACTTAATCCTGTTTGCCTCAGTTTCCTCCTCTATAAAATGAGCTAGAGAAGGAAACGGCAAACCACTCCAGTATCTTTGCCCAGAAAACCCAAAATGGGGTCTTGAAAACTTGGACATAACTGAAAAATGACTGAATAACAACAACAAAAAATTTCTAGAGCACAGTTAGTTTGTAAAGTCCCTATAAGAAACGTGTAATACTTTATTTTTTATCCCTTTAAGCATCTAGCAGTAAGGTAGTTTAGTATTCAATTAATGACTTTTCATTGATTGATCAATGCCTCCTGGCAGGGAAAAGGTGGGCAATGTATCTGGCTTATAACATATCACCTCTAAGGGTGACATGTTACATTGACTAGTAGAAAATTGAGATCCTAATTGAAGAGAAGGGATTCCATTGTACAATAAGGGTACATCCACTGGAGAATAGGTGAAGAAGCAGTGTATCTATCCACACAGAATTAGAAAAATGCAGATCCCTGCAACTTCCCAGCAGATGTTTCTGAACTCCCACACATGTTCTAAAGTGAGCCATGCCTCAAGGGCTGCATGGAGAAACAGTACAAAACCTGTTGAAAGGAGCCATGGCTATGGTTCAGGATCATTGTTGGTTTGTTTTTAAAGTTCTTAGTTGTTTAATATTTGTAAAGTGTTCACATTATCCTAGGAACTGCTTGGGTGGGCATACAGGAAGACTTGGTTCTTTGGAAGCTAGAATTAGAAGAATTTTGGTATTTTGATAAGTCTTAAATTAGGCATGCAAAACAGTGTGCCCTTCCTAGTATGTTGTTCCCAGAAGACCTCCAAAATTAATCTAAGACCAGACAATTTATGGTTCTATGAATCAACCATATATTTGTTGTTGTTGTTCAGTTGTGTCCAACACTTTGTGACCACATTTGGGGTTTTCTTGGCAAAGATACTAGAGTGGTTTGCCATTTACTTCTCCAGCTCATTTTATGGAAGAGGAAACTGAGGCAAATGAGGTTAAGTGATTTGCCCAGGGTCACACAACTAGTAAGTATCTGAATCCAGATTTGAATTCAGGAAGATGAGTCTTCTTGACTCCAGGTCTGGCACTCTATCAACTGAGCCCCCTAGCTGCACTTTTATCAGATGACTTGGTATGTTTTCAGGAGCTCAGGAAATCCCTCTTGCACCCTCACCGCCCCATTCAAAACATCCTTCTACACTATCCCACTCCTCTGTCCCGTAACTTGTTCCTGCTGATGCCTGAAACTGATCTAATGGTGACAACACTTTGCATTCCACAACTAGAATCATGGAATTTTAGAATTAGATTGTTCCTTAGAGATCAAACAGTCCAGTGACCTTTTTGGGAAACTGTGGTATAGAATATTTAAATGACTTTCCTAAAGTCATAGAGCTAATTAGTAGCACATCTAAGACCTGAACCCATGTTTCTTAACTCTTCCTCCAATTTTGTTTTTCTGAAATGCCAAATGATCTCTCAGAGATGATAATGTTAGTTTATATTTGTATAGTCTTTTAATGTTTACAAAACTTTCCTCATGGCAACTCTATGAGGTGGTAGCACAAGAATTATTATATCTATTTTACAGATGAGACTCAGAAAGACACTTACCCATAGTCACAAATCTAGTAAGCATCAGAGCTAGGATACACATCCCTGTCCCCTGATTTTAAGTACAATGCTCTTTACACTATACATCACAGTTTAAAATTAAAATACCCATAGGAGAGGGCACTCAAATTAAATGGACATTTAAAGGTTAAATTGCTGGCACAAGAATCCTTTCCTTAGAGTAAGTTTTGGGAAAGGGCGTGATGAGTGCAAAGCTGGGCATGTAAAGTTGATAGAGGATGGTGGTGGTGACAAAGGGAATAGGAGAGAAAGGAAAGAAGAACAACATAGGAGGAAATGTCAAAGATAGGGGAGCTTGTGAGTTGAAGACAATCTTTGCCTACATTACAACTGTCTAGGGCTGGCCCTGGATGACTTCTTGGTTTGCATAGTCTTTCAGAGGGACTCAGGGAGCATCAATCAATCAACAAGCATTTATAAAGCACCTAGTACATGCCAGGCTCTGTGTTAGGTACTGGGAATACAAATACAAAAAAACAAAGTCATCCCCAGCCCTCAAGGAGCTTATATTCTATTGAATAAAATGAGAAGAGTGAGTTTATATTAAATCTGTTCACAAAAGAACTCATTCTGGAGAGGGCCAAGCCCCAATTTAGGGGAGAGTCACTATAGCTCTAGCCACTGTAACCTGTTCCCAACTGAATCTGTCCTGTTATTCAGATTCACTTGCATCATAGCTACTCCTGCTTGTTCCAAAACATCTTCAGTCACTTGACAGTCATCAGAAAATTAATCAGCAAGCGGAAAGTTGGAAGAAGATTAATGTCTAAAAGCATAGGTCATTAAAATAAAAGCAGATCTGGATGAGTGGCTGGGGTTTTTCCCCCTCATTGGCTTTATGAGTTGATTATTCCAGGACTAAAATCCTGTGGAACAAAAGCTCCTTGGAAGAAATGGGACACTTTGTCCTTGGACTCCACCCCTTCTTTGGCTTGCCAGTCACCATTTAGAGGGCCCTTTCATATTTCCCTTTCAAAAACCCCCTTGAAAACCCAGTAATTCAATGAGATGGTATGTTGAAAACTTCCGGACTCATCCCAACCTACATCTCAGGCTTATATTGTTTCACTGAGTCTTTCCACGGGAAGCTCCAGGGGGGAAAACAGCTCTGTTCCTTGTTTTGGACTTCTTTTATTTATTATTATAAGCCTGGGTGGAGGACTTACTTCCTTGCTTATGGCACAGCCAATGTAGAAATTCAAAAGAACAAAGATATTGGGATGCACTAGGTGGCACACAACTCTGTCCATCAGGTTACAACCTTTGCTTGGCTACTCCTCATATGTTGGTGGGCAGCTTTCTTTGTCATTTTTGGTGAGTAAATCTGAACCCAAGCCTCAGAATTTGAACATTAAACGTATGAAATACAGTCTAAAACCATTTGGTTAAATTTGAATAAAAAATAAATAAATTGGTTCCCCTTCTCCATAACTTTGGCTACTTCTGTTTGATTTCAAAAATTACCTTGCCACAAGGCAGAGCTCAGGAGGTATGAAGACATTCTATCCACTATGCCTTATGCTTGACTGTCATAGTCATGGCCAGTTTGTGAGTTCTAGCCACATTAATTCCCAAACAGTTCTCCCTCCTGAGGGTCTATAGGCAAATCCCAAACAGTTCTCCATGCTGAGGGTCGTTAGGCAAATAGGATTTCACTCTTTTGAAAAGGGAATGGAATTTTTAGTTGGGAGTCTGGGGATGTGATATTGGCTTTTCCATTGGCTTTCAACAAGTCCCTTAGCTGTCTAGGGCCTCCATTTTTTCATCTACAAGAAATATTAATCATAGCGTCATGGATTTAGAGCTTCAGAGGTCATCTGGTCCAATATCTTCGAAGGAGAAAAGGAGGCCAATGTCTAAAGATAGTCCATGGCTTGATTCCTCCCAGGGAGATTACGGGAATTAATTTTTAAATTTTATCAACAAAAAGACATTATCACCATTCAGAAAAGGTTTGTTAAAAATCAGGTACGCTAATAGGTAGATATAAATTCAATATCATAATTGTTCTATTTCAGGGCTACTTGAGTAGATTGAGTACTATAGTCAATGCTAATACATATATTATATATATATATATATATGGTCTCTGTTTATACTAATTAATTGAATAACAAATAACATTGTTGCATATATTTCCCATAAGAAGAGAAAGGGTTATCTCATTTGCTATTTAGATCTATTCTCCCTTCTTTTGAAGATATGTGGAAATTCTTGTTGTTTTGTCCAGTCAGACTCTTCAGTCATCTCTGGCTTCATGACCGCAGGTAGGGTTTGCTTGGCAAAGATAGTGGAGAGGCTTGTCATTTCCTTCTCCAGTGGATTAAGGCAAACAGGTTAAGTGACTTACCCAGGGTCACAGCTAGTGAGTATATGAGGTCAGATTTGAAATCAGGTCTTTCTGACTTCAAGCCCAGCAATCTATTCAGTGAGCCATCTAGCTGCCTTGAAAATTATAGCCCTTGGCAAATTTGAGTCAAATAAAATAGTAATAAGAGCTGGCATTTATACTGTGTGTGAAGGTTTACAAAACACTTTACAAATGTTAGCCCATTTTATCTCTAATAAAAGCCCTGAAATAGGATTAACATGGTTGCTATACTATATAGGCTAATCAGCTAATATTATGCTTTAAATGTCATTGGATTTGTAACTGGAAGAACTGGGTCAGAATTTTGGCTCTGAACCTTCTCAGAAGCAGGTCCTGGGCATCTACCATGTAGATTCCTTTGTCTTAGGTGATTTAGACGTTCATCAAAGTCCTGTTACACTCATTACTCTCCTTTATACTCACTGGGAGCCAACTTGGCCTACTTGCCATCCCTGGTACATGTGATTCTATGTGTGGTTGCACAGGCTGTCCCCTCATGTCTGGAATATAATCCTTCTTCACTTTTATGTCTTAGAATCCCTATCTTCCTTCAAAGACTCTTCCTTTCATCATGTCAGCCTTTCGTAATCCTCATGGCTGATAGGATCTTCTCACAACCCTCTTCCTTGGAAAAATACCCTTTGTAGAAAGCAGATGGTGCTAGCTAGCAAGTCAAGCTAAACTGACAATGATTTGGAGGAGGAGAAAATTCCCTCTTTACTGTCAATATAACTTTTTTTTTTAAAAGCTATCTCCTCTCTCAGAAGTGTGTCCTTCCTTTCAAATTGAGTCAGTAAAAAATGGTGGCTAGTGTTCTGAAAATGAAAACAAGCTTACCCTACATTTGCTTATTTTGAAGCCCTCTACTTTTATCAACTTATAATTTATTTCTAGGAGTATTTGATTACCAAATTCATATGTCATGCATGTTTAGTCTAAAACCACTTTCTCACTTTGTCCAAATAGCTTCAAGCCCCCAGATCAGCCCCAACTGATCAAAGTTTTATCTCCCTAGAACAGGAATTCTCAGCATCTTTTTTTTGTGTTGTGGATCCCTTTTACAGTAATTTGAACCCTATGGACCTCTTCTCAGAATCATGTTTTTAAAATAAAATAAAATAAAATACATAGGACAAAAGAAACCAATTAATTGAAATGAAACTCTCAAAATAATTTTTAAAAGTTCATGGACCTCAGGGATAAGAACCCCTGCTCAAAATAATGAACACTCTCTTCCTATCCTCTCTCTATTTTAAGTCTTAAATAAAAATACACATATATCTTAGCATTTTTGTTGGCCAATGGTTTATGGCAAGTAAATACTAAATGTAAATAATAGATCAAGAATAGACAATCTAGTACATCCAGCCAAATGTGAGGAGGAAAAGCTGCTTTTTTAGGAAGAAGAGGTCCCTGCATTGGTCTGTGTCTTGGGCTATCTCTCAGTGACCCCAGAGCAAAGAATCTTGGGCATTATCATTTCCATGTCCACTGGACTGTGCAGGAGCAGTCCAGATTTTCTGACAGGCTCTCTCCCAGTGTATTTTCCAGCTTTCCAGTATTCTTCTCCTGTTTGCCCAATGCTTAAACCATCTCCTCTTATAGTAAAACAGTCTGCTGAATACTTTAGAGGTTCTTTTTGAAAAACAGCAACCCTTGAATTAACTTTGCATTTGGGGAATGGTTTTCAACTTGCTGGTATTGACTGAAAAATGACTCCCTGTCTTTCCACTGGGGTTATAGACCAGTTTTTGATAGTAATGAAATCTGGGTGCCTTTGGCTCTACCCCTTCCCATGGGGGTAAGTAGGGGTATAATGTTGAATTTATATTTTATATGGAGTTTAGTCACTTAAGTGCAGTGGCTAGAGTGCAGGGTCTGGAGTGAGGAAGACCTAAGTTCAAATCTGCCTCAGATACTTATTAGCTATGTGACTCTGGGTAAGTCACTTAACCTCTCTACATGCCTTAGTTTCCTCATCTGCAAAATGGGGATAATAATAGCACCTACCTCCCAGTTGTTGTGAGGATCAAATGAAAAGAAAATTATAAATGCTTAGTAAAATGCCTGGCACACAGTTAGTGCTACATAAATGTTAACCACTATTAACATTGACAATGGTTTCCTATTGTAATAATTATAAGGATTTAGAGTTGGAAGAGATCTTTGAGATCATTTAATCCAACCCCTTCAATTGTAAGCACTTTGAGGCTTGCAGTGTTTTGTTCACAGTTTCCAGGTAATTTACTTCAGGGCCCTAATTAATATCCTCATTTTACAGTAAGGAAGGTGAAGTTCAGCAAGGTGATAGAACCTCCCAGATCCCCATGACTAGTAGGTGTTTGTGAACTTGGGTCCACTGATGAAATTGGGTCAAGTCCAGAACTACATTGCAGCAGGAAAAGCGTTGACTTTGAAGTCCAGTGACCTGGGCTTTAATCCTGCATTCTGCTACCTTGGACAGGTGACTTTACCTCCACATCCCCAGTTCCCTCATGTGCAAAATGAGAGTGTTAAATGAGATATTAATCTGAGGAGTAGAAAGGAGGAGTCCGTGGATAGATTTCAGGGGTCCATAAAAATAATTACCTCTCTTTTTTTCACTGTAATTGGTTCCCTTTGTAATTCTATGTCTTTGTTATTGTTGTTATTTAGTCGTTTTTCAGTCATACCTGACCTTGTGTGATCCCATTTGGGGTTTTCCTGGTAAAGATACTGGAGTGGTTTGCCATTTCCTTCTTCAGCTCATTTTATAGATGAGGAAACTGAGACAAACAGGATTAAGTGACTTGCTCAGGGTCACACAGCTAAGAAGTGTCTGAGGCCAGATTTGAACTCAGGAAGATGAGTCTTTCAGACTCCAAGCCCAGCGCTCTATCCATTGAACCAACTAAACATAATTCCCTAGGCTTTATCAGACTGCCAAAGTTGTCTATGACACATACACAAAAGGGTTAAGAGCCCTGGACTGGTTGATTTCCAGCTCTAAATCTATGGTCCCATGACCCTGTTCAGCACTGCAATGGTAATATAAAAAGGAAAGCTTTGTGTTACTTTTGAAGAAGAAAAAATATTGTTCCTGTAGCCTCCATGAACCAAATCTTCTTGAAGGTCAGAGGAAATGGAGAAAAGGGAGGCAGCGACTCATAACAGTTGTGGGATTCTTTTTCCTTTTGGAGTTTCACAGGGAATGGTTGCAGAAGTGCAGGAAACAAATGACCTGGAGGAGAAGGGACTGCCTTTCAGCCTGCTGCTGGATGTATGGCGTTTACTCCCACACTGAGACAGAAGTTGGCTGCTGCTTAGGCAGCTTCCAGCCTTCCTAAGGAAGGTTTCATGTTTATCTTTGCAAGGACAATTAAGTGGCAGGAATGTGTAATAAAGGGCTGGGCTGCCAAAACAAATAGCATTCTCAAAATGTAATGTAGAAATGGCCATTGTTGCTGCTGTTTCTGCAGACTTCAGAAACCACTCTTTAATGACTTAATCTCATTTCTCTGCAGACAGGCCTATCCTATAGCAGAAAAGAGACCATGTGGTCTGATGGTTAGAGAGAAAGCCTGGAAACCAGAATAAACCCAACTTTTTACAACATAGCTGAGCAACTGACTCACTCTGTAACCTGGGGTAAATCACTTAACCTCTGGGGGCTCTTGACAAGCCAGCTGGAAAATTTGGTAAGATGTAGGATTGGATTGAAGACCATGTGTCAGATAGCTGGACTGCTTTTCCACAGGGTAGAAGGTGCAAGGGGAAGGGTCTGATGGGTAACCCAACCCATTCTGTTGGCCTTTTATGAAGGTGAACCTTGAAAAACAACAGGTTGGTTGGAATTTCTAAATGGAGGAAGAATTTCCTTTATTGGAATTTTGAGTGAATGTTTCTCTGCAGCATTGCTGGGCAGATCTCCTGAGTTGAACTGACAAGTGGCCTAATTTCCCTTTAAACCAGGGAGCTTGATTTGGCTCAAGAGCCCTTTGTCAGCATTTGAATTGGGACTACACTTATCATACGATTCCCTATGTAGACAGAAGGAGAAGAGGGAGGCAAGGGAGGGATGGAGGAAAAGAAGGAAGAAGGGAGAGAGGGACAGAGGGAGAGAACAGCTGGAGGGAACTGTTGGAGTTCTCCAACTGGAATTGGCCACTTGGGTCCCCAGTGGAGGCAGCTACTGCTACTCACAGATCATGTTTGGCCTTCAGTCTTGAAGAAGACCATGACATTAGAAAGGTGACGCTCTGTCCAAAGGAATGTAAATTTTGATCTTTGATCACTGAAATCTCACAAGATATCTTGGGGTTTATAAGCTAGATTTCTTTTTTAAGGACCATGCCTTAAACTCAATTCACTCTGGCTCTCATGGATTGGCCAATAATAGGTCCCAGCCTAAGCCTCACTTGATCATGGTTTGGGCTCTGATGGCTCAGAGCGACTGTAAATAGCAATTATTTCTGTTTTAGCCAGAAACCCTGAAGGTCTTCCCCTCCCAGATTTATTTTATTTCTTTGTTTTTGTGGGGTTTTTTTTTTGACTAGGTAAAAAAAAAAATTGACTATGCCTCATTTCTTACCTATCCTTAATCTCTGAATGGGCTTTGCTTCAGTCAAACTGAGACCTGGGAAAGACCTTAGGTTAAAAATGCCAAGGTCTCCCGATGCATCAAGGACCATCTCTAGTCATCCTGATCTATATCTTGCCACTAGACCCAGATAGCTCTGGAGGAAAAAGTGAGGCTGGTGTCTTTGCACAGCCCTCCCTCACTTAAATCCAATTCACTTGCATGTCATGACATCACCTTCCTGATGTCATGGTCCTCTTCGAGAAAGGACAATGAACTTACAGTGCTTCTAAGGTCCTGGCTATGGGTCCCTCCATAGAATTGCCAAGGCTTTTGAGTGGCTTGTAAAGATGTAATCACTATAGGATTTAAAGAAGGAAGAAGCTTTTCAGAATCACCTTGTGCAGATGTTCAGATGTTCTTGACTTTTTTTGTATCGTGGATGCCTCCAGCAGTCTGGTGAAGCCTCTGAACCACTTCTCAGAATCGTGTTTCTAAATGCTTAGAATAAAATGTTTAGTATTACAAAGGAAGTCAATTATATTGTAATATAGTTATCAAAATATAAAAAAGAAACCTAACAAGTTTACAGAACCCAGGGAGAGAACCTCTGATCTCATCCAATTTCCTCATTTTACAGATGAGGAAACAGAGATCCTGAGAGCTGAAGCGTTTTGCTCAAGGTCACATAGGCAGAAAGCTGCAGGGCCAAGATTCCCAACCAGCTCCTGTTTTTATTTGCTTAAGAGAAAAAAAGAAACTTTTTCTAACTTGAAATACATTTCTCTCCACACTATTTCCCCAGCCCCAACCCCCAATGTGAGGGGGAAAATAATTCACTTCCTTTCTTTCCCTCTTTTCTCCTTTACACCATACTTCAAAAAATTATCTGCATTCTCCCCTATTCTTTCTTCCTTTGCTCAAGACCCTGTCAAAGAGTCACTCTTCTCTTTCCCAGTGCCAACCACCCCTCTGCCTGTGCTGTCCTGGAGCTTGACCCTTCACTCCTTCCTTACTCCTCTCTTGTCTTCAATTTCTCCTGTTTGCTAGCTCCTACCCCATTGCATAACAATGTTCCCAGCTTTCTCTCATCCTTAAAAACAAACCCAGACATCCCCATAGGCTATAAGAGGAAAGATTTTCAAGGAAGTCTACCCAGGGTGATGTAAGCACAGTGGTTTGATTACAACTAGTATGGTTAAAGGCAGAATTCAAGGAATTTAAATTTTTTAAGGCTAAATTTTTTATTAGTTTTATTATTTTTTAAAATTTTATTTGATTCTGAACTTAACAAATAAAACAATATTTCTGGAATATAGAATAGAAAAAAAGATGACTGCATATGAAATAACAAATCTATTATATACAACTTTGCTTTTCTATTTATATTCTCAACACTTAACCTAGTGTTTGACTCATTTATTTTTGTTGTGGTGTTGCTCATGACTCCATTTGGCGTTTTCTTTACAAAGATACTGGAGTGGTTTGTCAGTTCCTTCTCCAGCTTGTTTTATAGGTAAAGAAACTGAGGCAACCAGGGTTAAATGACTTTCCCAGGGTCACCCAGCTAGTGAGTGTCTGGGGCCAGATTTTGAACTCAGGAAGATAAGTCCTCCTGACTTCAGGCCTCCAGCACTCTATTCACCAAACCACCTTGCTGGCCTCTTATAGTCATGTTTGACTCTTAGTGAGTGCTTAGTAAGTGCTGTTTCATTCATTCATTTGCTCATTCATAGAATGGAAGTTTTCTGTTACAGGGAGACACCTGGGAATGGTGTGGTTCTGGCTTTCAGAAGAATTTTGGTGCTTGTATGGAGAATCAATGTGGACGGTATGAAATATAGGCTATCATTCCAACGGATGATCTGCAGTCTGCAAAAATCATAAATTATGATTGGGTTGATTCTTTTAGTCCCCAAACGCATTGTTGTTGATATAAGTTTGCTATTATTGTTGCTTTTAAATGCCTTTTTCATGTCCTCAACCCTTAATGAGAATAAGGAATTCTCAGTTAAAGGAACAAAATTTGGTTGGAAGAAGTAGCAGCATAGGCTCTTGTCTACTGCTGTAGATTTTCCACCAGCTGCTCTGCTCAGTTTCTGCTCCATGAACATCACATGCCTGTGCCAAACATCATGACCCCAAGCTCCAGGTACCCGCTGGCATTCCCTCTCCCCCTCCCCAACCTTTCAGTTTCCTTTCCTGGATCTCTTCCCCATTCATTTGTAAGCTCCTCGAGGGAAAGGACTTTCTTTCCTTTTCTTATTTGTATCTCCAGGGCTTAGGACAGTACCTGGCATATAGTAGGTGCTTAATTAATGTTTTTTGACAATTGATCCAAATATAGGGCGACCAAGAATATAGACTGTAGCTGTTAAATGCAATGTCTTAAAGGAACATATCTATCTACCTACCTATCTTCTATCAATGTACATACTGACCAACTGGGGTAAGGACTGGACCTGTGAGTTCTTTAGTAAGAAGGAAGGAACTCCTGGTGAGGAAACTCCCTCTACCAGTATAGGCTGGCACCTTCTATCACAACTTAGAGCTTTAGTTGCCTAGAGCACTGAGATGTCAAGTGAGTTGCCCAAGGTCACATAGTCAGTATGTCAAGACTTGAACTCACACTACTTCACACACTGACAAATATTTATATGAAATTATTCTATTTTAAAACTACTAAACTGGAACTAGAACTCAATCCCTGGTATCCTGGCTGCTTGTTCAGTCCACTTTCTGCTGGATCATGTTGTAAGTAAGTCTTGCCTTAAAGAAGTAGGTTTTCCCCACTCCCCTCTTCCTCACCCCCCCCATTCCCAGTTGGATTAACAGAAGCCCCTCAAAATTGTGTTTTGCTTCTGGTAACTAGGTGAATCAGTGGCCCAGATATATTGTGGAACAATACATGAAGAATTCGGTGAATTTTGCTCATTGTAAGAAACTGTTCAGAATTTTGGATGAAGAATAGACTGGTGAAAACTTCTCTATCACCCAAGGATTTGCTCCTTCATGTTTCTCCATTGTCTCTGGCTTAGAACTTATTCCAATGAAAGAGGCATTAGGATTGTGCTGATTATAGAGGGGACTATAGCTTTAACTGAGTGCAGCTCTAGGGGAAGTTGGAGAATCAGTAGCCAAAGTAGATGGAGGATTTTTTGGAGAACTTGAACAGTCATTCTCCAAGCAGTCAGCTGCTCAGGTCAGGGCAAAGTGTGACAAGGGATGTTAGGGAGTCTTTCTTTACACTAGGTGGGTGAGAGGGATTGGCAGATGCAGATGAAGACTGCTGTCCAGAACTAAGAAAAACCCAAGAATTCAAGAATTCATTCTTCCTTCTTTCTTTCCTTCCTTCCTTCTTTCCTCCCTCCCTCCCTTCCTTCCTTCTTTCTTTCCTCCCTCCCTCCCTTCCTTCTTTCCTTCCTTCCTTCTTTCCTTCCTTCCTGTCTCCCTCCCCTCCCCCTACTTCTCTGTCTCTCTCTCTCTTTATTTCTTTCTTTTGTATAATCACTGTTCAAGTAACTGTTGTTGTTGTTTGGCAGCTTCTCAGTGAGGAAGAGGCAGAGTAGACTAGAAGGCTGTTAAGATCACACTCTAGGGATCTCTTCTATCTTTGTCTTAAGGCACCCATTCATATGAAAAATTGAGTTCTGGCTTTATTTCTCACCCTATGTGAACCAGGTGATTGGGAAGAAGTTGAGGAAAAGAAATTCTAGCTGTGGTTTTGATATGTAACAATCTTTTTTTATTGAGAAATAATGATGCCAATTTGTAAGTGAAAGACCACAAACTGACCAATAAAAAAATGCTAATGGGCCGTTGAAGCTGGAAGAGATGTTAGCAGTGTATTCTTCATCTTTTAGAGAAGGAAACCAAGATTCAGAATGATAGTGATTTATTTGTCCAAGCACACATAGCAGGTTAGGAGTACAACCAGGACTAGATTTCAGGTCTCCTTTTATGTACTACATGTGCTTTTTTGCACTATATGTACTTTTTTCCTTGAACAAATATTTATTTTTATTTTTAAAATACATTTAAAATTTTTCAAATATTTATTTTGTTTTCTTCTTTTTGCCTCACCCTTCTTACTAGGAGCTGGCAGCTAGGTAGCACAGTGAACAGAGTGCCAGGCCTGGAGTCAGGAAGACTCTTTGAATTCAAATCTGTCCTCAGACACTTACTAGCTGTGTAACCCTGCACAAGTCATTTAATCCTCTTTGCGTCAGTTTCCTCATCTGTAAAATGAGCTACAGAAGGAAATGGCAAACCACTCCAGTATCTCTGCCAAGAAAACCCCAAATGGGGTCACAAAGAGTTGGACATGACTGAAACAACTAAACAACACTTACTAGGAAGGGAGCAAGGGAAAAAGGAAGAGGAGAAAGGGAGGGAGGGGAAAGGAAAAAAGGAAGAAAGGAACAGAAGGAGAAGGTGAAGAGGAAAGGAGGGAAGGAACAAATGGAAGGAGGAAATGAGGAGGGAGGAAGGAAGGGAAGGAGGAAAGAAGGAAGAAAGGAAGAAAGGATAGAAGGAAGGAAGTGAGGAAGGAAAGGAGGCAGGGAGAGAAGAAGGGAGGGAGGTAAGAATGAAGGAATGGAGGGAGGAAGTAAGGGAAGAAAAGGAAGAGAAGGAAAAAAGCAAAGAAGGGGAGGAAGTGAGGGAGGAAGGAAGGAAGTATGGAAGGAAGGAAAAAGAAAGGAAGGAAGGAAAGAAGGAAAGACTTTCATATGTAAGCATAGTTACGTAAAACAAATTTCCACATTGGCCATTTCCAAAAATGCATTTTATATTTTGTGTATTAGTCTATCATCCACCTGTCATGAGATAGACAGTCCTCTATAATCTATTGATAATTAAGTTGATCAGAGTCCTTAATTAGAATTTTTTGTTTTCATAATGTTCCAGCACATCCCTCTCAATGCCTCTCACTAGTGTGGTTCAGGATGCACTTGTTATGAAATGACTCAAGATTGTCATCACAAGGTTCCACATGGAGACAAAAGCTCAGTTTTCTATTTCTGTAAGTGTAGAATGCGTTATTCTTCAGTGTTATTAAACTCTTGGTTGTTGGAATGAACTTAGTGGAAACAGAACTTAACTTGGAGTCAAGAAGCCTTGGGTTTGAGGCCCAGCTAGGTCACACAAAGTGTATGACTCAGTTTACTCACCTGTAAAATAGGGGGTTTGACTATATGACCTCTAAAGTTCCTTACAGTTCCAATAGTCCATGAGCATAAGAAAGAGTCTGTGACCTATAATCACTTTGTGTTCTGGTTCAAAATTGCCCTATGACTCCACTTACCTGTAATTCTGTGACACACTTCTTTGGCTACCCATACCTCTATATGTGTCATCTTCTTTCTAGAGATTTGTGTCCACAACATTGAGTACCATACCTGGCACATAATAATTGCTATCAATGATTTTTCATTCATTTATCAATGAATAAATGACATTTATATAACCTAATGCTTTTCATATTTGATTCTCATTATAACCTGTGAGGTAAGTACTAGCGATATTATTATCATCCCCATTTCAGGGATGAGGAAATTGAGGCTCAGAGAATGATTTGTCCATGATCCTATGTTGTTGAGTTGTTTCAGTCATGTCCAACTCTTCATGACCCCATTTGGAATTTCTCCAGCTCATTTTACAAATGAGGAAACTGAGGCAAACAGAGTTAAGTGACTTACCCAGGATCACACAACTAGTCAGTGTCTCAAGCTGGATTTTAATTCATGAGGATGAGTCATCCTGATTCTAAGCTCAGTGCTCTATTTACCATACTACCTAGCTGGTCCCATAGCTGTCACATAATGGTAGACAGGCAGAACCCAGGTATCCTTCATGCCTAGGCTGGTGACCTTTCCTATACCATGTTGCTTGCTTGTGGAAATGGTCCTGAAGTTATCACAAATAAATTCTAGGCATTAAAAATGAGAAGTGCAGTAAAGAAAAGATCAGACTCAGGTCTCCTAGGGTTACTGCACTTTGGTGTGGAAAAAGAAGGAAACAAGTATTTATTAAGCACCTACTAAATGCCAAGTACTGTGCTAAGTACTTTATTATCTCACTTGATCCTCATAACATCCTTGGCAAGAAGATGTTATTATTATTATTATGTTCATTTTACAGTTGAGGAAACTGAGGCAGAGGCCAGGATCACAGAACTAGTAAGTGTCTGAGGCAGGATTTGCACTCAGGTCTTCCTGACTCCAGGCCCAGCACTCTATCCACTATGTCAATTAGCAGCTCGGTGGAATATAAACTCCTTGAGGGCAAGAGCTATATCAATTTTGTCTTTGTATTCCTAGCACTTGGCATAGTTCCTTGCATGTAGTAGGCACATAATAAAGGCTTATTTTTGACTAATTGATTATGTCACTGATCTGGTTGGGTTATGATAGTCTTTATGGTTCCATCTGCTCTGGAGTTGCCAAAATTCAATTTTATCATTTCACCTAGGGATGATGAGGCTCTGGAGATTTGATTCATGCTAAACTACACTCACAGAAAATGGATTTAATAGCCATAATTCCAATTTATTAATTTACAATGAGAACTATAACTGCCAAATGGACCAGATATTCACTTTGGCTAGCCTGTGCATTCTCCACTCCTTAGGGAAACCCATTTAAGAAACTAAATGAAAATCAAAAGTTTACATGTTAAGTGTGGAAACAGAGGAAAGGTTGTCAAATGGTCTTAAGAAATATTTTCTTCTAGATTTGACAGCCTACTAAGCTACTCTTCTCTACTGCTCCATTGACCAGATATCCATGTTGTCTGGCTGGTGCTGGGGAAACAGAGGCAAAATTTTATTCTCAAGCTCTCTATTTTTTTCCAGTCTCCTACCCTGATCATTGCAGAACTACAGAATCTCTGAGTTAGATGGGACCTTGGCAGTCATGTGATCCAAATGGTATCTAATAGAGGAATCCTTGGGCAGCATCCCTGACCAATGGAGTTCTGGGATGGACCTGGGTTGGGCCAGTCCCCTGATAGTTTATCTTCAATATCAGAATGAAATGAGACAGTTGTATATCATTCAACATTAACAAAAGGAGATCTGCTTAGCTATAGCAGAAGGATATTCCACAAAGATATGCACTGAAGATACCCCAAGTAGATTCTAGTGAGCAAAGTTCCCTTGACTGGGTTGCCCTTCATAGTCTACCAGCCAAGAACCAAGAAACTCAAATGCCCTTTACTCAGTGGTGTGCTGGTAAATGTTTAACAACTAGCTCTCAGAAAATTAAAAAAAACATACTTTTAAGTTTAATTTGCATTATTAATACTTTTTCCATCACTTTATTGAGACAATCAGCAAAACAATAAATTAAGCCCTGATTTGTAGCATTTGCTGATTTCTGAGGTATAGAGGCTCACAGTGGAAATTTAACAACTGGCTCTTCCAAACTGGCTTTAGCACATTCTTGCCTCCACAGACTTCTAAGGCTTTATAAATTCTCTGATATTCTCCAATGTATCTGACCAGGTTAGAGAACACCTAGAACTCCTTGTGGCTGTTTTCTATTCAAGAGACCAAGAAGTGATGCATGCGCCTTTGATCTCTTGAACTAACTAAGTCTAGTGATGATTTCAATGGCTTTTAATAAAAAATAGGCCTAACTTCCATGGGGGCAGGGGTCTGGATACTGCTTCTGTCACAAATGGTCTTCCAGTCTTTGCTTACAGATATAAAGGCAGAGGAAACCAACTTGTTATACTGCCTTTTTTCATTCAAACAGCTGTAAACAATTTGTATTTTTTTTTTGGTGGTGGAGGGGCAGAAAAATTCCCATAGCCGTATTATCAGAAGTTCCAAGAGAGTGGGGCTATGAACCCACTAATCAGGGAATGTACCTGGTCAGTAAGGTTTCACTGACCAAGGTGCTGACAACTGATCAGTCTTGCAATGAAATGCCCACCCTTGGCCTTTTACTAGCACTGAAATCTAACTAAGTAAGCTAACTGACCACTTCCAGCAACACCTAAATGATCATCCTTTCTTTATGTTTCTGAGAAGATGCCCTGGGAAAAGAGTATTCTACTTTTGTTATATCATTAGAAAAACTGGAGAACATCCAAAGAAGAGCAATAAAAATGACTAAAGGAATGGAAGGAGTGATATATGAAGACAGATTAAAGGAGTTAATATATATTATATAATCTGCCTTTGTGACAGTAAAGTGCAGTTCCAGTAACAGAGTCTGGACATTCAATTTGTCTTTGAGGAAGCCAGAAGCTTCGGTGGCTAACTGAACCCAAGACCTGGCAAAAGAATGCAGCTTGGAAACTCATGACCTGAGACTAAGTCCAGTCTTAAAGATGCTTCTCCTGAAAGGAACCTGGAAACTCGAATATCCTCCACAGACCTCCAAGAGCTTCACTAACCTTCAACACTCTCCAGTGGATCTTTGCTTTCTCCATCCAAGGGAACAGATCTGGGAAGGGAGATCTCACCATCCAGGAATGTGACAGGTTGAGGACTATGCATTGCATGGGGAACAGGGAGGGGGCCCTGTGCCCTGCAATTTGTCAGCGGCACAATTTGCAGCAGTGAGGATCGTATTGTCAGTTGTTGCTGACTGACAAGCATTTATTTAGTGCTTACTATGTACCAAGAACTGTGCTAAGTACTGGAGATATAATCAAAGGCCAAAATATGTTCCCTGCTCTCATGGAGCTCATGTTCTTATTTTTTTTTAAATAATTAATTAATTTATTTTTAGTTTTCAACATTCACTTCCATAAGATTTTGAGTTCCAATTTTTCTCCCCATCTCTCCTCTCCCCCACCCCAAGTGGCATGCAATTTGATATAGGCTCTACATGTAAGTACATTTTAAACCTATTTTCACATTAGTCTTGTTGGAAAGAAGAAGTAGAACCAGTGGGAGAAACCACAAGAAAAGAAACAAACAAAAAAAGGAAAAAAAAGAGAGAGAGCAAATAATATGTTTTGATCTGCCTTCAGACTCCATAGTTCTTTTTCAGGATGTGGACAGCATTTTCCCTTATGAGTCCTTTGAAACTGTCTTGGATCCTTGCATTACTAAGAAGAGATGAGTTTATTAAAGTAAGTCATCACACATCGTGGCTGTTATTGTGTACAATGTTCTCCTGGTTCTGTTCACTTCACTCAGTATCAGTCCATACAAGTCTTTCTAGGTTTTTCTAAAGTCCG
Source organism: Vombatus ursinus (assembly GCF_900497805.2). Taxonomy (NCBI): domain Eukaryota; kingdom Metazoa; phylum Chordata; class Mammalia; order Diprotodontia; family Vombatidae; genus Vombatus; species Vombatus ursinus. The sequence goes on from NW_020954550.1 coordinate 35,819,111, forward strand.
CATGCTCATCATCTCCTATAGCACAATAGTTTTCCTTGATAATTTCTTGAAAAATGATGTTGAGGGTCTTTTTTTAAATTTTGGTTTTCAGGTAGTTCAATAATTCTTAAATTATCTCTCATTGATATGTTTTCCAGGTCAGTTGTTTTTCCAATGAGATAGCTAATATTTTCTTCTATTTTTTTCCATTCTTTTGATTTTATTTTATTGTTTCTTGATGTCTTATAGAGTCATTAGCTTCCAGGTGCTGAATTCTAATTTTTTAAAAAATTTTATTAATTTATTTTTAATTTTCAACATTTACTTCCATAAGATTTTGAGTTTTAAATTTTCTCCCCTTCCCTCCCCACCTCCCTTCTCAAGGCAGCATGCAATCTGATATAGGCTCTACATATACATTCCTATTAAACATATTTTTACATTAGTCATGTTGAAAAGAAGAATTATAACCAATAGGAGGCACCACAAGAAAGAAGAAACAAAACAAAACAGAAGAAAAAAAAGAGCAAATAGTATGCTTCAATCTGCATTCAAACTCTATGGTTCTTTCTCTGGGTGTGGATAGCATCTTTCATCATGAGACCTTTGGAGATGTCTTAGATCCTTGCATTGCTGAGAAGAGCTAAGTCTATCAAAGTTAGTTGTTGCACAACATGGCTGTTACTGTGTACAACGTTCTCTTGGTTCTGCTCACTTCACTTAGCATCAGTTCATATAAGTCTTCCCAGATTTTTCTGAAATCTGCCTGCTCATCATTTCTTATAGCACCAACAGTATTCCATTACATTCATATACCACAACTTGTCCAGCCATTCCCTAGTCGATGGGCATCCCCTCAATTTCCAATTCTTTGCCACCACAAGAAGAGCTGCTATAAATGTTTTTGTGCGTGTGGGTCCTTTTCCCATTTGTGTGATCTCTTTGGGATACAGACCTAGAAGTGGTATTGCTGGGTCAAAGGGTATTCACATTTTTATAGCCCTATGAGCATAGTTCCAAACTGTTCTTTAGAATGGTTGGATCAGTTCACAACTCCACCAACAATGCATTAGTGTTCCAATTTTCCCACATCTTCTCCAACACCTATCATTTTCTTGTTTTGTTGTGTTAGCCAATCTGATATGAATGATGTGGTACCTCAGAGTGGTTTTGATTTTCATTTCTCTAATCCATAGTGATTTAGAGCATTTCTTCATATGACTACAGATAGCTTTAATTTCTTCATCTGAAAACTGCCTATTCATATCCTTTGACCATTTATCATTTGGGGAATGACTTGTACTCTTACAAATTTGACTGAGTTCTCCATGTATTTTAGAAATGAGAACTGTGTCAGAGACACTGGTTGTAAAAATTCTTTCCCAGTTTTCTGCTTCCCTCCTAATCATGGTTACATTGGCTTTGTTTGTGCAAAAACTTTTCAATTTAATGTAATCAAAATTTTTCATTTTGGAGTTCATACTCTAATAGAGGAGATGGTGTGCAGACAACTATGTACATAGATACAAAGTAAGTGGAAAGTATTCTTAGAAGGAAGGACGTAACAGGAGGGTGAATGGGAACTGTGGATATGAAATCCCATTTAAGAATCACCCCAAATCCCAATGTGAAGGGGAATAATTCAGAACTCAGGATCCTGGATGCCTTCTTGCCTTGCTTGTGGCGAATTCGTCAAGAATGGTGGGCATTCCTTCTTACCCATCCTCCCTTCCACCTCTCCTCCCCCATTCCTCACTTCAACAGTGGAAGAAAGGAAAGGAAACAAACATTTATTAAGTACTTGGTATTTGCCAAGCACTGTAGTAAGTGCTTTACAAATTTTGCCTTATTTTGTCCTCTCAGCAACCCTGGGAGTTAGGTACTTTTATTGCCTTCTTTTTACAGTTGAGGAAATTGAGGCAAAAAAGGAGAAGGGACTTGCCCAGGGTCACACAGTCGGTTATGATTATAGATCTGAAGCTGGAAGGGGAAGGAGACCTCAGGGGCCATCTAGTCTAACACCTTCATTTGATGGAGAAGCTGAGGCCTGGAGACATCAGATGGCTTTCCCCAGGTCATAGAGATAGTAAGTAGCAGAGTTAGGATTCAAACTCAGGTCATCTGACTCTAAAACCCAGCATGATGTTTAATCCCCCACATTGTCTCACAGAGCCATGGCCTCTATCTACAGAGTGAGCATGTTCCCAATTTCTCTTTCTCCTCTTGTCAGGCTCAATGTTTGCCAGACACTGAGGAAATATGTAAGTTATTTTGTGTATTCCCACTCTTGGTGTTTTTGTTTTCTTCACTATGTGGCATTATAAACAGACCCCCCTGGTGGAAAGGCAAGACCTGGAAAGAAGCATAATACTTTCTCTGAAGTCACTGGGGGAGGGAAGAGAGGCTCTAGGCCCCAGATGCCAGACTTCTGAGTCACTGGCCACAGCCCTACCTATCCCATTCTTATCAGGGAAGGGAGGAAGGAAGAAAGGAAGGAAGAAAGGAAAGAGGGAGGGAGGGAGGAAGAGAAGGAAAGAAGGAAGGAAGGAGGGAGGGAGGGAGGGAAGGAAGGAAGGAAAGAGGGAAGGAAGGAAAAAGAGAAGAGAAGGAAGTAGGGAGAGAAAGAGGGAAGGAAAGAAAAAAGGAATGAGGGAGAGAAGAAAAGAAGACAGGGAGAAAAGAAGGAAGGAAGAAATGAAAAAAAGTAGTTTAGGAAGGAAGGGAAGAAGGAAGGAAAGACTTATTAAGTGCCTGCTATGTGTCAGGTGCTGTGCTAAGTGTTTTACAATTATTATCTCATTTGCTGTTCACAGTAATCCTGGGAGGTAGGTTCTATTTTTATTGCCATTTTATAGTTAAGTAAACTGAATCAAACAGATATAAGTGACTTGTCCGGGGTCACACAATTAGTGAGTGTCTGATGTTGGATTTGAACTTTAAGTCTTCCTGACTCCAGGTCCAGTGCTCTAGGAAGTCATCTCCATACTCTAGGTCATCTTTCAGTCTTTAACAATGTAGGCTGTGAAAAAAAAATACTTTAAAAATGAAAGAGGAAAACTTTTCTATTCACAACTTCAACTAAATGACCTTGAAGGAAGGGCAAGAACAATCGTGCTGGGTGGAGTACCAACGGTCACTTGGGCAAGACCCCCATTTCTGTACTCCCCTCAACAGGATTGCTCCCCCAGGCAGAGTATGAGCATCTTCCCATTCTCTTCTCCTTGACATGAATCATTGCTGCCTTTCTAGGAAATACAGCTCCATTGCTAAATAATGGTTTCCATAATGAAAACGTGGATGATTTATTTATCTTCCTAAGGTTCTCCAAACAGGAGAAACTTAATCGGACTTGCCTAAACATTGTCTGTCACCCATGCCCCTTTAGACAGTAGTCATTCTGTGGTAAGGACATAACTAAAATTAATGACATAGTAAAGATGCCTAAACTTTGGTCCCTGGTAGTTGCGTGGAGGGGGGTCAGAGTGAAAAATTGCAGTGCAGATTTACCGTTTGGACAGCCATAAGTTTTAGTCACCAAGAATCTTTTGCTTCCTCCTTGGCTTTTGAACATTTAATCAATATTCACAGGATTGACTCAGAGCTTTTTTTCTCCCTTCCTCCTCTAGCTGGGGACTCAAGTTGGGGAGAACCAACCTATAAAATCCTCAGTGTGAAAAAAAGAAAACAAAAATTCTGGGAGCCCAGGTATAGTAGAAATCATTAGAATAATTCTAGCATGAGGTGGGGACAGGTGGGTGGGGGTGGTGATTGGAGGGGAACATAAAGAGGACGACTGGACTCACAGTAACAGATCTATGGTAAGAAAAGGTTTCTGTTGTAATAATATTGGGGTGGGGGAGGGAGGAAGGATCCATACCTGTAATTTATTGGTATGAGGGACTCCTTTCCCTTGTGCAGATTCAAGACACATATTAATATATTTTTAATGTGTATGTGTTGTCTCCTTCTATAGAATGTAAGCTTCTTGAGGACAGAGACTATTTCTCTCCTGTCTTTATTTCTCCAGCACCTAACCCAGTGTCTGCCACATAGCAGGCATTCTGGGTTAATTGATTGATGTCCACCTTACAGTCTCAGTGAGTTGCCTGGGGCACTGAGAAGTTAAGTAACTTGGCCAAAGGAACACAACTAGTGTGTGGCAGTTATAACTTGAATGTGAGTCTTTCTACTGTCCTCCATCTACTCTATTGATAATGATGAAGATGATGCAGATTTGGAGAATGCTGCCAGTAATGCCAATAATAATCACTGTCACTTATGTAGTGCTTTCAGATTTGTATAGCTCTTTGCATATTTTATCTAGGGACCATAAATCTCTGTGATTCACTCTGACCCTCAATCTCCCTGAATCTTTGGCATAGCGAGTGCTTTGTCACAGGGATTTACTGTCATCTCAGTGGCAGTGGGTTGGAGTCAAGGCTGGATCATAAAGCCCAGTACTATATCCTCAAGCTGCTGCATTTTGGCTCTCCAAGAAGCTGTCAAACATCCTTGATTTCAGAGGGTTGTGAAAAAGAGGATCAGGTAATCTGTGCCTCCCTTAAAATTGGAATTTCCCCCATTTTACCTCAGGAGTTTATGTCTGATTTTTCTTCATGGTTCTTTGAGTCTCAGCTATGGTGAAAGTCCAGTCCTTCAGGTGTCCCACTTGAGAAGCTATCAGCAGCCACCATCTCCCCAATCTCAACCTTAACCAACTATGGCTTTAGTGCAGTAAGAAGAACACTGGGCAAAGAGCCAGGGTTCTAGGTCTGGGTTTGGACTGAACTAGACTTAATCAAGTAACTTAATCAAGTCAGTCACTTGACCCTCTGAGTTTTGCTTTTTTCATCTATAAATGAACAATGTGTGGCCATCTCACTGTGTTGTTATAAGGACTAAAGGACAAAATTGATGCCAGAGGCACAATTAGTGCAGTTTGAAGTGACTTTTGTCCCAGGGCACTGGGAGGTGGGGTGGAAATGCTTTCTCCCTATAATAACTGCCATCCTTGGCACCACCTCTTGGTCCTCCATTGGCTTGCACTGCGGGCAAGATCCTGCTCCCTTCACCCATCCCATCATCATGGGCCCCTTCTGCCAGGCCCACCCTCTCTCAACCTACTCAGAGATGGGGACTCTATTTCCAAGAGGGTGAATTGCCTTTTCTCCCAATGGGCCTGTCCCTGTGGTTGGACTGTCTTCTGTACCACAGCCACCAATGGGAAGCAGAACTCAAATATGATGCTTAACATCTGGGTTTACTTCTGCTATAGGCCTGCTATATGATTTTGGGAAAACCATTTAACTCTTTGTCAAAAGTCCACCCTTCCCCTCCATGGCTCTAAGGGAGATCTAGATAAATGAGACGCCTCTTATTTTACTACATATCGCTTTCTTCAAAAGAAAGAGACTTTCTAAATTCCAGGTATGTGGATTGGCACACATCTGTGCTCCTCAAGATGGCATCGCTGATTATCACATGGTCAGCAGGCTATTATTTATATATTGCCCACTAGGTACCAGACACTGTGCTAAGTGCTTTACAGATATTATCTCATTGGAGATTCACAAAATCCCTGGGAGGTAGGTACTATTATTATCCTCATTTTTTACAGCTGAGGAAACTAAAGCAAACAGGGGTTAAGTGACTTGCCCAAGGTCACATAGCTAGTGAATATCTGAGGCTGGATTTGAAAACTCAAGTCCTCCTGACTCCAGGCCCAGCACTCTCTTCACTCCACCACCTAGCTGCACCTCTATGTACAAATATTCTGCAGACCCTGGTGCTGTTTGAGACTTTGCCCTGTTCATCTCAAAGTCTGTCTAATTCTTTTATTCAGAGATCCAGCCTCTACATCTATTCCCCATCTAGTCTAAGTGCACTGGATTTGACCCCAGGTTGATTTGACCCCGTTCAAAACCCTGTTCTGCCACTTACTACCTGTAGGAATGTTGATAACTTTCAGGACCTAAGTTTCCTAATCTGTATTATAATAGAGCTGAATTAGACGGCCTTAAACTTCCTTCCATCTGTAAATATATAATCTATAATCAAGTATAGATACCTGATTCCCATCAAGTCTACTGAACCCAGACGGAAAGTTTTATCATGACCCAGACTCATGTCTCTCATGATGCTCATCTGGGTTTAGCAATAGGATTAGTAAATTCAGGTGAAGACTGCTTAGTCAAATGATCATGAATGATATCTTCTGTCTCCCTGGTCTGCATGGCCAGATCATCTTGAAGGAAGGAATCCTCTTCTTCTCCTACTGCTAAACCCTTTTCTCCTCCCTCTATAGTAAAAGGAAAAGCTACACTTGTGCTCTGTACATTACCCCCAGACCAGTGGTCATAGAACCTTGAAGGAACCTGACAGGCTAATGGAGCATCAGGGCAGAACCTTTAGGACTCAGTCCTAAGTCAACCAAGGTAACAGTCTTTCTCTTCACTATGATGGAATTTTCTTACAATGATGCCATTCATTCTGACATACAGTACATACTCTTCATCAATCATGGGCTTCCCCCAGGATAATCAAGTACCTACGTACCTAATTGTTGTCTTGCCTCCAAAAAACTAGTTTGTCAAACTCCAAAACATCTAGGTGGTACAGTGGAGAGACTGCTGAACTTGAGATCCAGAAGACCTGAGTTCAAATACTTCCTTAGATATGTCTCAACTGTGTGACCTTGGGCAAGTCACTTAATCTCTGTTTGGCTCAATTTTCTCACTTGCAATATAAGGATAATAATAGCACCTAGCTCCTGGCATTTTTGCAAGGATGAAATGAAGTAGGATGAAATGAAATACTTATAAAGTAAAAAACTTAAAGTGCTATATCAATGCTGGCTATCATTATCATTAATAATAATAATTATTATAATAATTAACTACCTGAGGTGATTAAAGATAGAAAGCCCGGAAGGCCAGTGGGATGGGAATTGCATGTCCTCTAAGGACATTATTCCCACTTTTCACCGTGAAAATGTTGTATATCAGCATACCACCCAAGCAAATGTGTCTCTGCCTCTCTCAAACAGGGCTGGGTAAAGAACTTTCATTTTGGATCCTTAGAATCAGAGTGGTTCTCATTCTTAATGGTAAAGAACAATCAGTTGTTAAACCTAAGAGGACATTGGAGGAATGTCTTTTGAAGAAAGAAAAGTCTGCACAGCATTTAATATTTAAGCTTGAGGGAATTAAAGTTTATAGCATCATAAACTATTTTAAATATTTAGAGTCAATAAGGATAATCCAAGATATGGCACTTGATGCATAGCAGCTTGCAAAGAAAAAAAAAATACTTGAATGCAGGAAGTTTAAATTCATGTCCTGTCCTAGTGGTTAAAATGAGGCCAAAGCTATGTGGTCCATCAGCCCAACCCTTGGCAGGCCAATTGCCAGAAAGTTGTCTGGATCACTGTGTAATCCAATTCACTCTCTAAGGTAGCCAGGATGATAACAACAGAATCAGATTGATTCCTGACAAGCTAACCTTTGCATCACAATCAATCATTCAGACAACCTCTCATACCCAATGGAATCAATTGTAGTTTAGTTGTTTCAGACAAAAGTTGTGGGCATGACTTGTGAGGAATGGATTCTTTGAATGCTTGGACTCTGATAATTTCATAGGGTTAATTATATATAAATGTATTTATTTAATTGATGAACATGCATGCATACCTCCAAGAGAGGAAAAATCATAGAATCAGAGGCTTAAGCTGGAAGGGATTTTTGAGAGTGACTAATCTTCATGTTCCAGAGGAGGAAACTGAGAGCAAGAGAGGTACAATGATTTGGGTAGCACCATGGGCTCCAATGTTGTTTCTGCACATCTCAGATGGTTAAGCAGCTGGTATTTCAAAAAGGAACAGCTGGTTGATGTCAAACACACTGGCTGGCCAGAGTGTGCAGTATGTGCTATTATATAGCAGAAATGAAAGTGGATGTGTGCCTGCTATCTAGTTTTCATTATTTTAGACAGGCAAACCAGATAATTGGAGCCAACCCAGTTCACTTTGTCTTATGTGGACAGCAAACACTAATTGGGAGTAGGAGTAGCGGCTACTCTTGCTCTGACTTCTCCCTCTCCCCACCCTCCCTTTCTCTCTCTCCTCTCTCCTCTCTTCCTCTCTCTTCTCTGTCTCTCTCTCTGTCTCTGTGTCTCTCCCCTTCCTTCTTTCTCTCCTTTCTCCCTCCTCTTCCCCCTCTCTCCTTTTCCCCCTCCCTCTTTTTCCCTCCCCCCCCATCCCTCTGGCTGTGCATTCCTCTCTCCCTTCCCCTCCCGGTAATGACACACCTCCTTTCTTTTGATCTTCATCTGCAGTTCCCCTCCTAATCCTAGTCCTGGGCTTCCCCTAAGGTGTGTCTCCTATGGCTGCCAACTATCTGTATGTTCAGATCTCCAGTGAGAATAATAAATATTTAATGTAAAACTGATAAGACTAATCACATACAGGCTGCTAGTCAACGCTTGACAGCTTTGAAAAGAGCTCTTCCAAAGAGAAAGCAATTAAGACTTGGGAACCCCAAGGGAAATATGAAATTCCTAGCAAACAGTGAGAGTCTCAGGACAGACTCAAAGAGCATAAAAGGAGAAGCCAGATTTAAACTTAGCAAAGTAAAAACACAAAATTGGATCAGGGCAGAGTTGATGATAGCTAAACTGAGAATTAGAAAGTGGGTTCAAAACTTCCTGTGGGAGCCCAGGCTTGGCTTGTCTTTGTGCTGCACAGAGCAGCTGCCAGCAAATACATCTTTTTTTCATTTGTCAGCATTCTGTTTCTGGTTAGAGCCTGGGATTCCGGGCAGAGGGAGAGACCAATGCTGCCTGCTGCAGACCCTGTCAGTTTCCATTACAGTCTCTATTCTAAAGTGCTAGAATGGAAGGGTTTTAGGTCTGGAAGAGATGAGACCCTTTCATTTTACAGTTGAGGAAACTGAAGCCCAAAGAGAAAAAATTTTCTTGCCCAAAGGTACAAAGCTATTAAATGGCAAAAGAGGGGCTTGAATCTAGGGTTCTTAACTCTCAGCCCAGTGTTTCCCCCATTATGCTATGGTGACAGCCTGGGAGCTGGCAAATAGATAGTCGGATAAATGATGAGGTCAACTAGGCAACAGTTCCTCAAGCTAAGGCAGGTAGTTCAGGAAACTCATGGCACTGATGGGAGCAGACCTAATGAATGGTCCCTGGGGGTGTGATACTCATAGACAGGGTTGGCCCTAACAGTTTATGGATAAAGATTGTTGGTAGGCCCTTTCCACCTGCATTATGGATATTTATCCAAACTCTCTTCTTGCCATCCAGTATTTCACTTGTCTAAAGCCTCCCATGTGATGCCCTACCTAAATTTATTTTTCTCCTTACCCTTCCTTATCCCCACTTCTCAGAATCTTTGAGCTTTTCCATCTGCTGATCAAAATTTTCCTGCCCTGGGTCCCTTTCTTCAAGGTCTTGGTAGGTGACTAGTTAGCTTCCCTAATAAACTAAAATGAAGGGATTGGAATAGACAAAATCAAAACCCTTATAACAAATATGCACAGTGAAATAAAGCAAGTTCCCATATTGGCCAAAAAAGATGTGTCTCCTTCTACATTCTATTACCTCTCTTTCATGAGGTGGGTATCATTCTTCATCATGTGGCCTCTGGAATTATGACTCATCATTGCATTGATCAGAATTCTTAAGTTTCTCAAAGTTATTCCTTTTACAATGCTGTTGTTATAGTATAGATTGTTCTCATCATCCAAGTCTTCTAAAGTTTCTCCAAAATCATCTCTTTTGTAATTTCTTAAGGTGCAATGGACTCTGGAGGAGAGAGTAAGGTTGATGACTTTGCACAGCTATGCTTCACTTAGATCTAATTCACTCACAAGTCAAGACATCACCTTCATGATGTCATTGGTCCTCTTTGAGAAGGAAGGACAAACAACAAAGTGCAATAGAATTCCATTATATTCACACACCATAATTTGTCTAGTCACTCCCTAGTTGATGGGCAACTCTTTAGTTTCCAGTTTTTTTGTTACTACAAAATGAACTTCTACAAATATTTTTTGTACATATAGGACCTTTTTCTCTTTCTTTGATCTTTTTGGGGTATAGGCCTACTAGTGGTAGCAATGGGGCAAAGGATATGCACAGTATTGTAACTTTTGGGGGGTATAGTTCCAAACAGATTTCCAGAATGGTTGGACCAGTTCATAATTCCGCTAACAGTGCATCAATGTGCCTATTTTCCCATGGCCCTGCCAACATTTGTCACTTTTTCATTCACAGCCATGTCAATCTGATAGGTATGAGATAGAACCTCAGACTTTCAATCACTTCTGTTGGAAGTCTCTCCTGATTCCCCCAACTGCAAGTGCCCTCCCTCCCAAACTACTTTGTATGTATTTGTTTTTTTTTACTTTATATTTATGCTGTTTATATTTATATGAATACTCATCCCCCCCATTAGAATTTGGACTCTTTATGAGTAGGGATTGTCTTGTTCTTTGAACTGGTAACCTGAGTGCCTAGCATGGTGTCTGGCATATATTAGGTACTTAATAAATACTTCCTGATTGATCGATTAATGAGTTGTGATATCTAGATGATCCCTCACAGGACCTAAATTATTACCTTTGTAACTTTATGAGCCTCTCAATTCCTCATTTATAAGAGGAGGGGGTTAGATGGCTTCTAAGATCTCTTCCAGTTCCTAATCCATGATCCCATTGTCCTTTCAGCACTAAATCATATTCTAAGTCGTAGCACCTCTGAAGTACAGAGGAAAGAGCATTGATTTTAAAGTCAAAAGACCTGGGTTCAAATCCCACCTCTGATGCTAACTACCTGTATGGCAGCTAGGTGGCACCATAGTGCATAGAGTGCCTGGCCTAGAGTCAGAAAGATTCATCTTCCTAAGTTCAAATCTGGCCTCAACACTTACTAGCTGTGTGATCCTGGGCAAGTCACTTAACCTTGGTTGCCTCAGTTTCCTCATCTGTAAAATGGGCTAGAGAAGGTAATGGCACACCACTCCAATATCTTTGCCAAGAAAAGGGTCATGAAGGGTCAAACATGATTGAAAAGGGTCATTTGCCCAAATGGGGTCACAAAGAATAGAACATGACTGAAAAACTACTCAACAACAACAACCACCTGTATGTCTTTGGTAAGTTGCTTAACCTCCACAGACCTCAGTTTGCTCATCTTTAAAATGAGGTAGTTGGACTTTGTGGTTCCTGAGATCCCTTTCACTTGTAGGCCTGCTTCTAAAAGGAACAGAAAAAAAAATTGATTTCCTCGATCATAAAATGGTGATAACAATGTTTTTTCCACATGATAGTCTAGCATTTAGAATTGGAAGAGACTTTGAAGAAGTTGGATGTTACTTAACAGAGATGAAGGGGACCTCCCAGGGCAGGACTGGAAGCAATGAGTAGAAACTACATGGAGGCAGATTTACGCTTGGTGTAGCAGACAATTAGAGAGGGCTCTGGAAACATTCTACAGGTTCTCCCTCACAGGAGGCCTTCAAACAGTGATGGAATGATCAACTAACAATCAATCAATTTAGCAAAATTCCACCCAGAACTTCTGATTCCAAAGTCAGATCATTCCCAGCCCTGAAATCCTGTGATTCTATTTGCAAGGGTCAATTCAACTTAACAAAGGCATCATAAGCTGGAGTAAATTAGGGGCTTGCCTTGTGCTTTGAAAGAAACCAGGGATTCTAAGAGGCAGAGGTGAAGAAAGTGTGTATTCCAGGCATGGGGGACAGCCTATGCATAAGCAGAAGGACCCATCTTGGAATCCTCAAATGGAGTGTCGCATGTGAGAAACAGCAAGGAAGCCAATCTGGCTGGACCTAGATTCTTAAAGGGGAGTAATGTTTAGCGAGACTTGGAAGGTAGGTTGGAACCGTTTTTTCGAAAGACTTTATAAGCACTTAAGCGCCTAAAGCTTGGCAGTGGTGGGAATTTGATACCTAACAAAGACCAGATGGAGGATTGTGTTATACCCCAAAGGCAATTTTTTTTTTTAATAAATTTGTGAAGAATTGAAACTCCTGACTTGTGCACTCTCTCTCTCTCTCTCTGTCTCTCTCTATCTCTCTCTCTCTCTCTCTCTCTCTCTTTCTCCCTCTGTCTCACACACACACACACACACACACACACACACACACACACACCAACCCTAAGAAATAAAGCTTATTAATACTCACGTTAGCTCAGCCCTGTGGTAGGAAATTAGAGCTTCCAGATGTCTGTCTTTTTTCAATACTGCTGCCATCATCTCGTATTTCTTGATTAAACCTCATGGTGAGTGCAGTGCTGTGGATGGTGGGCTGACTAGAACAGAACCGGTGCCTGACCTCTGGAATTCACCTTGGAGTTCAATCTCATATTTAAATACCTAGAAATGCTATTTTAAAAGTTTTATTGATGGCTTTGGTTTTTACATCTCAGTCATTTCCAATAAATCTTTCCCTTCCCCCTCCAACTTCTCTGTGAACCTTGCCTTGTTACAAAGAAGGAAACAAGGAGAAAAGACCCAACAGGTAAGCAAAACCAAGTGACTCACCCCAAATATGTCTAATAGGGTATGTAATGACCTTTAGTCCCACTGTCTTTCCCAAGAAAAGTGTGGATGCAATAGAAAGTCTTTTTTTTTTCTATAAAAGTACTTCTTGCCCTACTTTCACCAACTCAAGCTATAATGTCTGTCTGTGTAGATTTTTACACAGACATCCTCAAGGGATGGCTCAAATTGGGGAATCACTCAGAGCTCTGGGCTTTGGAGTTCTATATTACTGTAAATGGAATGACTGGTGACACCGTCAGGGATAAAGAAGGTGCTAAAAAAGAACCTGAAAGGGGCACCTAGGTGGCACAGTGAATAGAGCACTGGCCCTGAAGTCAGGAGGACCTGAGTTCAAATCTGACCTCAGACCAAACACTTGACACTTACTAGCTGTGTGACCCTGGGCAAGTCAGTTAACCCCAATTGCCAATTTGAAAAAAAAAAAAAGAACCTGAGGCTGATACATGGGTATGACTAGGAAGTTGGTTATTTGGTGCAATTCATGGAAACCATCATCATTATTTTATTACTTCATTTTGAACATAGTTAATATACTAGGAGCTGACGGGCTGGCTCCCTTTTTCCAGACACACCCTTCTGGGTGCAAGTGTATTTTTTGTGTCAATTCAAGGTTTATTTCATATTGTTTACTTTCACCTATTCTATATTCCTGTCAAATTGCCCTTCTTAATGTTCTTTGAACTTAGTATTCTTTCTCTGTGTTTTTGCAAAAGAAGGAAGGAAGAAAAGAAGGAAGGAAAGAAGAAAGAAGGAAGGAAAAAAGGAGAGAAGGAAGGAAAAAGGAAAGAAGGAAAGAGAGAAAGAAGGAAGGAAGAAAATAAGCATTTATTAAAGAGCCTACCACGTGTCGGGCACTGTGTGTTAAGTGCTTTAAGAGCCTCACAATAACCCTGGGAAGTAGGTGCTATTATTATCCCCATTTTACAGTTGAGGAAATTGAGACAGATAGAGGTTTAGTGACTTGCTCAGGATCATACAGCTAGTAAGTGTGTGAGTGAAGATTTGAATTCAGATTTTCCTGAATCTAGGTCCAGGGCTGTATCCACTGCATCACCTTGCTGTGCCACAAGCTGTGCACTGTGCCATCAATCCACTCTTCTTATCTCTGCCCATTAAAATCCCCAAGCTTCCTCTAAGGCTCAGACTATATGCTATCTCTTACCTCTCCCTTGTTAGTGCTCTCTCTTCAAACTGTCAGAGATTTCCTTGGACACAAATCAACCTTGTTACCCTTAGAAGGTAAGCTCCTTGAGGACAGGGACTGTTTGATTTTTCTGTAGCATTTTATGCCTGGCACTGTGCCAGAAACATAATAAATCCTATTGCATTAAAATTAATGTCCTCCTATTTATTTTCTCCTTTTAAAAGTCTATTGATATTCTTGATCATTTCTCTTTGATTGTTTCCTACACTAACATTCTATTAAGGGAAAGCAAAATTAGCGATTAGCTCACATTTTATAGCTCTATAAGGTTCACAAAGCTTTGTCTCATTTTACCCTTAAGAAGTAGGTGGGGAAATTATTAATATCTCTGTTTAATAAGCGAGGGAACTGAGTCCCAGGGAAGTGACTTATGTAGGTGTTAGAGTCAAGATTTGAATCCATGTATAACTATTCTAATCTCATATCCCAGGCTCGTTTCACCATACCATACTACCTCCCAATGATCTTTGAAGATTTCACCTGAATAAAAATTCAGGGAGGGATGAGGAGGAGGGTACTCAGGATGAGCCATCCTGGACTTTAGTTAATTAACTGAAACAATTAGTGTTGGGAATTAAAAATCCAGCCCAGGAGCAGAGGGGTAGGGATGAGGACTAGAACAGGAATGGGTAGGAATCACCTTGGGTTTTTGAGAGAGCCTCACTTATCAGGGACCTGAGAAGGCACCATGTGCATATGTAGCTTATCCACATTCTTGACCACTAAAGTGCCCACTTTCAGGAACCATTTTGCTGCTACACCAAAAAGACACCCAGACAAGGAGTATCCATTGGGACTTCCTGAACTGTGGTCATGAGCCCCAGGTTCATCCTCTTCCTTTTCAGGGTCTTCTTGGGTAGTAATTAAGCCTCTTTGTCCACTCACTTTATGCAAGGATCCCAATGGATTCCAGCTAAGATCCCAGTGCACTCCACAAACTGGCTGTGGCACTTCCAGATTTTAGACTGTTTATATACATGGCAATAGAACATTGAGGCAAGCAACTTCAAAGTCAAATTCTATATGGGAAATATGGTTTACACTTTAATTAGGAAAGTCTCCAGAGTATTGGCTAGCTGTCACATAAATGTGGCTTCAGCGATACTTGACTTCAGAGAAGAAGAAGAAAGATGAACCACTACTTTCCCTGATGCTTTGTCAGCTTCCCCCATTCCCTGGCCCAGAGTGATTATAGTGGGCTGTGGATTATATATCTTTGGCCAAACCATCCTCTACTTTGAAGTGCGTTTTGCCCAAAAGCCAGTTCCTCATGGTCTGGTCCAGTGAAAGGGGGACCCTAAATTGAATTAGTGAGGTCATTGGAGCTGGAGATGACAGCTTTCTCCCTGTCTACCACAACCAGTGTTATATCATCAGATTTAGATGTATTCTTTTGAGGTTGGTGTCAGATAGAAATCCTCCCTGCATTTTACAGATAGGGAAACTGAGGCAAGGAGAAATTCTAAATAATTTATTAAATATACCACAGAAGCCATTGGTCTCCTTATTCTCATTTTTTGTTTGTTTGTTTTTGGCTAAGCAACAGAGTTAAGTAACTTGCCCAGGGTCACACAGCAAGTAAGTATACACCTAGCTGCCCCTGGTCTCCTTATTCTCACTAAGAGTATGCAAACTGTCTTGTGAGCAAGTTTGTCATTTATAAAATAGTTTCCAAAGGTCAAATTCAAAGAAAATACTATATGGTATTCTTACATTTAAGTAAGAATGAAAGAAGTTGTATAGAAGAAAGACTGAGCAGGAAGCCAAAAGCCTTGGATCCTAATTCTGGCTCCAACATTAAATATGCACTCCTGGGCAAGTTACTTAATTATTAGCACCTTAGTTTCCTTATCTCCAAAGTGGAGGAAATACTACAAGGATTACTCACCTTCTAGTGTTAGCTCAAAGAGGATGATGTATGAAGTGCAAAGCATCACTGATATTATCTAAAGGTAAAAAATGTAAAGTATGATTACCCAAAGCGAAGGTTTTTAAGTCTTTTTTGTGTCATAGACTCCTTTGGCAGCATGCTGAATCCCTTTTCAGAAAAAAAAATGCTTTTTAAATGCAACAAATAAAATATCTAGAATTAGGAAATAAACAATTTATACTGAAATTGTTATTAAAATATTTTAAAAAAACCCAAGTTTATGGATCCCATATTAAGAGCCTTAACCTAAAGGTACAGTTATATTTTCCATATCTGGGGGGTTAGGGATGGGGCACCCCCATGATCTGGAAATCCATGTAAATTTTTTTGGCCCTCTCTTCATACCAGAGAAGAAGTCTGATTTTTTTTCTTTTTCTTTTATAGGATGTTTATAGTACCTTATTGTAAAATTTGGATTAAGTATTTGGTCATAGGCTATATTATATAATACAAAACATATATTTTATGCATTTCTGAATCTCTAAACTTTTTCTGTATTGTCACTGGCCTTCAAGTGTCATCTGTGGCTTCCACAAAACTCCTCAAAAATTCCCATTTAATTTTTTATGCCAACCCCCCCCCCATATATTGAAACTATGATGGGAAAAATCAAGATGTGGAAGGGATAACTGTAAAAGCATGGCATAATTTTTTAATTTAAGAGGTTACATGAAATAGTCATAGTATCAAATACATAATCTTATTTATTGTGCCCATCTCCTCTACCATGGAACTTTCTCTTCAATATGTTTCTGGGTGGTCAGAGCAAGGCAGGACCAGAAATGTGCCTCACCCAGCTACAGGATCACGTGCACTCCTGCTATAGCATGGATCCATGCTCATGTGTAGACTCAGGCAGGTAACACTGGTAAAGGGCATGGCCATCAAACCAAGCGTGTGAAAGTCAATGCCAAGGGCTGCCAGGAAAGATTGCACAGCTTCCAAGAAAAATTCAGGTCCTTCTCAGCTCAGAACAAAGCAATTTGAGCAGAGAGTCCAGGAGGAGAGAAGAAGGAGGAGTTTTGTCTGCGGTGTGTCCTGGAGATCACCTTGCCTGAACTTTGCCAAGGGCAGAAAGGAGAGGCAGATATACTGAGGTCTCTTGGGCCTGAAGCTGGGCTGGGCTGGGTTTGGCACTTGTTGCAATCATTGGCCTCAAATGGCAAGTCTGTGACTGAATGAGAAATATTTGGTCTGGGAATGGATGACATTGTTCTGTTCCCATTAAAAATCATGTCAGTATCAGTGTTCAGTAATACAGTTTTATGGCCATGCTGACTCATACAGACCTTTTAAGGAAAAAAAAAGACTACAAAAATGGAGAAGCCTTTTAAAATGGACTTTTATGCAGATTTTTGGCCTTTTGACTCTGAAGGTATAATCAGTGGGGGTCCAAAAAATACATACTGGTATATCTAGGAAGGGAAATAGAAAGTCTTTTTCTTTATTTTCTTTTTCTCTCTTTTTTTTTTTTTTTGAGGCAATCTGGATTAAGTGACTTACCCAGAGTCACACAGTTACTAAGTGTTTGAGCCTGGATTTGAACTCAGTTTCTCCTGACTCCTGGGCCAGTACTCTATCCACTGCATCCCTTAGCTGTTCTTAGAAAGTTTTGCTTTTTAATCGTGGGATTTAATTTCTATTTTTGATATTTGATGGCCCCTGGGAGCTAACATCCTGACAGTATCATTTTAATTTATTTATTGGTAAATGTCTCACATTTTAGTGGAACTATGAGTTCTAAGAATTGAATTCCTGTGCCCTATTTTTTTTTTATAGGAACAGAACTTCCCATCTACTTAAGAGAAAAGAGGATGTCTCTACTAATTTACATGCAAATTGAAAACTATGAGGAAGGAGGAAGCTTGGCATGGACAGAAATAGCTCTGGAGTTAGACTGTGCTCTGCCACTTACTGCTTTTGTGACCTTGGGTAAGTCAATTCACCTTTTTTGTCCTCAGTTTCCTCATCTGTAAAAGAAGGAGGTTTATATTGGTGGTTTCTGAAGTTCCTACCAGCACTGCATCTAAGAGCAGTGTTATCTAGGATTCTGCTATACCAGCTTTCACATGGTTAATTCAATGCAATTTAGCAATCATTGATTAAATGCCTACTATGCGCTGTACTTGGTGCCAAAGGTGAAATAAAACACCACCTCTGCCTTCAAGAGACTTTAAGCTAATAAAGGGGAATGAGATATGCACATACATGTGATACAAATGAGAATAAGATAAGTGCAAAGGAGAAGTCTAAGGTGGCAGGAGAATTCACAAATGGAAAAGGCTCTTTCTTCATTGTGTGAGGATAGGAGATCTGGGCAAGATGCAGATGATGGCAGGCTGGCAGGAAGGGAGAGATTTCAATGTTGTGGTTGTTGTTGTTCAGTCATGTCCAACTCTTGGTGACCCCATTTGGGGTTTTCCTGGCAAAGACGCTGCAGTGGTTTGCCATTTCCTATTTCAGCTCCTTTTACAGATGAAGAACTGAGGGAAACAAGGTTAAGTGACTTGCCCAGGGTCACACAGCTAGGAAGTGTCTGAGGCCAGATTTGAACTCAGAGAGATGAGTCTTCCTGACTTCAGACCCAGCAACTTTATCCACTTCCTCACTTAGCTACCCAATAGACAGAGATAAAAAAGTCAGGGGGACAGCATGATCAAAATCATGGAGATGAAGAGGATAGGAAGGGACTGGATAGGAAAGGTGAGTTCTCCAATTTGGCTAGAGTATAGGGTGCCTGCAGGTGACATTAGAATGGGACATAATGTATCCAGGTTGTTGAGAACTAAGAATTCCCAGCTGTGAAGCAATGGGGACCCATTAGAAATTTTTGAGCAAGGGCTGGGTTTAACTAGGGAAGTGCATTGGGAAGTTATGTGGGCATCATATTTTGCAAAAGATAGTGAGAAGACATGTGAGGTCATAGGCTCATAAATCTCAATCTAGAAGGGGCGTTTGAGTTCATCTAGTTCTTTCTGCAAGAGAGTCTGCTTTTAAATCATCCCAGAGATCTGGGCAAGTATCCTACTTTTACAAATAACCATGGAAAATGATCTTTCTATATGGTTCCATGAACAACATAACTTTCTACCAAGTTTTTGGGGAAATGAAGCCATGACACCTGCAAGAAGAGATTTAGGGCTGGAAGGGATCTTAAAGGCATTAGTCTAATCCACTTACTTTACTGATGAGGGACTAAGGTTCAGAGAAGTTAAGGGACCTGTCTAAGCTGTCACAGTCAGTAAGTGGCTGATCTGGGATTTCAGCCCGTGTCCTTTTGACTTGAAAGGCCTCATCCTCTCCAATGTATCCAGCATGAGTTGTAGAAATGCTCACATCATTTCTGAAATTTTATGATGTTTTGCCTTGACATTGATAGGTAGGGCACTGATGTCTGGATTTTGTTTCTTTTTCTTCAGCAACAAAACAACTAGATTGGAATATCTCTCCCCTTTCCCACTTAGGGCATCTAGGTGGTACAATAGAAGTCAGGAAGACTCATCCTCCTAAGTTCAAATCTGGCCTCAGACACTTACCAGCTGTATGACCCTGGGCAAGTCACTTAACCCTAGTTGCCTCAGTTCCTCATCTATAAAATAAAGCTGGAAAAGGAAATGGCAAACCATTTCAGTATCTCTGCCAAGAAAACTCCAAATGAGGTCTCAAAGAGTTGGATACCACTGAACAACAACAACCCCTCTCTCACCTAGAATTGGTGATGAAGAGCTATGTAGCTGAGTATAAAATCAAAAATTGAGAATTCAGAAGCGCAATTATTTTGTTTCAATGTCTACAGGCACTGGTATTTGTAGGCTACTGCCTTTTTTTTTTCCTTTTTGGTGAGGCAATTGGGTTTAAGCGACTCGCCCAGAATCTCACAGCTAGCAAATGTCAAGTGTCCGAGTAGGTTACTGCCTTTTGAAGCTTTTTTCAAAATGCCTAAGTATCTTTTGCTCCTAGCAGGATCACAAACTTGGAATAGGAAGAGGTAGCATCTTCCACAATATCTAGAGAGCCTGGCCCTGAGCTTCTAAGTGCTTGATATGCATTTGATATGCATCCTTCCCCCTCTCAATCTCTACACTCCCAGCTAAGTAACTCTACTCCAAACAATCCCAGACCAAGAGAGATCTCTTAATTCCTTAAAGATCCACACAGAAAAAAGTTTCAGTCTTGGAGGCACAGAGCCCACTGTCCTACAAACAGAAACCTATTCTTCCCATCTGACTTGCATCTTGCTTGTTGCAATTGAAGCTCCAAATATTTGCTCTTTCATGTACTGGAAAGTGTTTGAAAACAGGTTTATGATAAGAGTATCAATATTTGTTGTTCAGTTGCATCCGAGTCTTTGTGATCCAATTTGAGGTTTTCTTGGCAAAGATACTGGAATGGTTTGCCATTTCCTTCTCCAGCTCATTTTACAGATAGGGAAACTGAGGCAACCAGGGTTAAGTGACTTGCCCAGGGTCACATGGCTAGTAAATGTCTAAGGCCAGGTTTGAATTCAGGAAGAAGATTTTCCTTGACTCTAGGCCCAACGCTCTATGTGCCATACCACCTAGCGATATACTACAAGTAGAGGTAGTTGTGTAATACAATGGATAGAGTGCCAGCGTCTGGAGTCAGGAAGACCTGAATTCAATTTTCTGGTCTGGTGATTCAAGAATAGGCAGGTTCACAGCTTGCAGGGAGGTGAACTGAACCATTTGGTCCCTGGAGGAAGCTTCCCACGCTACACCCCCACCTTCTTTTCTAGAAGAGCAAAAAGTCATGGTCTCTGACACTGACTAGCTCTGTGATGGTGATGATGATGATGATGATGGTGATAATGATGATTTAGGGATAGCTGTGTGGGGAAGTGGATAGCGTTCTGGGCCTGAAGTCTGGAAGACTCAGCTTCCTGAGTTCAAATCTGGCCTCAGACACTTACAAGCTGTGTGACCCTGGGCAAGTCACTTAACCCTGTTTGTCTCAGTTTCCTCATCTGTAAAAGTATCTGGAATAGGAAATGACGAACAACTTCAGTACCTTTGCCAAGAAAACCCCAAAAGGAGTCACAAAGAGAGGGACGCAACTGAAACAATTGAACAACAACAAGTTGGAGCAGTGGAGAAAGCATAGGGTTTTGAGTCAGGAAGATCCAAATTCAAATCCTGTCTCAGATAGTTACTAGCTGTGTGTTGCTAAGCAAATTACTTAGCCTCTCTCAGCTTCAGTTTCCTCATCTCTAAAATGGGAGGTTTGGACCCAGTGGACCTTTGGGCTCTGAATTTATAGTCCTATGAGAGTAGAGAGTGGCATGGTGCCCTGGTGTGTAGAGAGCTGGAATTGCTGAGGCTTGGGGTCAAGGTCTGCTAATGAGATGTAGGCTGAGTGACCCTGGGCCAGACTCTTGTCCTCTACCTTAAGAGTAGAAGTAAGGACCAGAACTGCAGGATTTTCATCACTAGAGGGAGTTTCTCACCTGGAGGCTCCTACTCCAACAAATTCACAGATCCGGCCACAAAAATAAGCAAACACATCACTAGGGAGGATTCCTAAATAGTACTGAGCCCCAAATGATCCGAATAGCCTCTAGCTTCTTTTAAAAATAGAACTTCGGGGGAAAGAAGGCCTCTCTCCCATGGAGGGTGGGAAGGTGACGAAGGCCGTGAGCCTGGGATCCTTGTGTTCTCAGAGATCTTTTAATATCCTTTGGGCAGCAGCCAAAGTCCTTGTAGTGGAAAGTCCCAGAGTACTCCTCTGGCTGCCAATGTTGGGTTTATTCCGATTTTTTTGTCTTTTGAAGCTTAGAATTGAAGATTGTCAAAATTAGACAGGATATTGGAGGTCACTGAGTCCAGCCCCCTCATTTTATAGCTGAAGGACACGGAGGCCCATGGAGTTTAAGCTGCTTGTCCAAGGCCAGGCAGCTCCTGAGTCACAAGGCCTGGGTTAGAGCCCGACTGTCTCAATCTAATGCCCTTTCCACTAAACCAGGATATAGGTGGGGACTGTATTCATGCTTAACATTGGCAGCGCATGGTAAACAAAGGAGGAATGATGCCTTGAATCAGCTGACTGCAATGCAGTCTCATTTGTGGTGCAATGGATAGAATACTGGTCCTGGAGTCCACAAAGACCTAGGTTCAAATCCTCTGACGTTTACTTGCTATGTGACTCCGGGCAAGTCTCAACACCAATTTTGCTTACTTGTAAAACGGAGTTAATAGTAATTGTCATATATAACTCTCAGGGCTTTTGTGAGTCTCAAATGATATAATATACCTAAAAGGTTTTGCAAATTTTTAAGTACTGTATATGTTGTTGTTTAGTCTGACTCTTTGTGATCCAGTTTGGGGTTTTCTTGGCAAAGATACTGGAGTGGTTTGCTGTTTCTTTCTCCAGCTCATTTTACAGATGAGGAAACTGAGGCCAACAGGGTTAAGTGACTTGCCTAGGGTCACATAGCTTGTAAGTGTCTGAGGTCAGATTTGAACTCAGGAAGATGAGTGTTCCTGACTCCTGGCCTGGCACTTTATCTACTGTGCCACTTAGCTACTATACGCATAAACATGTATACCTAATATAACAACAATAATAATATCTAATATTTATGTAATGCTATAAGATTTTCAAAACACTTTTTATATTTTAACTCATTTGATCTTCACAATTCTGTTATAGATGAGCAAATTGAAGCACAGGATGGTTAAGTGACTCTCCCAGGGTCACACTAAGCTAGTAAGTATCTGAGGCTGAATTTGAACTCAGTAAGATGAACCTTCCTGATTCGAAGAGCAATGTTCTATCTGGGCCATCTAGCTGTCCTGCACACATACTCACATATGTAATATATGTAACACATATTTATGCAATATATATGTCTGTGCTACATATTTATATATGTAATATATTGTACAAATACATGCATATATTTTGCTTATGTATGCACATTTTTAATTCCAGAGAATTCTGCTCTCATGTCTTGTAGGTTTTCATTTGGTCATAAGCCAAAGCAAAAAGATTTTTGTTTTGTAATAAATCAAAGTAAAAAGTCTCCAGTTATGAAAGAGTTCATCTTTTTCTAATCTTGGTAGGAGTACACACATGCCTTGCCTAGGTTCTGTAGGCAGCCAAACTAAGCCTTTACTATAGTCATAAGATCCTAAATTTAGGGATGGAAGGAACCTTAGTGGTCATCTGATTCAGTCCTCTAATTTTACAGATAAGAAAACCAAACCTCAGAGAAGATGAATTAAGTTATACAGATAGTAAGAGCATAGTAAGGATTTGAACCCAGGTCCTCTCTCTTCCAATGCAGTCTCTTCCTCCTTCCCCACATTTGAGTCCCCCACAGAGGCATTTCCTTGGGCCATTCTGTTTTTTTTTTTTAAGTGAAGCAATTAGGGTTAAGTGACTTGCCCAGAGCCACACAGCTAGTGAATGTCATGTGTCTGAGGCCATATTTGAACCCAGGTCCTCCTGACTTCAGGGTCAGTGCTTTATCCACTGCGCAACCTAGCTGCCCCTCCTTAGGCCATTCTGACCACTGCTCCCCTATTCTAGTTACTTACATGATTATTTTCTATATTATGTACTTCTGAAGTTATATTAGGTCAAAACTAGTTCTTATTGTTATTGTTGTTGTTCAGTCATTTCAGTTGTGTCTGAATCTTCATAGTCACATTTGGGGTTTTCTTGGCAGAGATATTGGAGTGTTTGCCATTTTCTTCTCCACTGCATCTTACAGAGGAGGAACTGAGGCCCAAGTGACTTGCCCAGGGTCATATAGCTAATAAGTGTCTGAGGCTGTATTTAAACTCAGGTCTTCCTGACTCCAGGCCTGGAGTTCTATCCACAACTTGCTGCCCCAGTTTTTATTTTGTTTTGTTGGAAAAAATAGAGACTATTCAAATTTTCAAGATTTTAGGGCAGTTATGGATTAGGATTTCTGCTAGTTTCCAAAAGATTGATCTGACCATGACCCCCAAAATGTAAAGAACATCTTTCTAAAGACTTCAGTACTCCAGCCAATGCAACGAATGATCATAAGTTCAGAGAGATGCCTGGGCAGCCTGTCTCCTACCTCTCAGCAGAAAAGGAAGTGGTGGCCTATGGGTGCAAAATGAGGTGTTCATTTTCATGCTCATGTGTTGATTTGTTTTTCTTGACTGTGCTTTCGTCACAAGGGCAAGTTCTATAGGGGGAGGGGAATGTCACTGGAAGTGACAGGGATATGTAGAGAAGAAAAGAGCCTGGAGAAAACATTAAAAAAGGATTTTTTTTTGGACCAAAATCAAGTCTCCCAGCAAAAGTCTTTAGAGTGATCACAAGAATATGCTTTTAGAAAGTGAAAAGATTTTAGCAGTCTCCCCTCCTCCTTTTTCAGATGAGGAAACTGAGACCCAGACACTTGTCCAGAATAAATATTATTTAAGCAGCAGCAAGGGTTCAAACCTAGGTCCTCTGACTCAAAGGTTAGCTGGGTGGGAGAGTGCATAGAGCGCTGGACCTGGAGTCAGCAGGACTCATCTTCATGAGTTCAAATCTGATCTCAGACCTTTATTAGCTGTGTGGCCCTGGACAACCCTGTCTGCCTTAGTTTCCTTGTCTGTAAAATTAAGCTGGAGAAGGAAATGGCAAACCAGTTCAGTATCTTTGCCAAGAAAACCCCAAACAGGGTCAGACACGAGTGAACAACAACTGACTCCAAAACCCAGCACTTTTCCCAAGGAAATGTTTGTTTTCTCCTGTGTTTAACAGCTAATCCTAAATGATCTCTAGTTATAAAAGTGTGGATTACCCGAGATATGGAGGTAAATACACAGTTATGTCCTCCAGGAGGTGAGAGAGATCATTGCTTTTCTGGGAAATGAGCAATTGATGCAGAAGCGATTAGAAGATGCTCATTTGCATAGGTTGCAGGATTGGTTCACATCCAGGCACCCTGGAGGTCACTGATGGGAACTTTGTGAAGAATGGCCATTCTGAATCATACATGAAATAGCATTTCTTTTTATGGTGTAATAAAAATCCAGTGAAATGCTGTTGATCCAGACTCTATGAATTCGGAATTTGTGATGATTTGAACAAAGACCTGGTTAAAGTTTCTCTATACACTATAAGAAAAATGGCTTGGTATGGGCAATTAATGAGAACTAACCAGATTTCAGGGGAAACATGTAAACTACTTAAGGAAACCAACTTTTCAAGTAGTAGGAGAAGTGCCATTTACACATAAATAAGTAATACGATAAATGCAAAGCATTCTTATCTCTTCATTAATTTGAGTTCCTTAGGATTTCTTCAAAGTAGAACTGTGTTAGTGCAGTTTAAGGGACTGTGTTTAAAAGTCACAAAGGTATATTTTGGACAATAGAATCCAAAGAATTTAGACCTGGAAATAACTTTAAAGAGGAAATTGGGTCCAACCCTTTCATTTTACAAGTGAGGAAACCGAGGCAGAGAGGAGTTAAGTGATTTGCCCAAGGTCATACAATATGACAGTGGAGGAACTGGGACTAGAATCTTGTCTATTAATTTCTAGCCAGAACATGTTCTTCCACTCTCCCACAAACCTATCCATTAAGTACTTGCTTGAAATTTGAGAGGCAGTATAGTTCAATGTCTAGAGGTCTGACCTCAGAATCAGGAAGACCTGAGTTCAAGTCCCACATTTGACACAGACTGGCTATGTGACCTTAGTCAAGTCACTTAAACTGCTGTTTGCCTCAGCCTTTTCAACTGCAAAATGCGGATACCACCCTGGGCTGTAGTGAGGATCAAAAGAGATAGCATTTGTAAAGCACTTAGCATGGTCCCTGGCACATAGTAGGCACTCTATAAATACTAGTGGTAATGATGATGTCACCCTTCAGTTCCCCCAGGCAACTCTCTAATACTCTGAGTTCCTGAAAAATAGCCGGATGGATCTAGAGTGAGACTGCCCTGAGGCCAAATCCTCCCTCAGAGTTTGCCATTGTGTGACCCTTGGCAAGTTGCTAGCTCTCTAATGCTCAGTTTCCTCATCTGTAAAATGGGGATAAAAATAGTTCCTACTTCACAGAGTTGTTGTGAAGCTCACATGAGACAATTTGTGCAAAGTATTTTGCAAATCTGAAAATGCTGTGTAAAATTTTGCATCGTTATCATCATCATCACATACCAAAAGGCACATTACATTATATACTATAAGGAAGTGACTAATGAAATAACGGATCTGGGGTGGGGGGGAACCCAATCGCTAATAGTTTATCATTAGAACAGGCACATAACAGTTAAAGGCTTTTGATTTTTAACACCAATTCAGAGACAGATTAATAATTTGCAAATTGAGTTTTCTACAATGGCATTTAACATTACTTAGAAAAACTGCTAATGGAATAATTAAATATAATGGCCACTCCAAGATGGTGCCTACATTACATCAGTGTGTTGCAGGGACAGAATAGATCACAGTATATGGTGGTGGGATATACAACCTTAGGAGCAAAGCAAGTGCGACCTCAAAAGAGGTCTTTGCTAATCAGGCTTGGCAGAGCTCCCACTAAGTTGCAGGATGAATACAGTAGAAGGTAAACAGCTTAGTCCCCAGGAAAAAGCATGAAGCTGTAGAAGTTTATTTTGGGTCCTCAGCCTTCCGTTTCTGTAATCCTACCCAGCTTTCCCCATCGCTCCCTCAGTGGTAGGCCCTCTGTCTCAGAGCCAGCCTGTTCTCTAGCCTCCTCGGGCCCCCACTACCCCACCCCGAGCTAGGAAGGTGAATGTCGTCTGCCCTTGCTGACTGACACTGGGACAGAGTCACTATTCACCTTGGCCAGCTATTTGCATTTTAAATACTTTATCTCTAATTGCAGAATGAAAAGCTTTGTCCTCCAAAGGGCATTTGAGAATCAATAAGCAGCTGAGGAGCTATTGGGGTTGGGACAGGCAGAGAAGCTTTCTTCATTTGCCCCTAAAATCTCCCTATGGCTACTTTAAGGTCTAGTAAACAAAATAGATTTGGTCCTTTGAGGGGCTAGTCAGAAAAGCCTACAAGTCTCAATCCATAGGCTTAGGTCCATCCTTTAAGGAATGATTTCCCTGTTGGTCCCTAATTCTTTTAAAAGGAAGGAGACAGCCCAGGGCAGAGGTAGGGAACCTGCGGCTTGGAGGACACGTGTAGCCCTCTAGGTCCTTAAGTGCAGCCCTTTGACTGAATCCAGACTTAGTCAAAGGATGGCACTTGAGGACTCAGAGAGCCAGGTGTGTCTTCAAGGCCCCAGGTTCCCCACCCCTGGCCCAGGGTCTGTGGTGGCTGCTATACTTCCAGAGCCACCTGGAGACTGAGGACTCCCCTCAGCCACACTTCCTTCTTTCTAACTTCTTTTATTTATTTATTTTTTTAAAAATCAGATTGAAATAGTGACACCTAAGGGTCAGTAGAAGGACCTCAGAGGTTAACTTGGCCTTCTTGGGAATTATACCTAGGGCCCTTGTAGTAGCAGGTGCTTCTATGGCGATGAATACGCTCTTGGTGCTCCTTTTGTCATGCTTGGCATACCTTTAAAATGTAACCCAATCAAGGCAATTGGGCATCAGGGCTGGATTACTACATTATCGACTAAGATGCCCTCAGATTCTGAGGCTACAGATCAGGACTGCACATCCCTTTGCAATCTGTTGAAGGGTCACACTACTACAAAAGAAATTAGTGGTGGGGGCAGGTTGCAGCAATGGGGTGGCTAATTAGCCTCCCTTAGATCTTAAAATCTGGATAAGGCTGTAATTTAAAGTAAAAGATGGCATGTTAAAAGGCACATTAAGGATTATGTACAGCATATAGATTATTGAGTTATCACTCATTGTCTCAGATCACTTGGAAATCAAGTGATTATAGAACTTACGGCCATCCTCTCGTCAAGCCCCGGTTATCTATTGGCCTCTAAATCACTCTTTTGGTGGTGAGTGACTCTCATGACTATACATCATCAATTTCCATGATCTCATCCTTACCTATCAGTGTATATGCACCCTCTTCCTTTATCCCTCTCCTCTCCTCCTTTTGCCTTTTCTCCTGGCAGCATAAACTCAGAAAGCTGTGCACCAGCAAAACCTGCCCTTCCTGGAGGCATGGAGGTGCTGTGGATTTAAGAGAAAGCCATGTCTCAGTAGAGGTCAGTTACCCCCCTGCTCCACCAGAGAATTTATATGGTGTGCCTGGTCCCAACAAGGCCTGTCTGTATGAGGTGGTTTACACTTGAGGCTGAGCTGGCAGAGAGAAAGCAGATGGCAGAGATGATTTAGGGCCCACCTAGATGATCTGTTTGCACCAAAGTGAAAGAGGAGGCTGGAGAAGAGTGTATAGACAGTCTGGACACTGGCTTTTCTGTGGTTCTGCCTAGAAGGTGAAGAGAGGCAGCATCATGGGGCAAAAAATGATGGCACAGTTTCTGTTTGGAGGGTAAAATAGTCTCCTTGGTTTGCCCGCTCAGGGAACAAAATCTGAAGTGGTTATTTGAGTTATATGAAGCAGCTAGGGGACACCGTGGATCAAGCACTAGATTTGTAGTCAGGAAGATTTAAGTTCAAATCTTGACTTAGACACAGACCCTGGGCAAACCATTTCATATTTCTCAGTTTCCTTATCTAGGACTGGGCATAAATGGGTAAAATGGACATCATGAGAATAGCTCTGCTGAGGATCAAATGAGCTAGCCTATGTAATATTTCCTATCCAATTACATGTAAAAACAATTTTTAACATTTGTTCTTTAAATTTTTGATGAGATAGAATATGTAGAGTGCTCTATAAATGGCAGCTATTGATTGGATCCAAGAACTTTGGAATGTATCATTTGAGAGCTTGGAGAATGTAAGGTAAATAATAGCAGAGTAACAATTACCAGCAAACACTCACATCACCCAGTTCCTATGCTATCCTCCTCCAGTATTCTAAGGATGGAAGATGTCACTTTACTTTGCTCCCCTTCGTGAGCTGGCTTATCACCTTAACAGTGTAAGAGAGAACAAGACTGAAGAGCTGATTAATCCATCCGTCTCCTCTGGCTCATTAGCCCGGGAATGAAAACTACAAATTTGAACTTGATGTCAGGAAAAACAAAAACAAAACTCCCTAATGATCAGAACTGCCTGAAAGTGAAGTGGGCTGCCTCAAGGGGTACTGGGAGCCCTGTCCTTGGGAGGTCTTCAAGAGGTCTGGATGACCATTTATCTGATATGTTATAGTACAAAAAATTCCTTTTTTTGGAATGGGTTGAACTGAGTGGCCAGTGAGCTCCTTCCCAACTCCAAAATTCTGTACTTCTGTAATCTAGGGAATAGGAAAGGCGTGTTAAAGACTAATTCATCACATGGATATCATAAATTCAATTCCTGGACGATACTGAGTCTCAGCATGAGACCTCTGGAACATAGCTGAGCCTTTTTTTGTTTCTTTTCTGAGTTCCATGAGACAGGATTGCTGGCTGTCTCTCCAGTCACACTCTGCCGGAGGGAAATGCCTCCCCCTAAGTTGGCATTAGCAAGATGCAGCTGAGGGGAAAGGCCTCGTTCACTCACTCTCATGAGGCTCCCCAGCTTTTTCTTCCTCCAGCACATCCTGAGCTCATCTGTAGCCTCCTCACACTCCTCTCTTTTCACACCTTTAATGTGGTGCAGAGCCTAGCCCCCAGGGCGAGTGCTCTGAGAGAGTTTCCTAATAGACAATGACTGGACCCAAAGCTGGAAGCTGCCCATAGGAGGGAGGTGACAAGCCTGGAAGAGCCTGGATCATGGAAGCATTAGGTAATCAATCACTGAATAATTCAAGTATGGTTTTACAAAAATCAGTATTTAATTTCCATGACTTCCTGTTCCTTTAAAATGGCCCAGCACATTATAAAACTTGGCCCTGAGGATGGGGCTGACATTAGTCATATGAATTCTTTCTTGATTTTCTGTTCCAGGGGTAGGGCCGGCAGGGTAAATTCAGGGGCCGTTTAATGAAATAGTATGTGTTGAGCCCCTGCTATGTATGTGATCAACTAGTTCCATCCTTGGCCTTGTCGGTATGAATACCCAGAGCCACATCCCTGCTTCCAGACTCATAACCTACATGATGAGAACCTGACATCCTGGGGCTACTGTTGGCCTACAGACCTGGGCAAGTCTATGTCCATCCAACCAGAAAAGGTGTGATTAACCATAGCTGCCAATGCCAAGTGCCCTCTTTAGTTGTGTGCCCTTTGACTCCCAGGGAGCCTTACCATGGTTGTGCCTTTTTTTGGCTCTGACAGTGCTTCTCTCCTCTCACGCTTCTAATCAGAACTGTGTGCCTCTTCTTGGGACCTACTCCCAGCTGGCTGTCACTGGAAGGAGTTGATAAACTCATTCACAATGAAATTCAAGGACAAAAAAAGTTTTTGTGTTATCCATCCCAGAGGCATTTGCATTTAAATCGAGAGCATTGTTTGAACTCCAAGAATCAATCTCTAATACTATGAATTTTAGGCTCTGCTGAATGACTGGTGTTGGGGAAGATATTTGTTGGGGTGAAGGATGAGGAAGCAGGGAGGGACTTCCTCAGTCCTCTTCTATCACAATATCTCACATTTCTGTAATACCTTAATCCTGTGCTTTTCTCACTACAGCCTGGGAGAGAAGTTGTTTTATGATTATCCCCCATTTTACATGTAAGGGTGGTGGACTTCTTGTTTGAATCAATCACCCTATGCCAATTACCAAGACTAACAAGATGCAGTAGCTCTAATGCTTTTATCAGATAAGAATAGAGTCTCAAAGTCCTTAATCAATTTGAAGGAAGTGAAAGTCATTGATGAGATGTAATGCTTGGGATTGCTTAAGAAGACTCAGTCGTGCCTTTGAATAAAATGGCCAGTCATTTCAGAATCTAGAATTCCATCCAGTAGCTTCAAGAGTAGGGAAGGAGTAGAGAATTGCTTGGGGGGTGGGGCAGGATGGGGAGAGAACCTTGGTTTCCTCCACCCTCTTCTCCATTAACCAGAGGAAGATCTGCTAAATTTTGAAAGGTTGGAAAATCTGGTACTTGCCATGGACATACTAGATGTGCTCCTCAACAGCAATGGCTATTGGCAACATCTCATCACTGAAGAGCTGAGGACAAATTGACTGCATAAGAAAACCAACAAAAAGCAATGCATATCTCAGTAGAACTTGATGAGAACTCCACAAAGGGAGGAGCAGACTTCCATCTAATTAGGAGCTGTGGATTACTTCTTTGCCACATGTACTCTCTAACCTTAAGCTCCCACTCCCCTGGACTCTTTACGTACTAGTAGAAGATTGTGCCTTTGGATTGATGGGATATTTTGAGCAAACTGTTCTTACTATACTACCTTAACAAATATCCGTTTCTAAGAACTAATTCTGGTTAGAGCATTGATGACAACTGATGATCAAAGGGGGAATCCATCTGTGGCGGGACTTGTGAGCTACAGTAGCTAGAAAAAGCAAGCTCTAATCAAAATTGAGGGCAGATTGTTTCAGTGTGAACATTTACACCTCAAAAATCAGCAAATGCTATAAATCAGGGTTTGATTTACTGTTTTGTTGATTGTCTAGACTTAAGAAAGTGATGAGAAAAATGTTAATGTGGATTAAACTTTAAAATGTGTCATGTATATTTTTTCCAGAGAGCCAATTGTTAAATATTTACCACCTACCCAAACTTCTCAGAATTACCTTAAGAATCTTGTGGAATGAAGTGAGCAGCTGCCCTTTAGGCCCCAGCCTGCCAGCACAAGTAGGGAGTGGAAGAGTGAGCCCAGCATCTGCACTACATCCGTATGAAGAAACTCAGGCTCAGAGAATTAAATAATTTGTTTAGAGTCACATGAGTGATTATTGTAGTCAAAATATGAATCCAAGTCTCCTGAATCCAAATCTAGTACTCTGAAATGTACAACCACAGAGAGAATGCCAAAGATACTGTCTAGTAAGATTGGCTATATTCCTTGAGACATATTCTCCAAAAATGCCTGACCTTTTGGGTACCAGAAAGAGTGATGACCTGGAGAATGGGAGAAGTATGTGTAGGGTAATTCTTTTCTCCTTCTAAGAAAGAAGCAAGGTGATATAGTGGAAAAAGCACTGGATCTGGAGGCAGGAAAACCCGAGTTCAAATCTGACCTCAGGAACTCACTAGCTATGTGACCCTGGGCAAGTCACTTAACCTCTGTCTGCCTCAGTTTCCTCATCTATAAAGTGGGGATAATAATACTTTACAGGGCAGAGGATCCAATGAAATAGTTGTAAATTGCCTATCATAGTGCCTGCCACATAGTAGGTGCTTAATAAATGCTTATTTCCTTTCTTTCCTTCCTTTCTTCCTTGGGTATGGTTCAGAGATCTCTCATACCCGATTTCTGATCCTCTTTCACCATTCTTCTGTTGCTGCCACAGTATCTTGGTGCTCAGTTTAACATTCTTGTCCTTTTTTTTTTCATTCTCCTCTTGTTGTTAGACCACCTCTGTACTTTTTCTAGGTTTTATTCACAAGAGAAAGGAATACCATACAGATAATCCTTTAGGGCAAAGATTATATCAGTTTTTGGTCTCTGTGTTCTCAGCACAAAGCACAGTGTGTGGTTCATAATAGACATTAAATAAATATTTGTTGACTCGATACATAGTCAACAATGAATAAACATTTATTAAGTGCCTAGCATGTGCCAGGCACTGTGCTAAATTCTGGGCATACAGAAAGAGGCAAGAAACAGTCCATACCTTCAAGGAATGAAGTGTTAAGAATAGCGTTGTAAGGGCAGAATCAAGATGGTGGAATAATAGCTGGAATTTTCACCAGGATCTCCCTATATACTCCCTCCACAATACCCAGAAAATGCACCAAACCCTAATTCTGAGTGGGAAGGTCAAGGAAAAAAGTCACAATGAGTTATTTTTCCAGCCCAGAGAAGCTTAAGAAGACAGAAAAAGAGGTCTGTAGACACTGTGTTAGTAGCTGGTCAAGAACACAGCATTGTTATTGTTTGTCCTTTGTTCTCAAAGAGGACCAATGACATCAAGAGGGTGATGTCTTGACTTAAAAGTGAACTGGATTTAAGTGAGGCAGAGCTGTGCAGAGTCATCAGCCCTACTCTCTCTTCCAGGGTCATCTGAGTCCAGTGGCAAGACGGCAGCAGCATGGAAGTGGTAGGCAGAAGCAACAGGGATCAGTGGCAATGGCATGCAGCAGCCCAGAGCACCCAGGGATAATAAGGGGACTGAATTCCTGGGCAGAAAGAGATCCTGGAGGACCTCAGTACTAGCAGTGAGAGCAGGAATAGGTGCCATCTAACAGTTCTATCACCCATTATGCAGTTCTGGGTCACAGTTCCAAGGCAGAGAGGTCTAAGGGTCTCAGTCCTACTGTGAGGAGCAAGGAACAAATTTCAGAAACATAGCTGTGTGGCTCTGAGCCCAAGGATAGAGTGGGGCTTACTTCTAACCTTTTGTCCCACAGGTAAGCCTGCAGTGGAATAAACCAGGGTAGGAGACCAAAATGAAGAGGAGCCAGTAGTTCAGTCACTGAACCTTAGAAACTCCCAGCAAGTTAACTGTGACTGAGTCCAGCAGCAGTCTATGGAAACTTGACCACACACAAGTCAACAGATCCCACCTGGGTCAGAAATTTAAAGAGCAAACCAAGAGGGCAGTGAATAGATTTCTCCCAGATCACAACATTTTGGAAGCACTGAAAACTTATAGGCCTTCAGAATGAGCCGTGAAAAGAGCAGAAGGACATAAAAGACAGAGGCTCAAGTCAGTTATCTCCCCCAGAGATGAGTAGGGCCCAATACAACATAAAGTCCAAAGTTAGGAAATAGGCTAGAAAATGAGCAATTAAAAAAAGAACCTGACCATAAAAAATCAAAATGGTGACAGCAGAGTTCAAGATACAAACACAGAAGAAGAGAATGACTTGAAAACATCTCAAATAAAAATGCAACTTTGGACACCAGCTCAACAAGAATTCTTAGAAGAGTTAAAGAAAGAGATAATTAAAAGAACAAAAAATTATTTTAAAAATCAAGTAGAGAAGTAGAGGATAAATTGGGAAAAGAAATGAGAGATGTACAAGAAAAATATTGAAAGATAATAATTGGCAGCTTGGTAAAAGAAGTACAAAAATATTAAAGAAAATAACTCCTTAAAAATCAGAATTGTCCAAATGGTAAAAGACACACAAAACAATACTGAGGAAAATAACTCCTTAAAAAACAAAAATGACCAAATGGTAAAAGAGACTCAAAACAGCACTGAAGAAAATAACTCATTATAAAGTATAATTAGACACAGGTAGCATCATCTTTCATAGGTCCTTTTAAGTTAATTTGGGTATTTATAATAGTCAAAATGGCTTAGTTGCTCAAAGTTGTTCTTAAAATAATATTGCTGTTACTGTATACAACATTCTCTTGGTTCTACTCATTTCACTCTTTTTTCTAAAATCATCAAGGTCATCATTTCTTGTAGCATAGTAATATTCCACCATGATCATATACCACGACCTGTTCAGCCATTCCCCAAATGATGGGCATCTCTGCAACTTCCAGTTCCTTGCCATTACAAAGAGAGCTGATATATATATTTTAGGACATATAAGTTCTTTTCCATTTTTCCTAATCATCTTTGGAAACTGACCTAATAGTTATATTTCTGGGTCAAAGGGTATAGGCAGTTTAATAACTCTTTGGGCATAATTCATAGTTCCACCAACAGTGAATTAGTGTTTCAGTTTTTCCACACTTGTAAATAATAGATTTGCAGTTTCATGTGCAATTATTTTTTCTATTTTACTATGTTATGGAAATTCTTGTTTTATTTCTTAAGTTCAGAATAAAATAAATAAAAAAATTTAAAAAGTAGAATAGGCAAATGGAAGCTAATGATTCTATGAGACATCAGGAAACAATAAAACAAAGTTTAAAAAAACTAAAAAAAAATAGAAGAAAATATAAAGTATTTCATGGGGAAAAAATTGATCTGGGAAATAGATTGAGAAGAGATAATTTAAGAATTATTGGACTACCTGAAAACCATAAATAAAAAAGACCCTAGACAGCACATTTCAAAATTATTATAAAGGAAAATTGCTTAGTTATCTTAGAACCAGAAGGCAAAGTAGAAATGGAAAGGATCCACTGATCACCTCCTGAAAGAAATCCCATAATGCAAACTCCCAGAAATATTATAGTCAAAATCCAGAACTTCAGTTCAAGGAGAAAATACTAAAAGTAAGCAAAAAGAAATAATTCAAACAGTCACAGTCAGGATCACACAAGATTTAGAAGTTGCCACCATTCTGAAAAGCAATTCAGAAGTCATTAAATTGTATATACCCTTTGACTCACCAATACTGCTATTAGGTCTGTATCTTAAAAGAGATAAAAGGAATAGGACCCATATGTACAAAATATTTATAGTAACTCTTTTTGTAGAGTCCAAGAAACTGAGGAGATGCCCTCTATTGGGGAATAACTGAACAGGTTATGGTATACGAATGTGATGGAATGCTATTATGCTATTAGAAGTGATGAAGAGAATAGTTTCAGAAAGACCTGGAAAGACTTTGATGCAAAATGAAGTGAGCAGAACTGGGAGAACCATCTGCACAGTGACAGCATTATTGTAAATATAATCAACTCTAAAAGACTTAGTCACTCTGATTAACACAAATTACCCACCACAATTCCAAAGGACTCATGCTGAAAAATTCTATCCATCTCCAGATAGAGAACTGATGGACTCAGAGTGCAGATTGAAGTATATTTTTCTCAGTTTTTTTCTTCAGAATATGCCTAATGGAGAATTTATTTTGTATGACTTCATATTTGTATTGGATTTTGTATTTCTTGCCTTCTTAATGGGTGGGATGGAGGGGGGAGAGAATCTGGAGCTGAAAATCAAATCAAATTAAATTAAATTTTAAAAAGAATAGGGTTGCCAAGAAAGGAAAGTGAAAATAAAAGAAAACTACCCAGTCTGGGCTAAGGGGTAGCAGAGGCTATTCTCAGGCCCAACTCGGCCTCTGTAATTGTTTAGGTCCAGAACCTCTATGTTGGTAGGCCTACCCCAGAAGACCAGGATATTGTCCCAGAACACTACAGGTGATTTAGAATTTGCTTTGCTTGGACTCAGTTTGTAAACTCATGGTTGGCTAGATAGAAAGTTTTGATTTCTGGTCACATTTTGACCACTGGACCCACATCCTTTATCACTAATTGTTGAGCTATCTTTCCTCCCTGAGTTTTTTTTTTTTTGGTTTTTTTTTTTTAGGCAATTGGGATTAAGTGACTTGCCCAGGGTCACACAGCTCGTGAGTGTCAAGTGTTTGGTCTGAGGCCGAATTTGAACTCAGGTCCTCCTGACTTCAGGGCTGGTGCTCTATCCACTACGCCACCTAGCTGCCCCCCCTCCCTGCGTTTAAAGATCAGAGGGGTCAGAGGGGTTCTGAAGGACAGTGGGGTCCATCACCCGGGAACCTGTTTCCCCACTAAAGCACATAAACCACACATCCCATTTTTCCCTCACTCTGACCAGGGGAAATTGCTAGCTATTTCCCAACTAGTTTGCAAGTCTTGCTGAATGCAGAGCCGAATACCAAAAGCACAGCTGCAACCAGACCCTCTGGGATGGTGCACTCAGTCCTGCCCTGGAATCAAGGAGAGGACTCAGCAACTCTGACCCCGAAGGGAAAGCAGAGCAGGACACTTTTCTGTTTTATGCAAAATGCAATTTGATAACCTCAAGCTACGGCCCTCCAGAGAACAGCAGAAACTTTACTCCTGAATTTTAAGAACTTTCAAATCCACCGTCAAAGAGCTTACTCTTAGCAAGGCTGATGAATAATTCAAGGCACTGGAGTTCTCCAGCGAGGTTTGGGCCCAGTTTGGGGAAGGGAAAATATGATGGGTTGCCATAGCAGCCGGTGTCTCCGTGGAAAAGTTTTCTGCTCTTCTGTCCCTTGCCATCCTCCTGGCATGGGTTCCACGTGGCTGATGTATGAGGGAAAGGGCTATGTCGCTCTTCAGCCAATGGGATGGTTGACATCTTAGCCAAAGTGGAGCTGGAGGAAGTTCTGAGTTGAGGAAAGAAGAAAAATGACTCTAGACAATTGACTATGTGGTATTTGCGTGGAAAGGGGAGGGAGCGGGGGGACTGAGGAACAAGGGTGATTGTTGCCAAAGGGAAGGAGACTGGGACAGCTGGTTGTGCTGGCTGTGAATCCCTTAGACTACTAACTCTACCGTGACTCAGGAGGAAGAGAAAAAACACCTTCTACCAGCCTGATGGTGGTGGCACCTGGTTTCTTAATGGGATTTTCAAATAAACATTCTCTTCCCTAGAGGCAAAATATTCTAATTTTCTGTTTCCAAGTGTCCCTCTCCTTGGGAATACTCATACTGATTAGTACCATCAGATTTGTTCAGTTCAAATCAACTCAAGGAACAAAACAAAAGTGTCTTCCCTCAAAGAGTTTACATTCTGCCTGAGGGATTCAGCCTGTGCAGAAGCAAATAAGCACAAAGGCTATACAAAGCAATTTAAAGAGGAGAGAATGAGAAAAGATCCAACTGAGGAAGTAGCACCTGAGCTGGGCTTTAAGTAAGCCATTCTCTGAGGTAGATGTGAGTAGGAGGGCATTCCCAGAACAGGAGGGAGAACGTGTGCCGAGGCACTGAGGTGGGAGAGTTGTCCTGAGTGGGGCGACAGCTGTTAGGGTTGTTTGACTGCAATAGCGACTGTGTATGTGAAAGGGGGTGATGATGTCTAGTTTACAGTACAGTGCCACTTGAAACCATCAGATCAGATCTTTTAGTTGTATGTGGAGCTAAATGGCTACATTTGCATATCAGTTTAGTTAGAAAAGATATTCATCTAACATCATTCAGATTTAGGTGTCCAAGTCCAGTTATATTTGTGTCAGTGCATCGTATCACATCAAGCAATAGTTATTGGAAAGCCCCGGAGCATATATGGCGCAATGTTGTATAAGATCAGCTTATTATCTCACAGAAGCGCTCAAAATAAAAAAAGTCCCTGTGAGGAGCCACTTTTTTGTCCTGAGTCTCAGTTTCCTCAGCTGTAAATGAAAGAATTGTACTAGATGTTTTCTAAGTTCTCTCTCAGCTCTAAATCGTGTTGATGCGGTCTAGAGGTTAGGGGTCCTGGCACCCCAAAATCACGATACCCGGGTCCTTCCCAAAAGAATTCAACCCAAGCTTTCCTGTAGCCAAAAACAAAGTTTATTGTAAATTTGCCACATTAGCTAGACTCTTAAGGAATCTGAGCCTCTATGGGCTATTGGCTAGATTGTAAAAATCTGAGCATCTTAATGGAGACAAGATGGACCTTATATACAGAAAGACTGTGGGGGGGATCTAGGGGTGGCCAAGTAGTTTGGGGTGACGGGAGGAAGAGCCTAAGGAGATCTGGATGGGAGTGGCTAGTAAACTGGGGTGAACAGAATTCCTGGGACCTGGACCTCAGTGGCCAAGGGAGAATGGAGCCTAGCTAGGATTGAGGGTAGGAAATGGCCAGGGGCCATAGGGAGGTAAAACAATGGAGAGGAGATTGGGTGTAGCCATAGTGAAAGGCCAGTTGATGGGATTATAGCCTCAGGGGAATGCCAGAGATTTGGCCATGTGGGAAAGTCCAGGGTTTTTCCTTTCTGGGGTCCAGATTCCAACCCCGTTAGTGTGAACCTCTAAACCTTTATATTCTAGTTTCTGCTCCACAGTCACTCAAACAAATGTTTTTTGTGCTTGTTTCTTTCCCCGAGTTCTTCTCTATGGAAAAATTCTCCTACCCAGCAAAACATAGAAAAGGATAAGAAGTGTGTGCATGTGTGTGTGGCCTGGGGTGGGGGGTGAAGGGGAAGAGAAGGTTTGGAGGATGTTAATGAAAATTCCAGAGTACATTTTATCTCTTCATGGGAAACCACGCCAGCAGCGTTATAGAATTTAGCCCGAGCTTTCTCACACGAGGAAGAAAAGCAGCTAAATCTGAGCCATGTTCAAGATGAGGGAGTGAGCGTTGATCTCATTATATCCCTCACTAATCCCCAACAACATTTCCCCAAATTCAAGGCAGGCCGGCAGCTGTGGATGTGTAAATCCCACTAATTGAGCCAACCCTTTCCAAGTGTTTTAGATTCATTCTCTGAGAGTGAGGGGCACTCACTTCCTGGCCACCAGGAAACCATGTGGGGCTTTATTCAGAAAAAAAGCAGTAATCTCCAAACTGTCCTGAGGGGTGGGAGTGGGAATTTCCCAAAACTTTGTCTCTCCCCAAACCTTGATATACAGTGATAGATGTGGATAAGGTATATACCATTGAGAAAGCATCTGGATTAAGGGACAGGGTGACTGAGAGGGGATTTGGGAAAGGTTTCCATCAATCTCAATTCACTACTCATTCTCTGTCTGAAATGCCTTTAAGTCCTTCATTGATTCATTTAATAAATATTTGAATATTTGCTACATTTAATGCTCTGTGGTAGACAGTAGAGAGGCATGGAAAGGGGGTGGGGACTAGACTATAAAAACATTCAATTCCATTCAATCCTCTGTGCATGTCTGTGTGTGTGTGTGTGTGTGTGTGCATGCATACCTGCATGTGTATGTATACACACACAAACACACACACACACACACACACACACCCTGCTGTGTTCAAATATTTTAGATACAAAGATTTTTTTTAAAAAGTGAGTTCTTTTCCCTAGGGAGTTTATAATTTAATGGGAGAAGACAGAACACAAATTTGATACATAGTAGAATGGGATAAGGACAAGAGTTGGTTTATACTGTGCGCTATGAGATATATGTAGAGGGACAAGTCACTTTCAGTTGGGGTAATCAAGGAAGGCTTCAGGAAGGAGTTGTATATGAGCTAAGGAAGTATGTGGGCAGCTAGATGTTGTAGTGGATAGAGTGTCAGGCCTGGAGTTGGAAGACTCATCTTCCTGATTTCAAATCTGGCCTCAGCCACTTATTAGCTGTGTGACCCTGGGCAAGTCACTTAACCCTGTTTGTCTCAGTTTCCTCATTAGTAAAATGAACTGGAGAAGAAGATGGCAAACAGCTCAGTATCTTTGCCAAGAAAACCCCAAAAAGGGTCATGAAGAGTCAGACACAAATAAACAACAGAGAGGTGTGCAAATTACTTGAGACAAGCAACAGTTTTGATGTGCTTTTGTGATAGCAATGGTCATATGTGTGTGCTTTTACTGACACAAGGGTAGAGCTCCTTAATCTTAAGTCTCAACTTTAAAAAATATTTAGTAACTGTATAATTTATTTGGTTTCCTTTGTAGTGCTATGATTTTGTTTTATGCATTTAAAAGCATTATTTTTAGAAGGAGTTCATAAGCTTCATTAGGCTGCCAAAGGGATTTGTGTCACACAAAAAAGGTTAAGAATTTGCACTAGGGTGACCCAGAACATCTTATTTACCAGATGAAACTAGATTGAGCTGGTTTCCCCACTTTTAGGTAATTTTTGTCATTTGAGGGTTGGATTTAGTGCCATACACATATGTTTAATTGTTGTGGTTTTAATTCTATTGTTTCTAAAAATTGGTTCCACTCCAATGAAATGGGCAGAAGTTACAGTAGCTCTTAAGGAGAACGTTTCAATGAATATTAGAGATATTGTAGCAGCTGTGGGGAAATGAAGCATTTCAAAGATCATTTAGGACCACAATAAAACAGGGTCAATAATCTTACTGAGTTGCAAAAAACAAAAACAAAAACCATTGATAAGAACTAAGGATTTATTGATGTAAAATAGCCTAATTCTCAGAAAGCAAGCACAGACATTCAGAGGCACCTAGATACTGGGTGGGGTTATTATTGATTCCTAAGAATAAAGAGAACAGGGGAGAAAATAGCTGCTAACAGTTGTCATGAAGGTAAAAAAAAAGTTTGTCATGCACAAGATAATACAAAGAGTGGAGTACTAAAGATTGGAAAAGGCATTTTTTTTTTTTTTACTGATAGAACTCACTGTTTTCTTTTAAAGCTATTCCTCAAACCATCATCAGAAGTCCAAGTGAGCCTGTAAGATTTGCCCATTTTCATCAGACTGCAAAACATCTACCTCCAAAGATGTTTGAGATTTTCCAGTGGGACTAAAAGCTTTGAGGCAATGATGGACTCCGATAAATATATTGATGTACTCAGAAGCAAATAGTCATCCTAGAATTACAGACATCGGCAAATGGGAATGCAATATGATAACATAACCTTGTCCCATGTTATATGTCATGAAAAGTTAATAAATGTTTTCTAAGATACAGTGACAAATACATTTTGAGAATTCTCTTGGATTAAATCTAATTGAAAACCTTTAAGCTGTAATCTAGGCTATATTTGGACAAATGGATTGTGTGTCAAAGGTATGCTTAATATCTAATGTGATAAAAGTGTGGTTTGATGATCAAAGATCAAGTCAACATTTTGTGAGCTCTTTGTTAAATCTTGTAAAACAAGCGTTTGTAGCAATGGAGGACATTGCACATTAAAATTTTTTGATGACAGAAAATGTTGTAAGGTTTATTGTATGTTGATTACTTTGTCCTAAGCAATTCATACACTTCTGTAGGCCTTGAGAGAGGGGATAGGTAGGATTTGGGGAGGTAATGATAAGAGGGAGGGAATTGTTGAACAAAGGGCCCCCAAGTCATAGTTTATCTCTTCTCGAATATCCAATTTTCACTTGAAGCACAAAAGCTAAAACTGGCTTGCTTTTCTAACCTCTCCAGTTGTTTATCACCAACACTTGATATCATCTTCACTTTTTTTCTCTCCTTGTCTAATCACTTACTAAAGCCTATGATTTTTTCC
Organism: Vombatus ursinus; assembly: GCF_900497805.2. Taxonomy (NCBI): domain Eukaryota; kingdom Metazoa; phylum Chordata; class Mammalia; order Diprotodontia; family Vombatidae; genus Vombatus; species Vombatus ursinus. Next base: position 35,860,676 of record NW_020954550.1, read on the forward strand.
TTTGTAATGTCTTTTGGATCTGTTTCTTCTTCCCCTTTCCTACTGCTACTACCCTTGTCCTAGACCTCTTCTCATACCTGAATTACTAGTTTCCCAGTTAGCTTCCCTGACTAGTTCCTTCTTTTGCCTTTCTCCTATATATCCTTTTACCACTACTAGATAATCTTCCTAAATCACCAATATCAGCATGTCACTCAACCTTAAGAATTTCTAAGATCTTGGGGCAGTTAGGTGGCACAGTGGATAGAGCACTGGCTCTGGAGTCAGGAGAACCTGAATTCAAATCCAGCCTCTGACTCTTACTAGTTGTGTGACCCTGGGCGAGTCACTTAACCCCAACTGATGGGGTCATCATGGACCTCCCTATGACCCCAGGCCATTTCTCCATTCTCCCTTGGCCATGTGGTCCAGGTCTCTGGAATTCTATTACCTCATAGACTACTTGGCCACTCCTAAATCCCTCCCATAGTCTTTCTGTATATAAGGTCCATCTTGTCTCCATTAAGATGCTGAGATTCTTAAAATGTAGCCACTGCTGAGATTCTTAAAATCTAGCCACTGCTCAGATTCCTAATATCTAGCCACTGCTTACCCATGTTCAGACTCCTTTAGAGTCTGCCCAGTATGACGGATGTTCTAATAAACCTTGTCTTTGGCTGAAAGAAGGCTTGGGTCAAATTCTTTCAGGCAGGACCCTCGTGTTGTGATTTTGGGATCCCAGCACCCCAGCACCCTTAAACCTCATCATTTTGGTGGCCCATACGGGGAAACTGCCTAACCCCAAGTTCTTCTCCAGCCAAGACTGGAAGGTATGTAAGCCTCCCTACCTCCTTTCTTGCTCTGCAGTTAGGGTCACTCTCCAAACATCAAGGCTTGGAGGTGCTTTTCGGGCAGACAGTTAGGAGGCTATCTAGCACTGGGCCTGACGTTCTCAAGGCTCTGGGTCCACTGGGTCAGTTCAAGGCCATGGACCTGGGTACACCTTCCGCAGCATAGAGGACAAGGACCAATGCCCTATCCAGAAGTGTATCTGTTAATTCCCCCAGCCCTAGGGAATTGGGGAGAAACTGTAGTTGCTTTTTGGTTCCCTGAGGCTTACTTACTCCCTGCCCTCTGCACCTCTGAATCCTCCTTCATGGAGGTTACAGGGAAAGTCAGAATAGCTAAAAATATCTTGGCAGATTTTGGAGGTTTTGTGATTGATCATTAAAGAGTTTAGAACTTCTTACAACCCTGGTCACTCTTTTCTCCCACTCCCTTCACTTGAGTCAAGAGGATATCTGTTAACCCCTCTCATAGGAGAGGAGAGTTTCACCCTTTACCCCTCACTTTTGATTTTGCCCTCCCCCACCTGGGGAAAAGGAAGGAGGGGGGAGGGGCAGCAGCTACAGCTTGGGCCCCATTGGCAATGACCTTGGGCTCTGGGGCAACCTTTGCCTGGAAGCATCACCCAGGTTCAGCACATCCTGCTCAAGGTAAAGAAGCTGGCTTTTGAACTTGGGTAAGCATGATCTTTTAAATTTGTAGTTTTAACTGTTAACAATGAGATGTTGATTCTCTGTGTAAAGTAATTTAGAAGTGCATTTAACAAAACTGAAGTCACCTGATTGGTAATGAGTTTGTTTCAAGTTTCAAATTGGTGAACTTTCTGTATCAGTTATGTCAAGCAACTTTTCATAATTTGGTTATCACTAAAATAATTTAGCTATTGTTGGTTATTGTTTTAATGTGTAAACTAGCCTAAAAGTTTGTTTGGGTTATGTATGGCTTGCTAAGAATTTGCAACTATATAAAAGTCTCTAAAGATTGGCTTTTTACACCAGGACAAATTTAAGTTTGAGATGTAAATCCTGGAAAAGTTTTTCCTAAGCTGTGATTAGTAAAACTTGCTGTTTGAGGTAAAAGCTCATAGGATTTTATTTTGAGTTGTCTGATGGGTCATAATCCATCGATAATCAATAATCTGAGAGAAATGCCACAAGCTACTCAGAGAAGGTGGTACTGGTGGGAAGTCAGCATTGGGAAAAGCTGAGAGGACAATTTTAGCCTCAGTCTAAGATGGGATCCTCCAGGCTCAGTTTCCCCCTTATGTTCCTTTGAAGAGAAATGTTACCCACCTGGCTATTCCTGAGTCTGGCTATGAGGTAGATTTGATACTGCATGGTTGGAAAACTGAATTCTCTGAATTCAAATAGAGCTAAGGATGTTTTATTCTCTCATTTGGGCCCTAAATCAAGTTCCTGTTTTATATCTGGGCCCTGCAGTATTTTCTGTCTTCCAGACTATGGGCCATTCACCTATAGTTGGTAGCAAACAGCGAGTACCAGCCAATGTCACCACATCGTTCCCTGGATGCAGCCTGTGTTCAGTTCCAGTCAACTTCCTCTTTGGGACCCCCTCGAGCCAGGGACAGCTCTATGCCCTTGCCAGCAGGAAGCAGTTTTAGAAGATGAGACCTTTGCCCCTTACTCCAAAAGAATTTGGGTCCCATTTGTTTGAGGGGGGAATGATGGGGTCAGAATCTGGGCCCCAGAAAGGAAAAACCCAGGACTTTCCCACATGGCCAAATCTCTGGCTTTCGCATGAGGCTATAATCCCATCAACTGGCCTTTCATTGTGACTATACCCAATCTCCCCTTCATTGTCTTGCCTCCCTATGGCCCCAGGCCATAGGGATCTTCACAATAATGCTTTGAAGTGAGTAGGACAATTATTATTAGTCCTGTCTTACATAGGACATAGGCCCACCCTTGGTAACTCTATTACCTCATGGACTACTTGTCCTCTCCTAGATCCCTCCCATAGTCTTTCTGTATATAAGGTCCATCTTGTCTCCATTAAGATGCTCTGATTTCTAAAATCTAGCCACTGCTTTGATTCTTAAAATCTAGTCACTGCTTAGATTTTTATAATCTAGCCACTGCTTACTCATGTTCAGACTCTTAGAGTCTGCCCAATATGACGGATGTTCTAATAAACCTTGTCTTTGGCTGAAAGAAGATTTGGGTTGAATTCTGTCAGGCAGGACCCATGTGTTGTGATTTTGAGGTCCCAGCACCCCAGCACCCCTAAACCGCATCACAACTGCCTCCAAAAAAGAAAAAAAAAGTATTTATAAGATCTCTCTATTGTTTCTCAGTCCTCTATTAAAATGAAGGATGAACAACAATAACAATTGTTTATTGGATTAAATCCAAACTCTTCATCCCAGCATTTAACACTTTCTCAATCCCACCCCCAACCTATTCAATTTAGAGATTATTACACCCCAGTGAACCCCACCTCTGCTCAGAGTTGGACTAGTCTTCCAACTGTCCAAAAAGACTATAAACAATTCTATCTCCACACACCTTTGCTAATGCTTTCCTCCCACTTGAAGTGCCTTCTCCCTCCCTTTTTCATCAATTCAAATCATATCATTCCTTTAATACCTTCCTCAAGAGCCACTTTCTATTACTTTTTCTGTCCAAAAGGAGGGGTGCTGGGCCAGATGATCTCTTGAGATTCCTTAGAACATGAGGATCTCTCAGTCTCTTCCATTAATTCTCCCCTTCTTAAACCTCATCTATAATGATCTTTCCCTACTCTCAATTGCACTATGATTCAGAAATGCACAGTTTAGCACTTTCTCATATCTTACCTTATACTGTCAGTGGTATGAACAATAATGATGATGATGTTCTTAATAACTTACATTTGTATCATGCTTGATAGTCATAGAGTGCTTTCTTATACATCATCTCATTGCTCTTCACAATAATGCTTTGAAGTGAGTAGGACAATTATTATTAGTCCTGTCTTACATAGGACATAGGGGCAACTAGATGGCACAGTGAACAGAGTGCTGGGCCTGGAGTCAGGAAGACTCATCTTCATGAGTTCAAATCTGGCCTCAGACACTTACTAACTGCTGTGTCATCCTGGGAAAATCACTTAACCCTGTTTGCCTCAGTTTCCTCAACTATGAAATAAACTGGAGAAAGAGATGGCAAACCATTCTAGTATCTTTGCCACTAAAATCCCAAATGAGGTCACCAAAGAGTTGGACATGACTGAAATGACTGAACAACAATGCATATGAGATAATGGAGGAGCTTCAGAGAAAATTCTAATCATCCTGAACTTATCCAAGGCTGCACAATCAGTAAGGGAACATAGGTAGGGCAAGAACCCAGATCTTCAATTACAAGTTTTGTGTTCTCTCAACTATACTGCTTCAGTTGCTAAATCCTCATGAACCTTGCCTCCCCCACTATAGTGCAATATCCTTAAGGGAAGTAATGATATGTTTTCATTCTTTTGTATCACACCATAGTACCCAGTGTACTGCAAAGTACATAGTAAATCCCTAATAAATGCCATCATTCAACTATTTGACTGGAGGGTTTACATTGAATGAGTTGCATTCCCTTCTATGAGCACTTGTTGAGTAAGCAACACTGCTTTTCCTTCTCCTCTCCCACCACAAGGTTGTACACTCCTGACCTCTCCCCTCTCAAATGTCAAAGCATTGGTGAGACAGATAATGTCACTCATCTGATGGTTGATGCAGGGATCTGTCTAATCCAATGTCTCTTCTTTACCATCTCCTTTCTTTTCTTTCAGGAGCACATGTTGTTATTGTTTTTTTGTTCTTCATTTTCAAAGAGGACCAATGACATCACAGAATGATGTCTTGACTTTAATGTGAATTGGATTTAGGTGAGGCAGAGTTGCACAAAGTCTTCAGTCTCACTCTCCCTTCCAGAGTCACTGAAGTCCGGTGGCAAGATAAAAGTCAAGATGACTGGTGATGGCCCTAGGGTGCAGTGGATGACCTTGGTGTCTTTGATGCTTAACCAAACTCTAAGCACTTCACAGTGCTTTAGCTGCCTACATGGTCATTAGAACAAATTATTCTCATCTACTCATTGTGGCAGGGGAGGTTTTCACATGCTTGGGGTAGACATCTCACATCAGAGGATATAAAATTTGTAAGAACCTTAGAGATCATGGTCTAACACCTTTATTTTATAGGTAAGGAAACTGAAGCCAGTAAGTCATATATCTCTTCTTTTTCTTTTAAAAAATAAGTTTTTAATGATATCTTTTCTTTTTATGACACCTACATTTCCCTCTCCCTTCTATTCCCCATGAGAGCAATTAAGAGGAAGCAATTATATGGAAGAATAGAAAGGGGAAAAGCAGTTAAGCAAATCTAAGCAATATATCAGAAAAGTCTGACATATACAGTGTTCCATAGCCATAGTCCTTCACTTCTTTTAAGAAGTCAAGGATAGTTAGGTGCCTTTGCATTATCTCTTCTTTGAGTCCTTCTCTTTCTTTTACCGCTAATAGATTAGCTAATTTCACCTCTTTTTGCACCAACACAAATTCTTATTAACCCCTTCTGTCTTTTTCAGCTCTTGTCAAATTATAGTTAGTAAAATTTTTATTTACTTTTTCCATTTCTCCACTCTGAAGGAAAAAAAAACATTTTATTGATGCCTTTTGTCTTGGTTTTTTTGTTTGTTTGTTTGTTTGTTGTTAGGCAATTGGGGTTAAGTGACTTGCCCAGGGTCACACAGCTAATAAGTGTCAAGTGTTTGGTCTGAGGCTGGATTTGAACTCAGGTCCTCCTGACTTCAGGGCCCGTGTTCTATCCACTGTGCCACCTAGCTGCCCCTATTTTGTCTTTATGTTATAATCATTTCTTCAAAAAAAAAAAAAAAGACAACTCTTCCATTCTCCCCCTTTTCCCACTCCCTTGAATCTTTTCCTTGCAACAAAGAAATACTCTCCACTATATTTGTGAATGAAAACATGTCTCTAATCAGGTTGATTAGGATTAGGATAAGCATTAGGATAATCTATTTGAATCAGAAAAGAAAAGTCATACATGTTTTGAAGTAAAATTCGTCAGAATAAAGAGTCAATGCTATTGCCTTTTAAAGCTCGAAAATCTTCAAAATAGCCTTCAAAATCTCTATTAAATTCTCCTTGATTTTTATTTAAATCTCTTTTTTTAAAAAAATGAATCAAGACCCCAGATAAAGTTTTTAAAACCTCTTTCTTATTCAATATTATTGTGTTTTTGTTTTAGTTACTGATCTGCAATAATAGTTGCTAATATTATTCATTGTAAATGACCAGTGTTTTGGCTCCATTATGTGGCCTAGCCCCGGAACCTAACTATCATTTCTAATTATCTTCCATTTTGTTTCTATGGGAAAATGTTTTCCAGGTGCTAAACAATAGATTCTAAGCTTAGATAAGATCAGATGCACTTATGGTGGTATGGACATAGACCAACTAACTCAACAAATTACCATTTGGAATATAGCCCATTTATAATTTAAGGCTGCTGTATATTGAAAGGTTGTAAATTCAGGTGCATGGTAAGGCTGATGTAGGCCAAAGATGCTATTAATTAGAATGTAGTGGCTGTTTATTTGTTTAACTTGACCCTGGGCCATCCTGCAGTTTCTGAACCCTTGAAACCATCTGGAACAACAATGCACAAGGTTAAAATTCTCCCACTCTGTAATTAACAGAGGAAGGATATACTTACTCTAGCTGCCCAGATTCAGACCCTCTGCTATTGGAGAGAAGAGAGAGGGTGAAAGACAACATAGACATTATCCCAAAGCTCTAAAGAAAGGAGTTGAAAAAGTGTTGCATGGAGTGGAGATAAAAATCACAGCATTTCAGATGACACTTCCCTGTAAGCTAACATATAAAGTATACTGTACTCTGAGCCCACTATCTCAGAGCTAGACCACTACATCTTCTCCACAGATTTGCAGCAGGTACCATGAGGGGTTTGGTGGTTTGTCTTTTGAGGGTGTCATAGGCTTGAGTTTATGTTTCCCCCATTGTTAGTCACCAATGACTAGACCATAATTCTATTTAACAACTTCACATCAATTAACTTTTACAAGGAGATATTTAATTTGATGATAGCAATAACAAAAAAAAAAAATTCTCCCAACCACTCAGAGCACATTCTTTCCTTATCCCACCTTGATCCCTGGAGAGATTGGGCTTAGACTTAGTTTAATTCCTATATAGCATTGATTCCACAAGTTCACATCCAAATGTCTTGTTATTATTTGTCTTTTATTTTCAAAAAGGACCAGTGCCATCACAGGATGATGTCTGGATTCCCATATGAATTGCATTTAAGTGTGGTAGTCAGCCTTACTCTCTTTTTTAGAATCATTGATGTCCAGCGGCAAGACAAAAGTCAGAACACTTGGCAATGACCCAGGATGCAGTTGATGACCTTGATGTCTTCACTGCCTGACCAAGCTCTAAGCACTCCACAGCACCTGCTTCAACCACCTTCATGGCCATTGGAACAAATTGTTCTCATCCATCCATATGTGTCCAGTTATGACATAACTAACTGATGGATGAATTTTCATCTAATTTACCACTGGGGTGGGTCCCAAAGGTCATTCTTCACCCTTCAGGAGATGGCAAAACCTAGAAACTGGGACCAGCACATCTGGAAATTCTCTCTCCTGACTTTTCTAAATCTACAAGGTCATAGTCTCCAGTCCCTTCTAAAAAGGAAAAGAATAAATTCAGAGACAGAGGAGTGAGGCTGTATAATCACCAAACATCAGCCTCTGGCAGGAGGAGGCTCAAGGCATCTCTCCTAACAGCATTGCCTCTTACTAGACTCCATCAATGGAGGAGTCAAACCAAGAAAGAGCAGCTGAAGAGAAAAATGGTCAAAGTCTATCTTGCTGGTGAATTTTGAAGGTACTCCCACTTCTGACCATGGAGCCAATCAAACAGCCTTCTTCTAACCTTGAAGGTAGTAGAGCCAATTAGAGGATGTCTATGCATGCTCCAAAGTCTTTCCCCGGTACTTCTATTACATATCAACCCGACTCTTCCAGAAGCTGACTTCCTGACTTTCTTCTTCTTTTTTTTTGGTGAGGCAATCAGGATTAAGTGACTTGCCCAAGATCACACAGCTAGTAAGTGTCAAATGCCTGAGGTCAGATTTGAACTCAGGTCCTCCTGACTCCAAGGCTGGAGCTCTATCCACTGTACCACCTAGCTGCCCCCTGAGGTGCTCTTCCAGTATTCTAGTACTCCATTACTTTAAAACTCCAAACAAGCCCTGAGAAGCACACATAGATGTACATAATCAGTCCTTCCCATGGAAACAAACAAAAGCACCTTGGCTCCTGGGCCTTCACTGCCCAGAGTCTTTAGGGAGACAAGAGCTGCAGGAGACTAAAGTTAGATCAGAAGAAGGTTCTCCAAGGATTCATTGCTTCATTTTGTAGTACATATCCATGGCACTGGAGCTTCCTAGACAAGCCCTTTACTAATCTCTCTAATGGGGACAGTAAGTTCATATGCTGAGAAGAGTATTTTATTTTTGTCAGCGGTTCTGATCAGGGAACAGTTGCATTTGAAAATATTTTGTTGCCCAGAAATGGAATGAATCTGTATGATTACGGTAATGATTATAGCTGGAATTGACCTTTAGCACTTTGCCATTGATTTTTTCTCATCAATATCATAATCATCAACAAACATGAAAACTTCAGTATTTTTGTTGTTGTTTAGTCATTTCTTTTGTACTTGACTCTTTGTGACCTCATTTGGGATTTTCTTGGCAAAGATACCAGAGAAGTTTGCCATTTTGTTCTCCAGCTCTTTTTATAGATAAGGAAACTGAGGCAAAGAGAGTTAAGTGACTTTCCCAGGGTCACACAACTAGCAAGTGTCTGAAGCCTGATTTGAACTCAGGTCTTCCTGACTTCAGGCCTGGTGTTCTATCCACTATGTCAGGTAGCTGCCTTCTAAAAAAAATTAAGCATTTGTTTTTGTTCACTCGTGTCTGACTCTTCGTGATCCTATTTGGGGTTTTCTTGGCAAAGACACTGGAGCAGTTTGCTATTTCCTTCTCTAGCTCATTTTACTGATGAGGATCTGAGGCAAACAGGGTTAAGTGACTTATCCAGGGTCACATAGCTAGTAAGTGTCTGAGGCTGGATTTGAACTCGTGAAGATGAGTCTTCCTGACTCCATACCCAGTATTCTATTCATGTACCAATATGTAAAGAACAAAAAAAGGGTTGTATATAAAACTGTGAACTTTGGTTATATTTAACTTGTTTTTTTATTGTATATTAAATTTAAGCTTGTCTTTAAAAGAGTGGATAGAGAAATGACTGAAATGACTGAACAACAACAAAAAATTACAGTTTGTGTCCCTTTTTGAATTTTCTTCTGTGAATTTTTTAATGTTTTAATGATGCTCTTTTCTTTCCTTCTTTTTTTCTTGTACATGTATCACTACCTACTAATTAAGTGGTACAGTGGATAGAGCCCTGGGTCTGGTGTAAGAAAGACCTTAGTTCAAATTCAATCTCACTTATTAACTGTGTGATTGTAAACAAGTCACTTCATCTGTAAAATGGAGATAATAATAGCACCCACCTCCCAGGGTTGTTGTGAGGATCAAATGAGATAATTGTAAAGTACTTAGCACAGTGCCTGGCACATAGTAAGAGCTATATAAATGTTAGCTATTATTATTACTAACTGAACATACCTATTAAAAGCTTTCCTTGGTAAGAGAAAAGTATAATCAAGAAAACAAACTGACACACTAGTCATGTTTGAAAATGTCTATCTCATTCTGTACATCTCTAGTCTGTCACCTTTCTTCCAAGAGATGAGAAGAAAGCATGAATTTTCTAAGCACTTTGTAGATAAAAATGAGTCCTTGTACTGTCCCAAGAGACAGTCGTTACATCATCACTGGATTATGGATGAGAAATGGGGCACTTTAAAGGCTTATGTAACTAATGGTGACACCATGAGTCACAGTCTAAACTGAAGCTATCACAAGTTGGGGGCAGGGCTGATGCCTTTGCATTAGGCCTAATTTTTTTAAATTAATTTATTTTGATTTATCAACAATCACTTCCTAAGCGTTTGAGTTTTACATTTTTCTCCCCCTCCCTCCCCAAGATGGGGCACAATCTGATATAGGCTATACATAAACATTCCTATTAAACATATTTTCACATTAGTGATACTGTAAGGAAGAATTAGAACCAATAGGAGGAACCACCAGAAAGAGGAAACAAAACACAACAGAAGAAAAAAATAGCAAATAATATGCTTCGATCTGCATTCAAACTCCATAGTTCTTTCTTTGGATGTGGATAGCATTTTCCATCATGAGGCCTTTGGAGATGTCTTAGATCCTTGCATTGCTGAGAAGAGCTAAGTCTATCAAAGTCAGTCATCACACAATGTGGCTGTTATAGTGTACAACATTCTCCTGGTTCTGCTCACTTCACTCAGCATCAGTCCATACAAGTCTTTCCAGGTTTTTCTGAAGTCAGCCTGTTCATCATTTCTTATAGCACTGTAGTATTCCCTTACATTCATATACCACAACTTGTTCAGCCATTCTCCAATTGATGGGCATCCCCTCAATTTCCAATTCTTTGCCACTGCAAAAAGAGCTGCTATAAATATTTTTGTACATGTGGGTCCTTTTCCCATTTGTATGATCCTTTTAGGACACAGCCCTAAAAATGCTATTGCTGGGTCAAAGGGCATTAGGCCTAATTTAGGGAGAGGTAAACAAGTGTGGTAGAAAAATGCATTGGACTTAAGATTCAGAAGACAAGAGTTCAAATCACAGCTTGGCTATTATTCAATTAATCTTGAGAAAGTCATCTAATCTCTTAGAGTCTTTAGTTTCTTTATTTGTAAAATGGATATAATTGTAACATTTGCTACTTATCTCACAGGGTCTGGAAAGCAGTTTGCAAACTGTGAAATGATAAAGAAAATGGAATTGTTGTTTCTGGGAAGCAGCATGGTACAGGTGGGAAAAATGCTGGATTTGGAGACAGAGATCTCGTTCAGATCTTGAGTCTGCCATTTTTTAATTTTGTAATCTTGGGAAGTTCCATAATTTCATTGGACCTCAGTTTCCCAAACAGTAAAATGAGTATTTTCAGTAGATGACCTGTTTGTTACATTATTGATATCTAATTTTTTTTTGTCCTACTTTCAGATCCATATCCCATTAGAAGTACAGGGATGATACCTCTCTGTGATTAGAGGTGTTCAATAGTCCCCCAGGGAGAGAACCCTCCTTGGGACTCCTAATCCAGGACAGTAAACAAAATTCTAATCAAGACAGAATTCACAGAGTAACCAAATCCCAGGGTCAGAGGAGTATCAGGAGGAGATGGTAGCAGTAGTCCAAGGCCAGGATTATTAATACTGAGGACATCAGGATAACTCATGAGAGAAGGGAGCAGCAGTGATTGCCAAAGTAATGGCATACAACTCCTCCACACAATATAATATTATATTATGGCAGCTATGCGTTAATCATACCTCCTGTTTTCTTTGCCGTATTACTCTGGGCCTGAACGGTTACATAAAAAGCAGTGTGTGTGTGTGTGTGTGTGTGTGTGTGTATTTGGGGATCATAAGTGATATCTCAAGTATGGGGAAAGGGCCCATTTCTTCAAAGAAGTTGGAGACTTTGGGTATGGAATACTGTATATAATGTCAGAGTTTTAGATGTTGATTAATTTTGCTGAACTGTTTTTCTACTCTTTCTGATTCTTTGTTATAACAGACAACTCTTTGGAAGGGAGAGGAGGAAGAGATACATTGGGAAAAGTAGGTGATGTGAAAACAAAAGATGTCAATAAAAATTTAATTAAAAAAAAGAATGAGGGAAATTATTTTCCTAATTCCTTCCCCAGTTATGGGACTCCTCTGCCTGTGTTTTTGTGGATGTTGACCCCTCCCACACTGGAATCAAGAGAGTAGGGCAAGAAGATCAATGCTGTTTACTTGGCTATACTATGAAACAGTGCTGTATAGGAACCTTAAAAAGCACAGGTGTGTTGATAGATTTTGTTCACCTGCTTTGTTGTTTTTTAATCTTTGTTATAAGAGTAGGGAAGGTGAGAGGGACATATTTGGAAATAAATGTGATGTAAAAGCAAAATACATCAATAGAAGTTAAAAAAAGAAATCAGATATGATGACGCAAAAATCATGCCAGTGAGTTAAGCAGCCATGATCCCTGCCCCCAGTGTATTCATTGCAATGTTTAGAGCAGGAATGGACAACCTGTAGCCTCGAGGTCACATGGGGCCCTCTAGGTTCTAATGTCCTTTGACTGAACCCAAACTTCACAGAACAAATCCCCTTAATAAAAGGATTTGTTCTGTAAAACTTGGACTCAGTCAAAAGGTTGTACTCAAGGACCTAGAGGGCCCCATGTGACCTCAAAGCTGCAGGTTCCCCACCCCTGGTTTAGAGAGTCAGGGCATTATAACAGAAAGACATTGAACTAGAATCAAAAGATCTGGTTCCTAGTTCCCACTACATGCTTTGTAAGAAATAAACAAACAACAGTGAGTGGGACAGGGACAGGACCTGTGATTTTGTCAATTAGAGAACTCTCAGATGAGGAAATTCCCTTTACCAATGCACGTTGGAACCTTCTTTACAATTTATAGCCTTAGAGACTTAACTTTGTTGTTTGTCCTTCATTTCTGAAGAGGACCAGTGACATCATAGGGTGATGTCTTGACTTGGGAGTTAATTGGATTTAAATGAGATAGAGTTGCACAAAGTCATCAGCCTCACTCCCTCTTTCAGACTCATCAAAGCCCAGTGGCAAGACAAAAGTCAAGATGACTGGTGATGGCCCAGGATGCAGTGGATGACCTTCACATCTTCAATGTCTGACCAAGCTCTATGCACTCTATGAAGCATCTACTTCAGCTGCCTTCATGGCCTTTGAGACAAATTGTTCCCCTCCACCCATTCCACAGGGGGAGGTTTTCACATGCTCGGGGAGTAGACATCCCCTAACTCACCAATGGGTCTGAGGTCTTTCAGTTTCTTCCAACCTGCTTTAGTCCATCTGCCAAGACAGTTTTACTGGGGTCTGGCCACTGATCATGCTATAGCTTTTTGGAGCCACAGGTGAAAGGATTCATGACAGGTGGACACCAGAAGTGTTACTAAAGTTCACTGACTTAACCATCATTATTTTGAGTCCTTCTCCACACCTTTTTGAAGTCCCATCTTTTCATCTGGGAAGCCTAAGCCAAATAGATTGCCAGCTGGAAGATTCTTTTTTCATGAACTGTAGCATACTGGTTTCTTTCTTCCATCAAGGAATGGGAGGGTCCCCCAAGGGACCACTCAGGGTTTATCACAATCACTCTAAAGTATGAGAAAGTCCTTTCAACACTGGGATACCATAAAAGCAGCCAGGAGGATCAACATCCCCAAAGGCCCAAGCAATGAATCACCTTGTCCTTTGAGTCCCTGAAAGTTTCAAAGAGATGCCTTGGGGGCATGCTCCTTGGGCTAGCCTCTATAGGCTCATTCAGCCTTGCTATACTAGTAACACTGTCAGGAAGAAAGAGAGAGAGAGAGAGACAGAGAGACAGAGAGAGAGACAGACAGACAGACAGACAGGGAGACAGAGAGAGAGACAGACAGAGAGAGAGAGAGAGAGGAAGAAAGGGGAAGGGAGAAGGAAAGGAAAAGAAAGAAAGCAAACAAGGAAGGAAGAAAAAAAGAAGAAAGAATAAAATAAAGAAAAAAAGAAAAGAAAGGAAGAAAGAAAGAAAAGAAGGAAGGAAGGAAAGAAGGAAGATGGGTAGTCTGGCACACTCTGTTCTTGGCTTCCTTTTTTTTTGTGGTTCACTGGTCATTCCTTAATAATACGTTCCAGGATTTTACCAAGGATGGCTTATTTTTCACCAAGGCTAACAGGTTCTGCTCTTCTCAGTTTTTAGAACATGTGCAAAGTAAATACCAGAAGAACATTGGTTGAAATACTTCCAGAGTGAAAATCACTGCCTTGCAACACACCCCTCCTTTCCACTTCCTTGCATGTCTCTACTAGGAAAGTCAGACTGGAGACAAATACAGAATTGGGCGATGGCAGAAAAACTGGAGGACATTTTAGAAAGCTTTGTGGTTTCCCCTCAATGAAGCAGTCAGGCACAGAGGACATCAAATCTATCTTCTTCTAGCACTTCTTGTCTCGGCTCAAGCTTCCCCTTTTTTGTTCTTGGAAACCCTTGGCTCCTTCCGGCAGCTCACAGCTGGAACCTTCCTGACACCGAAAGGGTGAGGGTTACACAGAGCTGCCAGAGTTCAAGTACATCAGAGTCTTCAATCTGGCATGGCAGGAGCAAGGAGAGTACACCTGCTGATGGATGTGGCAGTGGTGCCCTTGTCCTAGCAGCCATTTTCTTCCCCCTTTCATCTATTCCCCAGTACTCTTTTGGAAAACTTTCACCTTTACTTTTGTGTGTGAGAAAATCAAAGCTCAGAGATGTAAAATTATTTATTCAAAGTTCCACACATAATCATTGGCACTTATTAAGTAAGGGCATCATATGTTAGAGACAATAAAAATGAGATAATTTAAAGAAACGATGGATCTTAAAGATCCATCCATTTGGCAGGAGTACACTGACCTTAGGGGATTGTTCTCCAACTATAAAATGGGCATAAAGATAATACCTACCTCAAAGGATTTTGTGAGGATCAAATGAGATAATATTTGTGAAGTGGTTAACATAGTGCCTGGCACATAGTAGGTGCTTTATAAATGTTTGTCCCCTTTCCCTATCTGTTGCCCTAGGCAGTAGCATTCATGAAAGTCTCATTAATTTACATGCACATTAATTTGAGATGTAAAGAGCTGCCCAAATCAACATCTCACAAATCAGCACAAACTTTTTATTAAACCGAACATGATTTTTTAAATTAAATCTAAACACAAATATTCAAGTGAGATTGTAAGTCAATGCCATTATTAACATAGACATTTATGGCATAAAAGAGAGTGCCCTTGGAGTCAGGAAGACTTGTCTTCATGTTCTGCCTCTTATACATACTGGTTACTAACTACCTTTGTCTATTTTGTCTTACTACCTATCTGTCTGATGACAGATTTGAACTCAAGTCTTCTTGATTCCAGGCCCAGCTCTAGAACCTGAGTCACACTGCCTTTTCTCTATCATCTATCCACTCATCCACTCATCCATCCATCCATCCATCCATCCATCCATCCATCCATCCATCCATACATCTATCGATCTATCTATCCATCTCTCTCTCTCTCTCTCTCTCTCTCTCTCTCTCTCTCTCTCTCTGTCTCTCCCTATCATCTACCTATCTCCATATCTGTTCAGGTTATTGGAAGGAAAATAAAAATATGTTTTGGGGAATATTTTGTGGGATGATAATTCATGTAGTTCATTGCTCGATTTCCTTAAAGATCAACTAGAATAACATTTTTAATAAGAGATGTAGCCAAATATAAGTTTTACAAACATTATTATCATTAGAAGATTGCTATTTAAAATATAAGTTTTAGAAATGTCATTATCATTAGGGGGTATTTATTGTTGTTAATTTATAAAGCAAATATAAGTTTTATCAATGTCATTATCATTAGAATGTTGTTCTTTAAAAAAAGGAAAGAAAAAAAATCCTCACTTCTGGAACATCTATGAATGTTTCATGAATACAAATCCTTTCTGAGATAGGCAATTTCTCCTCTTACAAAGATTTATAGGATCATGGAACAGCAGATCTCCTAATAAGTTCCTTATATACATTTTAAGCCAGGGTCCTGAATTCCAAATCTCATTCTCAGATACCCTTTCCTTAACTAGCTCTTTGCTTCCCAAATCTGTCTTTCAACTGAAATTCTCACCTTTAATCAGCAGAAGTGATAAAAAAAAAAGACCTGTGAGGTTAAGTTTCTTCAACTGGACTGAATAATTGTTCTAGGAATTGGTAGTAGTTCCTACTCTCTCCTACAACTCTTAGGAAGTAGCCTGTCATGTCCCAGATACATGCCCAAAAAGACAACGGACCTTTATATTGTCCAATCATGCATGCTCAAAACTATTTTTGAATGGTTCCAGGGACAAAATCCACTAGTGAACATATAAGAAAACAGAAAAGAGTCCACCAAAATCTGAAGGGGCCAAAAGTCAAGTGCATACCAAGTCCTTTGGGCTTTGTGCCACAATGCTAGCCAACAGTTGGGCAAATCATTCTGAACCCATGATTCAGCATTTCCTGTGTACCCTGCTCCATTCTGGTCAGCTTGGGCAGAGAAAACACACGGCTGCCTCCAGTTTCTGTGGTCATATTGATTGGTTGCTCCAGTGTGAAAGCTGTGCCTTCCTGGAGGTGACTGTAGTTTTCCCATTTTATTAAGTTCAATGAAAGTTGTTACATGAAGTTGTTGGAGGAGCTGAGGTTCTGCCCTGATATGACCTAGAACCCATCCACTTCAGGGCATTGCAGAAAATTCAATTTACCAGTGTTTCATCCTTTGATGTTCAAATTCATGTGTTTTTAAAATAAACATACTTGTTATTAATGAAGTTCTGTGCATGATCTCAAAATGAAAGATACTGTTATTTAAGAAACTTTTCTAATATATTCCATTATTCTTTTAAAAATACTTTTCCCCTTGAGGATTACACAGGACTTAGTTTACTTTGGACAAATAACAAAAGCTTAGAATTTAGCTCAAAAGCATAAGATGAAAAAAATAGTCTTGTTAATTATTATAAGACTATAGGCATTAAATTATTATACAAAATGAATAGTCATGTTCTTAGCAATAATATTACCAATGAAAATGGAATATGTAGCAAATTCTTAACTATAAGGAATGCTATAGGATAAAGGATGTCTAGGATATTCTTATTTGTACCATTAGAATGTAATGATGTGCAGAGATAATCCCAACGTCAGTTCTTGAGTGGGGCAGTGGTGAGGATGGAAATCTTTAGTTTCCCAAATGCAGAGGCACAAACAAACCAAATCAACACAGTTAATGTTTCATCATTAGAATTAAATTCTTGGGTTTGAAAAGTAAGTGCATTTGAAGTTAGGGTTGAAAAATACAATTCATTCAGTCTCTTGCTATGTCAGAGCTCGCTACCAATCACTTTCTCCTTCTTGTCAAGTGTCAAGTAATAGAAGTCAAAGATAGTCAAAGACGTCACGGATGATGTTTGGTATTTTTTCTGTAAATCTTCATTCTGACCTTGACACATAGATATCTAGGATCAAACATCAGGCCTCATATGCAACTTGAATGAACATGTACTGGCTTGTATTTGACTTCTTTTGGTATTTAAGTATTTAAGACAGTCCTCTTACTGCTAGATTAGTATAGAACCTTAAGAAATAGAATGTTGTACTAGAGTAAGAAATCTGGGATTCATAAGAAAATAATCCAACAAAAGAAGGGGGATAAAAGAACAGGCTTAAACATGAAGCAATGAGATTTTAGACAAATAAGACTTTATTAGCTTTATTGTTATTACACTTAACTCTAAAGCTCAGGAGACAATATTTCCACTTAAATATGTTGTCAAAAATGTTCAAGAATTTCTGAAATAAAGATAATTCCTGAGAATTATATAAGAAAGACACAATATAAGTGGAATTAAGATAAAATGTCTAAAGTATTTTTGAAACCTTAAAGAGCTTTATAAATGCTGATGCTAATTATTGTTGTCAGTATGGGAACTCCTGATGTAGAAACGCCCTTCACCAATGCATATGGGTAGCTCACATGGAATTTATATTGTCCTAGAATATTCAGAGGTTAAATGGCTTGCCCAGGGTTACACAGCTAGGAGCTTTCACAAGTAGGTCTTGAACTGAGGTCATCCTAAGTTCCAGGCTGGCCCTAAATCCACTGATCAACCCAGCCACTAGACTGCCTCATTGACTGTCTGGCCAAGCTACTAAAATAAGTGAGCAAACTATTCTCTGTCTATCCTAGAGTATTTCCTCCAGCTGGGCTGGTGTCTTTCCAGTAGTGAATCCCTAGAGATGCTTCTTAGCCCTGGCCAGCTCTGAAAATCCCACTTCCTTCCACCTGCAAGGCCCTCCCTGAGTTATCAGCAGAGCATCTCCCTTTGGGAACCTTTCTACCATCCTTCCTTTTATCTTGGGTCCCACTTACCCAGATCTCCAGCGGGAGGAAAGAGTTTTCTAACTTCTGCTCTAGTCTGTTCTTCTAGTAGTCCCTAAAATAAATGCATAACCCCTTTTCAGGTTTTCTAAGAGTATTTGCCATTAATAGTTACAAGTAAATTGAAGGGGGGGAGTTAAAAATCCCAAAGAAAAATGTAAGATTATAAAAATGACCACGTCATTTTAGAAGTAGACTGTGGGACCACAGAGAGCTGGAAGGGACTTTAGAATCTGTCTAGTTTCACTCCTCTCAATTTATAGGTAAAACTGAGACCCAGGGAGATAAGAGTTGGAGGTGCCTATGGGACACCCAGTTGGAAATGTGTAACATATAGCTGGGACCAAAGCTTAGGAGAGAAGTTAGAGTTCAACATATGGAGCTAGGAATTGTCAGCATGGGGATGATCTTTAGAGTCATGATTTGATGGGAGATGATGAGATCATCACATGAAAGGGAGTAGAGAGAAGAGAAGCCCCAGGACAGAACCTAGAAGCACATTCAAGTTTAAGAGGAGGTGACTCCAGAATACAATACCTAAAAAAAGGTGCCAGGAACCCCAGGAAGCCTTGGTTAGGAACATTAATGATGACTCATCAAAGAAGCCTGAAAAACAGGATTGGCATAGGTAGGAGCAAAACAAGGAGGGAGTGCAGATGCTGAGAGAGAAGAGACTATTCTGGAAAAGGGGGTTGGTCAGCCATGTCAGAGAGGTCAATAAAAATGAAGACTGGAAAGAAAAGGCATTCAGGTCAGTCAATTAAGAGATTTTTGGTAAAGTTGGAGAAGGCAGTTTCAGATAAATGAAGGGAAAGGGGCTGAGAAATGAGCAGAAGGAGAAGTGGCATCAAACTCAGATGACTTTTCCTAGGAGTTTGCCTTCAAAAAGGAGAAGAGATATAGGCTGATAGCTTGAGGGTATCTATAACTCTGATCTTCAATGAAAGTTTCAACAGAGCCAGGTCTTGAAATGGCTCCCCTTCTTCCCTGACACCTTTTCTTATATGTTGTGTCCTGGAATCAGCTCCTCTTAAACTTGGTTTCTGGATTAGGCTTTCAAGAATCCATCTGGGGTGGATTCGAGTGGGCAATGCTGCTAGGGGTCTCTGGCTCTTGTAGAATCTGTTTTCTAGTCCTTTCTCTCTCTGGGTGTGGGGCTTTTGCTTAAAGAAGGCACTTCCCTATTTTGTCCCAAAGATTTCTTCCCTGCTCTGTTATGTAATTGACCTTACAGCTGCCTCCTTGTCCTCCCGAGAGGTCTTAATGGCTCTGGCCCTTTGGAAGTCCTACATTTGGCCTCATTCTTCCAAGTCTGTTCTCTTAATAAATACTTGTTGACTTGATTTGACTCTGTATAATCATTATTAGATTCATTTATCCAGTCCTAACTTCTCTCTTAATCTCCAGACTTGCATCTCTAATTTTCTATTGGACATCTCAAACCAGATGTCTCATAGCTATCCCAAATAGAACTCAACTTTTCCTCCAAGCCCTCCCCTTTTTTCAACTTTCTTATTATTATTGAGGGCACCACCATCCTCCCAATCACCAAAGCTCACAACCTAGCAGTCATCCTTGCTTCCTAACTCTCTCTCACTCCCTTCCCAACCCCCCATCCAATCTTTTGACAAGCCTGTTGACTTTACCTTTATGTGTAAAAGATAGTATCTCATACATGTCCCCTTCTCTTTTCTTACATTGCCACGACCCTGGTTCAGGCCCTCATCACCTTATACCTGGGCTATTGTAATAGTTCACGATTGGTCTTCTTGTCTCAAATCTCTCCCCACTATAGTTCATCCTCCACTCAGAAGTCAAAGTGATCTTACCAAAGTGCAGATCTGACCATGTCACATACACTCCACCTTCATTCTTTTCAATCTGTTCTCTATTACTCCCATGATTAAATAGAAAATCCCCTGTTTGGCATTTAAAGTCCTTCATATCTTGACCTCCTCCTACCATCCCAGTCTTCTTATGGCTTACTCTACCCTCCACCTCCAGTGACAGTGGCCTCCTTGCTGTTCTTCAAACAAGACCCTTTGTCTCCTGACTCTGGGTATTTTCACTGGCTCCCCCTCATGCCTGGAATGCTCCCCCTTTTCATCTCTGCTTCCTGGGTTCCCCAGCTTCCTTTATTTCAGTTAAAATATTACATCTACAAGAAACCCTGTCCAATTACCCTTAAAGCTAATGTCTTTACTCAATTGATTATTTCCATTTTACACTGTATGTATCTTTTTTGTATGTAATTGTTTACATGTTGCCCCCCCCTAAAAAAGTGAGCTCCTTAATAGCAGGGGCTATCTTTTGCTTTGTTTTGAATTCTCTGAGTTGAGCATATTGCCTGGAACCCAGGAGATGCTTAATAAATTCTTGTTCACTTGACTCTGCCTGTTGAAATTTTATCTATTCTGGAAGACCCAATTCAAATCAAACTTCCTTTATAAAGCTTACCACAATGTTCTTCCCAGACCCTGCCAAGAACATGACTCCCTCCTCTGCAGAACACCCCTTATATTTCATGCCTTTCTTATGACAAGCATGCTTATTTGATAATCCAAATTGTTTGTGTAATTGTATTATTGTGACTAATTAGAGCATAAGTGCTTTGAGGTCCGACACTGTTTCTTATTTGTCCTTTTATATCCCACAAGGTACATCATCTTCCCATCAGTAGGGGCTTAATAAATAAAATAAAATGATTGAGTCCTCAGGGTGAAATAACTTCTTTACATTCATTTTTTTCTTCCTTGATACCTATAATTTTTAAAAGTTACATATAATGTATGTATATATAACATATATATGTCTTCAAACTGAACCCTGACTCAATTCCACTTCTGTTGCATCTTCCATGCCACAACTTGGACTTTCTGGGCCAGGGAACCAGGAAAGTCAGTCAACAAGCATCTATTAAGCACCTACTATGTGCCAAATAATGTGCTAAGTGCTGGGGATACTAAGAAAGGTAACAAATAGTTCCTGTTCTTCAGGAGCTCACTGTCTAACGGGGGAGACAACATGCAAACAACAATATACAAATAAGATAGACAGACAGACAGATAGATAGATAGGTAAAGAATGAATTGGAGAGAAATCGACATAGGGAAAGCACAAGGATTGAGAGAGATCGGGAAAGGTTTCTTGTAGAAGGTGGGATTTTATCCAAGGAGGACAGGAGATAGATGAAGAGAGAGAGAATTCTAGGCATGGGGGACAGACAGTAAAAATGCCCAGAGTCTAGAGATGAAATATTGCATGTGAGTAACAACAAGGAGGCCAGCTATGTGGTACAGAAGTAAGATATAATAAGACTAGAAATACAGGAAAGAGCCAGGTTATAAAGGGTTTTGATGGCCAAAGAGAAGATTTTATATTTGATCTTGGAGGTGTTAGGGAGTCACTATTTATTGAAGAAGGAGATGACATGTTTAGATCTGTACTTTAGGAACAGAGTTGAGTAAAGGATGGACTAGAGTGGGGAAAGACTTGGGACAAGAAGAGGAACTCAAAGGCTATTGTAATAATCCAGGCATGAGGTGATGAAGGCCTGGACAAGCATATGGCAGGCTCAGAACTGAGAAAAGGCTACAGTCAGAAGATTTCTGCACTGTGAAGGGAGGTAGGGTTGGCCAAGCAGAATTGGGAGTCAGGAAGTAGAGATAGAGACTACTGAAATAAAGGGCAAGAGAGAGGGGGAAGATAGGAGAAAATTAGCTCAGTATCAGGATGAACAGAGTAGGGCTCAGCAGAATATTTTGAGGCTAGGGAAACAGAGAGGGTTTGAATTCACATGGTTCAACTCATTTCACAACCCAGGTTCTTATTGGCCCACTCACGTTTTCAAGTCATGGTGAGGGAGACCTGAGCATAAATTAGATGCAGCTGGGGGAGTTTCCCCTTTGACCAATCTCCTCCACCTCCACCACTCCCTCTCCCAGTTATGTTGCATTTGTGGGAAACAGCTATACCTGAAGCAAAGTTGCTGGTTCATTTTCAGTAACAGCTAGGTGGTGCAGGCCTAAAGTCAGGATAAACCTGAGTTCCAATCCAGCTTCAGATACTTATTAGCTGTGTGACCCTGGGCAAGTCACTTTAACTTCTGTCTGCCTCATCTGTAAAATAGATATAATAATATCACCTACTCCCCGAGGTTGTTGTGGGGATCAAATGAAATAATATCTATAAAGTGCTATAAAGTTAGCTATTACTATTTGTGGCAAAGTACAAAGATTGCCGGACCACAGCAGAAAGTCAGAAGACTTGAATTCAGATTCTAGATCTGGGGCTTGCTATCTCCATGAAGTTAGAAAGTTGCTCACTCCAACCTTTATTTTCCTAATTTTTCAAACCTCTTTGCACTGTTTTGAGAAAGGCCTTTATAAACCTTAAATCATCACAGAAATATGAATCAGCACTATAGGAACATGGTTGCTAACATGGGTTTTACTATCATGGTAAGGCTCAGCTCTCTCCCCTACTGTTCTAGGATTAGCGTATGGGCTACCTTCATTGGGAGCCATGGACAAGTCTTCCAGAATGGAAGATGCCATCATCCCTTGGAGCCTGTGCTCCTCATGGCTTCTCCTTCCTGGGATTCCTTTGCAAGACTGGGAAGACTGATACATTCTAAGCCTAAGACTGATTAAGTCTTCCCTTGCTCAAGTTACCAGCTTTGTCCATCCATTACTTTGATGACACATCCCCCAGATGCCCTCTTTCCATAGGGAGTGGTTTCCCAGAACCTATCATTATAATTCTTCCATAGAAAAACTTACTTTCACATATGCTGGTAAGTGCTAACATTTCTTGCCAACAATAAGAGAAGGGGACAGTGTAGGCATTGACTTTGGAGACTTATTTTGTTCCCAGCTCTGCTACTGACTACTTGTGTGACCTGGAGCAACTCATTTAACCTTCAGTTAAGACTAAAGTTAAGACTTTAGTTTCCTCATTTGTAGAACGAGGCTATCAGACAAGAATTATTAGATGATTGATCACTATGATTCCTCCCAGCTCTAACTCTGATCGTAGGGTCCTTTTGTCACAAATTCTTATATCCACTCTCTTCTCTCCACTCACATATACACCACTCTAATTCAAGCCTTCATCACCTCTTGCCTGGATTATAGCCTCCTGATCCCTCTCTCTAAGCTATTCTCCATAACGCTACCAAATGGATATTCTTAATGCACAAATCTGATCGTGTCTCTTTCTTTGTTCATGAAACTTCAGTGGCTCCCTAATGTCTCTAGGATAAAACACAAGATTTTCAGCCTGACATTTAATGACCTTCACCTTCTGGTTTCTAATTACCTTTCCAGGATGATCCCATATCCCTCTCCTCCTCCATCCCCATATTCTCTGTCCTAGCCAAACTGATCTGACACTCCCAGTACATGACATTCCCTCTCCTGTTTCTGTGTCTTTGCTTTACCTGGAATGTTTTCCTTCCTGATCTCCATCTGTTGGAATCGCCAGCTCTCTTCAAGATTGAGCTCAGTTGCTACCACCTACACAATGTCTTGCCTTATTCCCCCAGCTGTTAGTTCTTTCCCTCCAAATTAATTTTTAAATATTTTGAAGTGTGTGTGTGTGTGTGTGTGTGTGTGAGAGAGAGTGCGAGTGTCGGTGAGTGTGTGTGTGAGTATGCACATTGTTTCTTCCAGTTCTGGCAGATGGAACAAAGACCTTCCCAGAGGCCGTGACAGGAACTAAATAACTAGGACAGCAACTTGGACTTTGCCTCTGAACAAAATTCAGAGGGTGAAGAAACTGAACAATCTTTTGGTTGCTAGTAACAACTGAGCTTAGCACTTACTTAGAATAACTAATTCAAATAGGAAGCAACAAGATGTACCAATCTGTGAGCCACTGAAGTAACAAATTCCCTCTCTTGCTCAACTGAATTTGTCTTCATTTCTTCTTTTGTCAACTTTTCCAAAGTAAATTAGTGTTTGGTTGAGGGAATATCTTGTACTACTCTTCCAGGAGCCAAAATCACTAATTATAGTTCCGAGAAGAAAAAAAATTAAAAAAAATAAAAAACAAAACCTACCACATACCACTTACTGAATTGAACATATCCAAAGTGAAATTCCTCCATTAAATTCCTCCACCCCAACTCAGTGACTTAGAGGCATCTTCCTTAACAAAAATACAAAGCCACTGGGCTGGTGGGGGGAAATGGGGGAGCTTGGAAGAAGGTATGTGTTCTTATGAGTTAACCAAAGAAAGGAAAACAACTTCTCATTTTTTTCCCCTAACCCTGCTATGTAGGTTTTTCAGGGAAAACAAAACAAAGCAAAATAAAACTACTGTTAAGTGACTGAAAGAGCCCTCTGCCTGTTGCCAGAAAAGTGAGGAGGATTTTTCTTTATTGGGCTATCCCCCAATTTCACAGCCCTTTTTTCTTGGTATCTCTTATATTTGAAATAGAAAACACTGTACTGTTTTAGAGGAAGTGTTCGTTAGTTTTAAGTGTGGGAGGATGGTGATGATTCTCTCACAGGAATTTTCTTTTTAAATCGTAAACTCTCATTATGGGCTAAATTGTTATGTTTTCCAGTGCATCTGAGGTTTTTGCCGAGGTCACTGAAGAAGGGACTCCCGGGAGGGTGTGAGGGGGAGGGAGAGAGACACACACAAGAATGTGAAGAAATTGTTTTTCTGGTTTGCCTTTATTTTCCAATCTGGAGACTATGGTTTGACTGAATCACAGCCAGGGTGCTTGCTGCATTCCTATCTGTGGAAAGGGGCAGAATCTCTCCCAAGGGAGGGCCCCCACTTAAAGAGAGGGCCACACAAGTACTGCCCTGGAGCACTGGGAGGGTCAGAAATGGAGCCACTGAACAGGTGTAGAGAGCTGCTAATGCCATTAAACTCTTAACATACTGTTTCCCTATTAAAACGATAGACTTTTCCATGGATGTTGTTTTCCATTAAAGTAGAATAATCTATCACAAGTGCCATTTATGTGAACTCTCCTATCTCAAAACTCAGTTTCTCATTGATGTAGGCCACTGGAACATTGCTAAGCAGCCACCTAAAGGGTAGAAAATTGACTCTGGCCCATTATGAGACATTTTATATTGATTTAAGAGACACCTGGGGTATCTAGATGGTACAGTGGATAGAGTGCCAGGCCTACAGTCAGGAAGACTCATCTTCCTGAGTTCAAATCTGGCCTCAGACACTTACTAGCTGTGTGTCCCTAGGCAAGTCACTTAATCCTGTTTGCCTCATTTTCCTCATCTATAAAATGAGCTGAAGAAGTAAGTGGCAAACCACTCCAGTATCTTCACCAAGAAAACCCCAAATGGGATCACAAAGAGTCAGACACGACTGAACAACGACAATAACAATAACAAGAGACAGTTGGGATTCATTGTAAATTTTTAAGGAAGTTTCCTGGAGAAAAAAGAGAAGCAGATTTGGAGTCAGAAGACTTGGAGTTTGAGTATGGGTCTGAGTTCTAGCTTCACCACTCGGTAGCTGTGTGACCTTGGGCCAGAGCTGAAACAGAAACTTTTTGCACCCAGGAAAATACCACAAAACCCATCCAAGCAGGCGCAATGAATCATTCCCCTAAGTTGAATGAGTGTGTGTATAGGTGTGCGTGTATGTGTGTGTGTGTGTGTGAGAGAGAGAGAGAGATAAAGATAGAAATCGCTCTGTGGGATCCTGGGCAAGGCTGCTGTTGCTGGGGGCAGTAGGGTAGAATGCGGGAGAAATCTCACTGTTTGAAAACTTTCTATTTTTAGTAATTCTTCTTGCTAATTGGTGCTAACTTTTGTTTTTTCTACGCTGGTAAAGGACTACAAGTGTGGTCACATCCTCTAAAATCAGCACCCTAGGCCAAAGTTTTGATTGCCCTACCCCAGTTATGGCCCTGCCTTTAGCAAGTCACTTTGTCATGCTGAGACTCAGTTTCCTTGCCTGAAGAAAAATGTTAATAATCATGTCCGTATTACTTCTCTCATGGGGCTTTGAGGAAAAAAAAAAAAACTCTTTATGGAACATTACTGTCCTTTACATGCTATTTGTTCTAGCCGAAGTGGTTATTTGCTCTTCTCCCTATTTCCATTTCTACACCTTTGCACAGTCTCCCAAATGCTGGGAAATGTACTACCTCATCACTTTTGTGTCATAGACGCCCTGGCTTTCCTCAAAGCCCAGTTCAAGTTCCACTTTCTGCTTAAGACCAAACCTTATTCTTCCACTGCTAATGCCCTTCCTTGAAATTTCTCTGTACCTATTCATTTGAGTATAGGTTATTTTCCCCCAATAGAATGTAAGCTCTTTGAGTGCAGGGACTGGATATTATTCAGCTTCCAATTTTCTCCCAGCAGCTAGCATTCCACACACATGTAGTTATTGTGTTACTGACAGATGTGCAAAAAAAAAAAAAAGGAAGATGAAAACATTAGTTCGATATTTTCATGAGATTCACATTCTTCCATGTTGAGTGTCACATGACCTAAATGGGAGCAGTGAAAAAAAAAAAAGAATGGACATTCATCTTTTGCTTCCGACTAATCCAGTTGGCCAAGCTATCCTCCTCCCTAATTTAGGAATCCACAAAAATGCTTTTAACACACCATGTCTTGTCAGGCTTCATAGTTCTTATACCACAAAGATAAAAACTAATGTAAGAAATAGATTTGGTTTTGCTTATCATACACTGTGATTAGTCACAGGCTTGTACATTATCAGTGAGGCCAGCAATATAATCGTTCACTTGAAACATCTGAAAATTTCCAGCAAAAATCTCAGGAATGAGGAAGGAAAGCCTTAATTACCATATTAAATGCTATAAATACTAAAGACTAAGAGAACCTTCCTCCATTCCTATGGCAAAGCAGCTGAACTTCAGTGTTCATCTGTACTCTTAGTTTTTCTTAACCTGATATATGCTCAGGTCACTTGGTTGAAAAACCCATGTATCAAACATGTTGTGGCCCTTAGAGTGGATTGAAGTCTTGCAGTTTGTTTCTCAAACTCGAAGCTAAACCAACTAAAATGTCCCATGCAAATAAATTCAAATAATATGTAAATGAGAGCTTTGTTTTCCACCAGGGATTTGGGAGATTTTTTTTTTTAATGTTAGGACTGTACCACTGCAGGGGCAGCTAGGTGGCACCTCTGTGGATACAGAGCTAGGCCGGAGTCAAGACACCTGAGTTCAAATGTAGCCTCAGACACTTACTAGCTGTGTGATCCTGGGCAAGTCACTTAACCCTGTTTGCTTCCTTTTTCTCATCTATAAAATGAGCTGGAGAAGGAAATGCCAAACCACTCCGGTATCATTGCTGGGAAAACATGAAAAGGGGTCATGAAGAGCCTAGAAAGGTGAACTGATTTGTCCAAGTTCACACAGCTAGTCCAGTGGCAGGTAGGACACAGGTGTATTGGCTCCCGCTGCTCTGGTTCCTTCACTATACCATTTATGTGTATATACGCACACATACATACACACATATGTATATACATATGTGCATACATATGTTTATGTGTATATATGTACATATATACACACATACATATACTATGCCTGAAATGTCTACAGACTTTTGTAACCTTTTGTAAGCTTGATGTGGGTACATGTTTTGTGAAAATCATAATTTCTTACCTGGGAAGGGCTCCTATTCTGAATGTAAAGGACAGATAAGACATATAAACATAGCTGTTTTTTTTTTAAATAGTGATAATAATCTGCATCATTAACATTTTCTCCATTGCTTTAAGCCTAAAATCAACAAAACAACACATAAACATAGTATTAATAATTTGTACTATTAAAGTTTCTCCATCACTTTCTTCTTGTTATTCAGTCATTTTTTAGTGGTGTCTGACTCTTTGTGACCCCATTTGTGGTTTTCTTGGCAAAGATACTGGAATGGTTTGTCACTTTCTTTTCCAGCTCATTTTACAGATGAAGAAACTGAGGCAAACAGGGTTACGTGACTTGCCCAGAGTCACATAGCTAGTAAGTGTCTGATACTGCATTTGAACTCTGTAAGAACAGTCTTTCTGACTCCAGGTCCAGGGATCTATCCATTCAGCTACCTTGCTGCCCCATCTCTTTCCTAAGTCTAAATAATCAACAAAACAACGCGTAAACATATAATATTAATAATCTACATTATTACATTTTTTCCATTACTTTCGTAAATCTAAACAATCAACAAAACAATAAATAAGCCCTGATTTGTAGTTGGTGATGTCTGAGGTGTAAATGCTCACACTGAAAACTTAATGCTTAGTTCTTACAATCTATCTTGAGTTGGTTTCTGCACACCCCTGTGAACCGCAGGATTTAGACCTGGAAGGTACCTTAAAGGTTATCTAGTTGGAGAACAACCAGGAATTATGCCCAAAGACTTATAAAACTGCCTATACCCTTTGACCCAGCAATACCACTACTAGGTCTGTTTACAAGATGATTAGGGAAAAAGGAAAAGAACATATACATTCCAAAATATTTATAACAGCTCACTTTGTGGTGGCAAAGAACTGGAAATTTCAGGGATGCCCATCAGTTGGGGAATGGCTGAACAAGTTTTGGTATATGATTGTGATGGAATACTATTGTGCTATAAGAAATGATGAACAGGTTGATTTTTGAAAGATACGGAAAGACATGAAATAATGAAGAGTGAAATGACCAGAGCCAAGACAACGATGCATATAGTAATAGCAATATTGTTCAAAGAACAACTGTGAATAACTAAGTTATTCTGAGTATTATAACCACTCAAATCAACTACAGAGAACCTATGAAGGAACATGTTATCCACCTCCAGAGAGAGAACTGATAAATAGAAGGATGTATGGTATGATTTTACAGATATATACATACATATATACACAATCTACATACATAAATACACATACATATACATACACACATATCTGTGCCTAATACAGCCCTTCTCTAGTGCAGGGTAGGGAGAAAGGGAGGGGGACAGTTCAGAACTTAAAATGTAACAAAAAAAATAATTAAATTTTAAAAAGTTACCTGTTTCAATGCCGTCATTTTACAGATGATAAAACTGAGGCTCAGAAAATTTAACATATTTGCCCAATTTTTTGCCCCCCCAAATTAACTTTTTTGTCTGTACTTACAGGGAGTGAGTAATGGAGAAAGACTTTGAACTCAGTATTTTGACTTCAAACTCTGTGTTCTTTCTGCTATATACCATACTGGTCATCAGGTCTTTGTTTCATTTGAACTATGTGTTTTCTAAGCCTCTTCTAGTCCTAGATCCTACAAACACACATTTCCAGAATGTCTTGTTTTGTTTTTTTGGCAAGGCAATTGGGGTTAAGTGACTTGCCCAGAGTCACACAGCTAGTAAGTGATATGTGTCTGAGGCTGAATTTGAACTCAGGTCCTCCTGACTCCAGGGCCAGTTCTCTATCCACTGTACCACCCAGCTGCCTCTCCATAATGTTTTAAGGATTACAAAGCACTTTCTTTCCAATAACCTTGTGAGGTAAGTAGTATAGATATTATTATTAGCCTCATTTTTACACATGAAGACACTGGTGCCCAGAAAGTATGTTACTTTGCTAATTGTTTAGACTTAAGAAAGTGATGGATAAAATGTTAATACTGCAGCTTATTAATCCTGCTTTCCCCTTTCCTCAATGTTTTTTGTGTTTAATGGAAAAACAGCTTTACTAGCTTTTCTTTGTAATGATAGTGACCCACCACTGTCTGACATCTTGACCAAGGCTCAAACTTCAAGGGTAGATCAGGAAAGGGGGACAGAGGGTATGTCTGAGAATGGGAAAATGGAAGGGGCTAATTTAATGATAGAAAAATTCTGTTAGTTAATTGTATTATGTAATAAAAATCATCTGTAAATGCAGCAAATAGTAGCCCATCTTCTCTGCCTGGAGGTTACATCAGTAGTATAATTTCAAGTCAAGTTAACTAAGGGCAGCTAATGGTGCAGTGGATAGACTATAGGACTTGGAATTGGGAAGAGTCATCTTCGTGAGTTCAAATCTGAACTGAGATACTTACTTACTGTGTAACCCTGGGCAAAACACTTAATCCTGTTTGTCTCAGTTTCCTCATCTGTAAAATGATCTGCAGAAGGAAATGGAAAGCCACTCTAGTATCTTTGCCAAGAAAACCCCAAATGGGATCATGGATAATCAGACAAGACTGAAAGGACTCAACAACAGGAAGGAATTAAAAATTTATTAAGCACCTACTATGTTTGAGGCACAGTGCTGAGCACTTAACAAATTTAATCCTCTTTTATTTAACAAATTTAATCCTTCTTTAATCTCATTTAATCCTTACCCCAACCCTGGGAGGCAGATGCTATTATTATTCTCATTCTAGGAAACTGAGGCAGAGTAGTTAAGTGCCTTGCCTAGGCTCACATATTAAGTGTCTGAGATCAAATTTGAACTCAGGTCTTCCTGACTCCAGGTCCAGTGTTCTATCCAATACACCACCCAGCTATCTCTGAAGTCTCAGCTTCTTCATTTCTTGATCAGGTGACCTTATGTAAGTTATTTAACCACTCTGGCCCACCATCGTCTGTAAAATGATGATCTTCATACTTGTACAATCTATCTCACAGCAGTGTGCTGAGCAAATGGTTATTATAGAACATGAACCATTAATATGCATGCAGGGTTGGCTCTGCTTTTTCATTTTCAGGAGATACAACTCCTAATTGTCGAAGTAGAATGTTGAGGCAATTCTGTGTCCCTGCAAAGGGGGCGGGGCTGGAGCCAGAGGTTTTTAGGAGACATATTTAGGCAACTTGTGCAGACATACGGATCTCCCACATACCCATACATCCTCCAAATATTGCCTGATATAGTCTATCCTGGGCTAGCAGGCAGATTCTTATTTTCAAGACTATTCACTATGGCGAGGGAGGCTGATTTCTCCAGCATTCTCCTCCTCAGAAATCATCATTCCTGAGTATTTTCACACAGATATAAGAAGCATGGTGATAGTTGAGGGTCATAATGATGCGCCAGAGGCTCTGCAAGAGCACAAAGTGCCTCCTGAGTAATTCAAGAAAGATAAAATAAGAATATTAATAATGTGAAAGGGATTTTCTTGTGCTCTGATCTTTGCAAATCGATCCTCTATGGCACATGTAAATGCTAAATGCCTTCTTCCCCAACCATGTTACATAACAGAATTTAATCAACCAACAAGTATTAAGTGCTTACTATGTGCCAGCTCCTGTAATAAGTACTGGAGATACAAAAAAAGGCAAAAGACAGTTCCTGCCCTCAAGGAGTTTACATTCTAGTGGGGGAGATAACATGTACCTAAATATGTATATACTGTACAAAATAAAAAAGTAGTCAGTCAATAAACATTTATTAAGCACCTACTGCCACGCATTATGCTAAACACCAGATAGTTGGAATGGCTAGAAAGTAATTTCTGAGAGGATGACACTAAACACCAGAGGAGAATGGTGAAAGCCTCTTGCAGAAGGTAGCATTTGAGCTGAGTTCAAATGTGACCTCAGAGGCTTACTAGTTGTGTGACCTTGGGCAAGTCACTCAACCTCTGGCTGCCTTAGTTTCCTCAACTTTGAAAAATGGAGATACTAATAACTCCTACTTCCCAGTGTTGTTGTGAGGATCAAATGAGATAATATTTGTAAAGCGTTTGGCACAATGCCTGGTACATGCTTTGTTGTTCGGTCATTTCAGTCGTGTCTGACTCTCAGTGACTCCATTTGGGGTTGTCTTGGTAAAGATAGTGAAGTAGTTTGCCATTTCCTTCTCCAACTCATTTGACAGTTGAGGCACTGAGAAAATAGGGTTAAGTGACTTGCCCAGGGTCACATAGCTAGGAAGTGTCTGAGGTTAGATTTGAACTCAGAAAGATGAGTCTTCCTGACTCCAGGCCCAGCACTCTATCCAGTGCACCACCTAGCTGCTTCATCACTTTCTTAAGTCTACAATGAACAAAACAACACATAAACATATAGTATTAATAATCTATGTTGTTTTTCCATCACTTTCCTAAGTCTAAATATCCACAAAACAATATATAAATAGATAGTATTAATACTGTACACTATTAAATTTTCTCTATTACTTTTTTAAGACTAAACAATCAACAAAACACTATCCACTGGGATCTGGCACATAGTAGGCACTTAATAAATGTTTGTTTCTTTCCTTCCTTCAAGGAAGTCCAGGATTCTAAGAAGCATAGGTGAGGAAAGATAGTCTTCCGGTCATGATGATGATGAGTAAGAACAAAGGTGAGGATGGACGAGAAATGAAGTATCACATGTGGGGAATCAGCAAGAGTGTGGATGGACCTT
Organism: Vombatus ursinus; assembly: GCF_900497805.2. Classification (NCBI taxonomy): domain Eukaryota; kingdom Metazoa; phylum Chordata; class Mammalia; order Diprotodontia; family Vombatidae; genus Vombatus; species Vombatus ursinus. Next base: position 35,893,052 of record NW_020954550.1, read on the forward strand.
GAGCACTTGTAGAGGTATGTAAGGTATAAGAAGAAAGGAAAAAAGGCCAAAGGGGTCCAGGTGGTGAAGAGACTTCCCTGAACTCCAGCCTTATAGCCTGCTTCCTGGTGAAGCTGCTTTTATTTTGGTGGGAACTCTGTCCCTACAATAAAAACTGATGTCTGTTTGGCCTGATGTGACTCTGACACTGGACACTGACCGATGTAGCTGCCTCAGGACACTGAGTGCAGGGAGTCTGAGTTCCCAGCTCTGAAATTCAACCCCTTGGAACACAGAGCTTCTTCATCTTGGTTGCAGATAAGTCATTATTTTAATTTCTTTCTGGACACTATGGCTAACCCTCCCGAGATAAGAATAAACAGAATGCCTTCCTCCTCAGTACATCACAGCAGTGCTGCCTCAGCACATCTTTCCCACTTATCATTCCCTTAAAGCTTTTAAGGATTTGTCTTCCACGTTTGTGAACACCCCCAGTGGACTGTTCGGGTTTGGTTTATCCCTGAGAAAACTGGCATTAAAATAGACCTTTTCCCAGCAATAATAATCTCATTTACCATAAATTATTCTATTCTCAGTACCTTTGAGACACACGAGAGCTTTTATGTAATAAAAAAGCCATTTATTTCAGAATATTTTAATGCATGTTTCCATATTTTTCTCATTTTTAATGCAAGGGCCATTGAACATGATTGTAAGTGGCTATGTGTTTTTTTTTAAAGGAAATTTACGGCAAATGGAAGCATGACAGAGACGGCCCAGTGCGTCATTTCACAGCAGCACTGGTGAAGGGAACGATGTAAAGGCATCCTGATTCTCACTGACTGGCATCAGGAGAAGGAGTTTTGCAGAGACAGACAATACAACTGAATCTATGGGAGATGGGAGACCTAGCTTTAATGGAGAGCCCTTTCTCCAAATGGCTCTGGGCAAATCACTTAACCCCCTTCAGGTTTCAATTTCCACTTCTGAGAAATAAGTGGAAAAATGACAGATGTGTGACTACATTCTGGGAGTGTTCCCATGATTAACTAGGCACATAAAATGAAAAAGGAGGTCTTAATATGCGTAATTAAAAAGAAAGACAATCAGGATGACTAAGGAGTCAAGGAGCAGATGAAATGGCTTAAGTATAAGTTTTCCTCTCATTTTTCTAATTCTACCACCTATTGCTTCTTGACAGAAGAGACTGTTTCATTCTTGTCTTCATATAGATCATGCATTTTTAAAAAGCTATAGAGTAAGAAATGGTACATCAGACTTGTATACTTATAACAGAAAAGAAAATCACATACTGGATATAACTAACACATACATATTTCTTTTTGCTACCTTTCTATGTAGTCTATGAGGTAAACCATAAGGAGGTGAGAGAGAGAGAGAGAGAGAGAGAGAGAGAGAGAGAGAGAGAGAAAGAAAGAAAGAAAGAAAGAAATACACAAAGAGAGAGAGAGAAAGCTCATTTCTTAAGTATTTGCTATATGATGCAAATACAAGCAAAAAGATAGTCCCTGTCCTCCAGGAGCTTACTTTTTAACCAGAAAAGACAACACCCAAAATGGAGTTGGAAAGTTGAGGTAAAGAAGAGGAAGAGTACTTAGGCACTTAGGAACAAGGTCAAAAAGTCTGGAGAGTCAGGACAGGAGCTAGGAAAGAGTGAATATGGAAGGTGTGGGTACTTCCTGAAATGGTGGTCTTGGACAGGACCTCACCAGCAGAGGAGGGGTGGAGGCAGCTATGTGCTGGTAAATGTCTAACTATTGGCTCTCTGGAGAAGAAAAAGTATACATGTGACACAGTCATAGTTTAATTTACATTATTATGTTTTCTCCATCACTTTCGTAAGTCCAGACATTTAACAAAAGAAGACATCAAGCCTTACTTTCTAGCATTGACTGATTTTTGAGGTGTAAGTGCTCACATTGAAAACTTAACAGTCAGGTTTCATGAATCACTTAGATCTGGTTGGTTGGTTCTTGTCCTTCGTTCTTGAAGAGGACCAAAATGACATCACTATGTTGGAATCAAGGTACAGTATGTCCAATTGTACTGATCAGACCAATATGAACTTGGAAGGCTCTACCACAGGTCAGGCACAGATAGTCCATTTATAGTGGAGATGTCTCTAAATTTGTGCATCTCACATTTATTTTGAGCTACTGCAATTCTGCTTTGCTCATGTAGTACAGCATCGTCTTTGGTGTGGGCCTGCCATGCTAGGTGGTCATGTGCCAGTGTTTCCCATGTCTCACAATCAATTCCAAAGTTCTTCAGAGAAACATTGAGAATGTCTTATATCACTTCTTCTGACCACCATGTGAGCACCTGCCTTGTGTGAGTTCTCTGTAAACTTTTTTTTATTAATTTATTTTGAATTATCAACAATCACTTCCACATGCTTTTGAGTTTAAAATTTTTCTCCCCCTCCCTCCCCACCTTCCTCCCCAAGATGGCGCACAATCTGATATAGGCTATACATATACATTCCTATTAAACATATTTTCACATTAGTGATATTATAAGTAAGAATTAGAACCAATAGGAGGAACCACCAGAAAGAGGAAACAAAACACAACAGAGGAAAAAAAAATAGCAAATAGTATGCTTCAATCTGCTTTCAAACTCCATGGTTCTTTCTTTGGATGTGGATAGCATTTTCCATGACGAGGCCTTTGGAGATGTCTTAGATCCTTGTATTGCTGGGAAGGGTTAAGTTTACCAATATTAGTCATTGCACAATGGGGCTGTTGTTGTGTACAACGTTCTCCTGGTTCTACTCACTTCACTCAGCATCAGACCATACAAGTCTTTCCAGGTTTTTCTGAAGTCTGCCTGTTCATCATTTCTGATAGCACAATAATATTCCATTACATTTGTATACCACAACTTGTTCAGCCATTCCCCAATTCATGGGCATCCTCTCAATTTCCAATTCTTTGCCACCACAAAAAGAGCTGCTATAAATATTTTTGTACATGTGGGTCCTTTTCCCATTTGTATGATCTCTCTGGGATATAGCCCTAGAAGTGCTATTACTGGATCAAAGCGCATGCACATTTTATGTCCTTTGGGTATAGTTCCAAATTGCTCTCCAAAACAGTTGGATCATTTCACAACTCCACCAACAATGCATTAGTGTTTGAATTTTCTCACATCTTCTCCAACATTTATCATTTTCCTGTGTTGTCATGTTGGCCAGTCTGATAGGTGTGATGTGGTACCTCAGAGTTGTTTTGATTTGCATTTCTCTAATCAATAGTGATTTAGAGCATTTTTTCATATGACTATAGATGGCTTTAATTTCTTCATTTGAAAACTACCTGTTCATATCCTTTGACCATTTATCAATTGGGGAATGACTTGTATTCTTATAAATTTGACTTAATTGGCTATATATTTTAGAAATGAGGCCCTTATCAAAGAGACAGGTTGTAAAAATTCTTTCCCAATTTTTTACTTTCCTTCTAATCTTGGTTGCATTGGCTTTGTTTGTGCAAAAACTTTTCAATTTAATGTAATCAGAGTTATCCATTTTGCTTTTTGTAATGTTCTCTATCTCCTGTTTGGTCATGAATTCTTCTGTTCTCCATAAATCTGATAGGTAAACTAATCCTTGCTCTCCCAGTTTGTTTACAGTATCAGCCTTTATATCTAAATCATGGACCCATTTTGACTTTATTTTGGTATATGGTGTGAGATTTTGGTCTATGCCTAGTTTCTACCATACTTTTTTTCCAGTTTTCCCAGCAGTTTTTGTCAAAGAGTGGGTTCTTATCCCAGAAGCTGGGGTCTTTGGGTTTATCAAATAATAGATTACTGTAGTCATTGACTACTGTGTCTCACATACTTAACCTATTCCACTGATCCACCACTCTATTTTTTAGCCAGTACCAAGCAGTTTTGATGATTGCTGCTTTATAATACAATTTAAGATCTGGAATGGCTAGGCCTCCTTCCCCTGCATTTCTTTTCATTAGTTTCCTTGATATTTGGGACCTTTTGTTCTTCCAAACGAATCTTGTTATTATTTTTTCTAACTCTGTAAAATAATTTTTGGTAGTTTGATTGGTATGGCACTGAATAAGTAAATTAGCCTAGGTAGAATTGTCATTTTTATTATATTAGCTCGGCCTACCCATGAGCAACTGATGTTTTTCCAATTATTTAGAGCTGACTTTATTTGTGTGAAAAGTGTTTTGTAACTGTGTTCATATAGTTCCTGGGTTCGTTTCGGGAAGTAGACTACTAAATATTTTATAATGTCTACGGTAAGTTTAAATGCAATTTCTCTTTCTATCTCTTGCTGTTGGGTTTTGTTGGTGATATATAGAAATGCTGATGATTTATGTGGGTTTATTTTATATCCTGCAACTTTGCTAAAGTTGTTTATTATTTCAAGTAGTTTTTTGCTTGATTCTCCATAAACTTTTAAAAAAACAATGTCATAACTCCATTGTCTTTTAGGCAAACATACTTTTGATATTTGAACAATGTGGCCAGGCCGTTGGAGTTGCGCTTTCTGTAGTAGAGCTTGAATACTCTGCATTTTAGCTCAATTGTCCAGTACCTTATCTTGCCAGGTGATCTTCAGAATATTCTTAAGACAATTCAAATGGAAGCAATTCAGTTTCCTGGCATGGCACTGATAGATTGTGCAGGTTTCACAGGCATACAACAATGAGATTAACACAACTCTGTAGACCTTCAGTTTGGTAGTCAGTCTAATACCTCTTCTCTCCCACACTTTCCTTCAGAGCCTCCAAAACACTGAGCTATCTCTAGCAACGTGTGTATCAACCTCATCATCTATGTGTACATCCCTGAAAATATTCCACCAAGGTAAGTGAACTTATCCACAGTATTAAAAATTTCTACATTTGCTGTAACCGATAATTCCACATTTGGATGGTATGGTCCTGGCTGATGGAGTACCTAGGTTTTCTTGGTGTTGTCAGGCCAACATTAGCAGAGAAAAAAGTGCTAGAGAATCAATCCATATTTTATTGTATCTCAGCCTTAGAGACTGCATTGAGTGCACAATCATCTGCAAACAAAAAAATCACTTGTTAACTCTCCCTCCTCTTTAGTCTTGGATTGTAGCCTTTTCAAGTTAAATAGTTTACCATCCAAGCGGTCGCTTACCTTGATGCCCTGTTTGTCCTTATTGAAGGCTTCTGACAACTGTTGAAAACATCATGCTAAAAAGCATGGGAGCAAATACACAGCCCTGCCACACTCCATTGGTGACTGGGAAAGTGCAAGAGTATCATTCATTATCCAGAAGCTGGGGAAGCACGCCATCGTGAAATTGAAGTACAAAACTGATGAATGTCTCTGGGCAACCTAATTTTGACATAATTTTCCACAAGTCCTCACAACCAACATCAAAGGCTTTGATGAGATCAACAAATGTTGTGTACAGACCTCTGTTCTGCCCCTGACATTTCTCCTGGAGTTATTAGGCATCAAACACCATATCAACTGTTTCTTGGCCCTTTCTGAAGTCATACTGGCTCTTAGGTAGGTGACCATCTTCTAGGTGAAGGATCAGCCTATTAAGGAGGACTCTGGCAAGAATCTTGCCAGCAATGACTAAGAGAGAGATTCCCCTATAATTGTCACAGGACAACCTATTTCCTTTACATTTATCGATAGACTCCTCTTGCCTATATGGCAACTTGGAAAATTTCAGTCAGCTTTTGTAGGAGCAGTGGACCTCCTGCCTTGTAAATCTCAGCTGGAATAGAATCAGCAACAGGTGCTTTGCCACATGAGAGGAGCTTAATGGCATTCAAAATCCTTTCTTCAGTTGGAAATTCAGCTAGAGAGAGATTGACTTCAGCCTGAGGTAAACGATCATTGGCTTCAGCATTGATTGATGCTGGTCTGTTGAAAACATTATGGAAGTGTTCAGCCCATCTCTCTAGGATCAGGTCCTTATCACAAATGAATGTGGCTCCATCAGCACTGAGTAGTTGAGATGCACCATAGGTCTTTGGCCCATAAAAAGCCTTCAGGGCATCATAAAACTGCTTTGGATTGTTACTGTCAGTATAATATCATACATATCATGCCTTCTTACTGAGCCAAGAATCCTGCATCTCTCTAACATTCACTTGTACTTCACTTTTGATGGAGTTAAATGCTGCCTTCTTAGAGACAAATGAATTATTTTGTTGGAAAAGCCTGTGTGGAGTTCTTATTTTGTTTAGCAGCTTCTGAATTTCCCCATCATTTTCATCAAACCAATCTTGACATTTGCAAGTTTTCTGACCCAGATGAGTAAATGAAATGCTGTACACCCAATCTCTGAGCGCTGCCCACTCCTTTTCTGCTCCACTGTTGCCAGTATGTGTTGGCTCAGCTTTTCCAAGTTAGCAACAAACTATTCCCACTCAGAGAAGCACTCTAATCTGTTGATCTTAAGTCTTCTGGTAGTCACCTTTCCTTGGGGCTGCCACTTTTGTTGAATGTGAATATTTAGCTGGGAGAGGATACATCTATGGTTGTCCAGCACTCTGTGTCACATGTCACCTTTATCACTCTCACATCCTATCTGTCTCTTCTCCTTACAATGACAAATGCCAATGTTTGCTGTGAGGGTGCATCCATGAAGTTTTATTGCATTTAAGTAAGTGGAAGACAGTGTTGGTGATGTGAAGGTCATGAGATGCATAAGCCTTCAGCTAAGTAACCATTGCTATTGCTATTTCCAACTCCATTCCTCCCAAGGATTCCCTGCCATTTCTGATAGTCTTTGCCTACTATGGCATTATACTCACCCAGAATTATAAGCTTGTCTTCTTTGGCACATTGATGATGAGTGTCTTCAGGTCTTCATAAATTTTTCCTTTGACCTCATCAGGGTTCTTTGTGGTGGGAGCATATGAACTGATGATGGTGGTGTGCTGTTTTTCTGCAAGCGGGAATTGCATTGGCATGAGCCTGTCATTCACTTCTTTTGGTAGGCATACAAGCTTGCTGACTAGATTAGTTTGGATTGCAAAACCTACACCAGCCTCATGGCATTCCCCTTTACTGCAGCCACTCCAGAAAAACGTGTATCCAGCGCTGCCTTCAGTAAGCTGGCCTTCATTTGTCAGCCTTGTTTCGCTCAGGACTACCGTTTGTATATGGTACCTGCTGAGTTCTCTCAAAACAAGAGCTGTTCGTCTTTCAGGTCTACTGGATTTTGTGTTTTCTGTAAGTGTGTGTGTACATTCCACATACCGATGGTGAGTGGAATCAACTTTGCAACAATTTTTGTGCATTTTTTTTTTTGTGTGTGTTTCAACCACAGGGTAGGTTCCTGCCTGCCTTGGTAAGTAGGCCAGATTTGAGTAAAGCAAACAATTTTTAGGGCACCTTTTCTAGCCCCTTCCTCACACCAGGAGGTGAGCAGTGTGGTCCTTAAAAGGCTACTCAAGGGGCAGCTAGGTGGCGCAGGGTATCCACTGGCCCTGGAGTCAGGAGGACCTGAGTTCCAATCCAGCTTCAAACACATAATACTCACCAGCTGTGTGACCTTTGGCAAGTCACTTCATCCCATTGCCTAGCAAAAAAAAAAAAAAAAAGCCACTTAAACAACCAGGTTGCTGTTAAATCCCCTTGCTGCTGATGTGGTTGGAGTATACCCTGGAGACATCTCTAGGGTATAAATTTGCTGGTGTGGCTGTCCAAAGAGTCAGGAGCAAAGCCGTAAAGGAAGACATAAGAGCTATTACTAGAAATACTTGTACCTGGTATAAAGTCAGTTGATGTGAGGAGGGAAGGGAGCAGTGAAGAAGACAGTCTGCTCAGGTTAGTTCATACCCTAAAAGAGTTCACATTCTACTAGAAATTAGTAGCTGACATTTATATGTCACTTTAAGGTTCACAAATCTGTGTTATTGGACAATATATGTAACTTTCAATCTAGTAGGAAGTTTAGACCCACAGAGATAGCTACCATACAGAGTAATCCATGATAAATGTTTATTAGAGAGGAGCAAAATAAGATATTAGGTAAAGTTCAAGGAAGAAATTAAATGCTGACATCAGGGACTAGGGAAGACTTCCTGGAGGAAGCATTTGAGTTGGGGTCCACAGGATGGGTTGGAATTTAACAGACAAAATGAAGAAGAGGTACAGGTATCTTTATAAACAAAGTCACAGAGGCAGGAAATTTCAGGGTGTGTTGAAAAAGACAAAAAAAAGCCCAATTTGGTTGATGTGCCTGGTGGGCAATAATATGAGTAATATGGAAATTCAGGATAGTTCTAAATTGGAAAAGTCCTTGAATGCCAAGGAGAAGAATTTGAACTTAAGTATAAGCATTGAAGGATTTTGAGTAAAGAAGTGAAATGAACAGAAATATACACGTGTGCATTTCAGAGTTGGTTAAGACACTCCTGATCAATTGATTTCCCCTAGTCAAGTTGAAGAAAATTTCAAAAGGAGGAAATAACAAAGACCAACACAATGTGAACATGTTAAAACATGAAAAAAATGACGATACCCTATAATCCCTTTAATGTGAAGTTTCCCTTAATATTATTGGAGAACATATGATCATAAATTTAGAAGCAGAAGGGACTCAAATGCCCCACTGAGTCCAGCTCCCTCATTTTATAGATAAAGAAACAGAGGCTTGGGAAGGTACATGAGTTACCTAGGGACACACAGGCAGCAAGTATGAGAGAAATTCTGAACCCAAGCCCTTGACCTCTAGAGTCAGTGCTTTCTCCATAAGATCTCTTCCAAATATGCTATCTATAATTATTTAATTTAATTTTAGTTTATTTGATCCATTAATTAATTAAAATAATTTAAATAAATTAAAAGTTAATTATTCATTCATTACAATTAATTTATATATCCCCCACTTTGAAAGTCAAACTGATGTTTTTTTATTCAGGAATACTGCCTGTGCTAATTATATTACAGTTTGAAAGCAAGTCTACCGATAGTCTACTGGTTGTCATATGCCAAGAGTCATGGAACAATGAGATCAGTCATGTCAATAGTCAATAAACATTTAAGCACCTACTATGTGCCAGGCACTATGCTAAAAGACAGTCTCTGCTCCTTCAAGGAGCTCACTATCTAATGAGGGAAGACAACACATAAAAAAGAAGTTGGAGGTGAGGGATGGTAGCAGGCACTGGGGCATGCTGAAGTCCTGCAGTCAGATGGAACCCTGGGCCCCCTCCCTAAATGGAAGATATAGGAGGAATTCTCCGTTGTTTGTCCTCCCCCTTTCCAATAAGAGGGAGGGAGGAGCCCCAGTGGTAGGGGGTACCAAAGAGGTGTGAGTTTAGAGTTGGTTCTATCTCAAAAGAATAAAAAGGTAATGAAAACTGTGCAACAGGCCCAAGTAGGCTCTACTGAACTGTCAACAACCATGTATCTTAGAAGTTGTTTAAGAGAAATTATCAAGGAAATATAGGACAAGAAACAGAGGTGGGTCAGTGATAGAGGGAGAGTGAGTCCCAGTAAATGAACTGCCCAAATGATACAACTCTCGTCCCCTTGAAATATCTAAAAAGAACCATATTTAATTAACAAAATTTTTTTGGACTCCATGTGATTTTGGAAAGTGTAAATTTTTTTTTTAACAAAATGCCTAATTAATTAGAAACATCTGAGTGGATGACTTCCAAACACTATTAAATGTTATTTTTCAGGGTTTAGATAATCAAGAAAAATATAGTTCTAACACAAAGTATTGGTAAGTTATAAAATCTGTAAAGTGTGATAAACTGCAAGCAGCTCATAGTCACCTTCCAGGGGGCCTCCAAGGGTATCTGCACTTTTTGTACTTGTCCAAGATCAACTCAGTAGACAGAGTGCAGAGCCTGGGTTCAGGAAAACTCCCCTTTATGAGTTCAAATCTGGCCTGACTCTTACTAGCTGTGTGACCCTGGGCAAGTCATTGAACCCTGTTTGCCTCAGTTTCCTCATCTGTAAAATGAGCTGGAGAAAGAAATGACAAACTGCTTCAGCGTTTTTGCCAACGAAATCCCAAATGGAGTCATGAAGAAGTGGACGTGACTGGAAATGACTGAATGACAATGTAGAAGCATCTAGGCGGCTCAGTGGATAGAGCACTTCAGAGAAACCTTGGAAATTTCATATGAACTAATGAAGAGTGAAGCAAGCAGAGCCAGGAGAACAATATATACAAAAACAACTTCGTGAAGACAACTTTGAAAAACTTAAAAACTCTGATCAGTGCAATGGCCATTTCAGGAGACCAGTAACGAAGCATGCTATCTGCCTCCTGCAGGAAAGGTTATGGACTTAGGGTTCAGCACGATATCTCTATCTCTTTCTCTGTCCATATATATGTGTGTATGCATGCATGCATATATGTGTTTGTAGATGCATATTAGTATGCATATATGCATTTGAATACAATATGCATTTGCATATGCATGTGCATTTGAACATAACTAATAGAATTTGTTTTGACTATGCATATTTATTACAAGAATTTTCTTTTTTTATTTTTAGTGGGAGGGGAACAGTGGGAAGAAAAGAAAATATATTTTGTTAATTAAAAATAAAATTTAATTTAAAAAAGTCTAAAACAAAGGTGAGTGGGATGAGTGCAGTCAGAAGCCCAGACCACCACCATAGGCAAAGTGGTCAGGTTCAGGGAACATGGTAGGTAGGGACTAAAGCTGGGTGGATGATGGAGCAGACTTTTTTCTTTTTTTTTTTTTTTGTGAGGCAATTGGGGTTAAGTGACTTTCCCCAGAGTCACACAGCTAGTGAGTGTTATGTGTCTGAGGCCGGATTTGAACTCAGGTCCTCCTGACTCCAGGACTGGTGCTCTATCCACTGTACCACCTAGCTGTCCCCCCCTTTTTTTTTTTAACAAAAACAGGGTAGCTGTCCCCCTTTTTTTTTTAACAAAAACAGGGTAAGTTTATTGTTGGAGACAGGCTGGGTTAAGACTGAAGAATCCAAGATGACGATGAGGCAGGAGCTAAAGTGAAATCAAAGGCAGACTCTCTCCCTGATGGAAAAACATTTCCTGATGGGTGGGTTTTTAAGTGTTGCCTCCACAGCTTAGGGCTTTCTAGGGTGTTCTCTGGGTTGGTAGAAGAATAGGATGTCTTGCTTTAAAAAGGATCCTAGTGACCGTTTTTCTCAGCCCACTAATTCTGTAAGTCTGATGAGAGAGGTGATGCCAAGACAACATTGCATATGAATGCAATGAAATATTATTACCCTAAAATAAATGACAAATACGTTGGTTTTTTGTTAAAGCACATCATGGTAAGACTTGCACAAAGTGATGAAGAGCAAAATGAACAGGACCAGGAGGACAATTTACAAATAACACTGGCAACAACGAGAAGGGAAACAACTTCAGAAGACCTTACAATTTAGATCAAAACATTGAACAATAGGGATTTCAAAAGACTAATGGTGAAACACAGCTTCTACTTCCTGAGAGAGGGAAAGTGGACATGACATGCAGAATGAGATGCATTCTTAGGCACGGCCAATGGACTGAGATGTTTTGCTGGACTCTGTTTTGCTGGACTATGTATTTATTACATGGGAAAGCTTTTCCTAGATGGGATGGGATGGTAGGTTGTGGGTAATGATAGACACACAAACACAAAAATCAAGAGAACATACTTTTTAAATGTGCAGAAGGAAACCAAAAAAATGCAGAAGGGCACATGGAGCAGTTTTGTTGCTACTACTTTGTTAAATTTCATATATTATATAAATATATATAATATACATACACACATATGTGTGTTTGCCTTTAAAAACAAACTACAAAAGAGAGGTTCACTACTTTTATGCAAGTCACTTTCTTATTCTTTTGTGTGTGTGTGGCAATTGGAGTTAAGTGACTTGCCCTGAGTCACACAGCTAGTGAGTGTTATGTGTCTGAGGCCAGATTTGAACTCCTGACTCCAGGGCTGGTGCTCTATCCACTGTGCCACCTAGCTGCCCCAATTATTCTTCTTTGTATAGTGAAATGTTTGTGTTTGTTGATGATTGTTAAGTTGACAAAAAAAGAATGTTTTTTAATTTAGAAAAAAGTAGTAAGTGGCACAGACATTCAGTGACATAAGCCAGAGAGAAAGTAGGCTGGAGTTACTGGCAAAAGCTTATGGCTGAAGGAGGATTCAAGCTGGATCGTAAAGCATGGGCAGGAGCAGGGTTAGGATGAGCAGACAGATGTGGAGGGAGAGATTCAGGGTGAAGGCGAAACGTGAATGAAAGTAGGGAGGCAAGAAACATTTAAAAATTTTAGCAAATGTTAATTGGATTCCAGCGCTGTGCACAGTCAGGCCCCTCCTATCTTTCCAACCTTACCACACCACTACTCACACTTACAGCCCTTTCACTTTGTCTGCACTGGTCTCTGTCCCATCCCTCAAATATACCACGTATGTGGTATGGGCCATCATGCTGTGCCTTCAAGGACCAGAAGAGTTTGGCAAGGTAGAGAGTCACAACTACAGCAGCTGATTTTTATAAGAGCGTTAGAGTTTACCTACACTATTCCATTTGATTCTTACAACAATCCTATAAGAAGAGTACTATTATCATCCCTATTGTTATTATTATTTCAGAGAAGGAAACTGAGACTCGGAGAAATTCAGTGACTTGGTTGAGGTCACTCAGCAACTGTGTCTGAGGTGGGATGAGTGCATTTCACGCAAGAGGAATAGCCTGGGGGCAGCTAGGTGGCACAGTGGACAGAGCTCCCGCCTTGGAGTCAGGAAGACCTGAGTTCAAATCCGGCCTCAGACACTTGACACTTACTAGCTGTGTGACCCTGGACAAAGTCACTTAACCCCGATTGCCTCACCAAAAAGCAAAAATTAAAAAAATTAAAAAAGGAGGAATAGACTGAGCAAAGAAAGTCCCACGGTGCAGAGTTGGGATATGAACTGGGCCCTCAAGATTAGGCAGGCTTTGGATAGAAAGCACAGAGGTGTGAGGGCGTTAAAAACTGAACCAAACAAGTCGGCGGTGGAGTACTGTAAAGAGTCTTAGGTTCAGATTCCAGAGATCTAATTTTCCATCCAGGTTCTACCCCTTACTGTCTGTATGTCCTTGAACAAGCGACTTCACTTCGCTGGGTGTAGTTTTCCTTGTCTGGAAAAGGAAGGGTTTAGACTGGCCTCTAAGGGCCCTCCAGCTCTAAATCTAAGATCCATGAATGAACAAAGGTGTGAGACACGACTGCTCATGAAATCTGTCCCTGAAGGTTTTGGACTGCCTTAGCAAACTCTGGAGCTTTCACATGCTTGCAGGTGGAACATAATCCGCTAGGAACTGAATTATTCTTGTTTGGAGTTAATGTTGTTCGGGAGAATTATGTCTCAGAGCCAAGCCCTTGTCGTCTGAGGTGAGATTAGGTTGTAATTATTGGCTAGAGGATTCAAGTAAGGGTGGGGGTGGGGTGCGCAACAGCCTGCGGACTCCTGGAAGCCATCCTCCTTGAATTCCCATTACCAATTTATTTATCTCTTTTGTCTGGCTCTTAGGCAGTAGAGGGGAGCCAAAATGTTAATTAACACAAAAGGTTACAAGTCTTAGACCTCCACCTTCTTCTCTATGTTCCCTTCCCCCAAGCTCCCTTCCTGCTGGGAGTAGAGGAGGGGAGGCATGGTGAGCTAGGACGGAGAAGGAGAGAAGAAGAGGAGGGAAGGGAGGAGGAGGAGGAGAAGGGGAAAGGGGAGGAAGAGGATGGGGAGGGGAGGAGGAGGAGGAGAGAAAGGAGGGGAAGGGGGAGGAAGGAAAGGTAACGTGAGCCCTGCTCGCTCTTGCTTCTAGGAAGCTCCTTTTCACTCATTGATTTCACAGCCTAACTGTAAAACATGTGTGATCATAAGGACTGGCGGTAAATGGGAGCCCACTGCGGTTTTGTTTGATCTTGTGGGAAGATTTTGGTAAATTTTGTCCTTTCAAATTTCCTGTCCCTCCCTCCCACCCCGGAAAATATTTGGGGGAGTCAGTGATGCTGACTTGGCATTCTTGTCTCAGGCCTAACTTGCATGTGTATGTCTCAGAATGCCCCCATCATTTTCCCATTAGTCCCAGCTAGCCCAGTGGGACTATTTCTATTGTCTTTATGATAGCTAGATGGAGTTGTTTGTATGACTCCTAATTATTTAATAGAAGCAAAGTTTCTCTCTTCCAGTTGATTTGTGGTTGGGTGATTGAGGAATTGAAGAGATGTTGTTCATAGGAAGTTTAGAAGGATGGGTTCCTTTGGTATGGCAGGTGTCCAATTTATCACTACATTTGTAGAGGAAAATCAACTCTTACAGTTTTCTTGGGCTATTAAAAGAGGTCAACTACATGTAACTCATGGTCTCAGTTGCTTCTGTACCGTTGGAATCATGGATTCAAATTGTTGAGGCTTTTAATAGTAATTTACCTATCTTGGTTCTTAGACCCCACCCAGTTCAAAAGCCAAAGATTTCTGAGGTTAATTCTGGCTAGCTCACCATGTGAACAGATCCAAGTAAAGAACAGCATTGAAATAGTAAAACATTTATTTAAGACAGAAATAAATAGTCAGATAATGGAAATAATAGTGTCCCAAAAGTATTGATTCACTTTTAAGCAATTAAAAAGCTACACTAAGACTTTTGGGACATCCTGTGTAAGATCATCGTTCTAAATGAGCAGCATCCTTCTCATCCTTCCACCCTCCACCCTGAACAGCTTGGGAAAGGAATGCTTTCACAGCTCCCATAAAGGAGAGCATGGGCTCCTCATCTCTTTCTCTATAGTTAGAGCAAGGCAAAGGAAACTTTGGTGTAGAGGGCCTCCTTCTCTTTGTTCTTTGCTTGAAAACCACTTCAGTCACTATTTCCTGACAGTTACTTGTTGCTCCCCATCTTTGATACTGCTCCTCACTTGGCCCTCCACTTTGAATGGCCAGGAATGCAGAAAAAAATAGTTCTCCATCCTCTTAGAAGGAAAAAGAAAGGAAGGAAACAAAGCAGGAAGGTAGGAAGGGAGGGAGGGAGGAAGAAAGGAAGGGAGGGAGGAAAAAAGGGAAGAAGGAAAGGGAGGAAAGAAAGATGGAAGCAAAATGGAAGGACCGAAGGTAGGGAGAAAAACAGGGAGGAAGAAAAGAAGGAAAGAAGGAAGGGAGGAAGGAAAGAAGGAAGGAAGGGAGGAAAGAAGGAAGGTAGGAAGGAGGGAAACCATTTCTTTCCTCAGTTGTTTCACTTATAGGAGGGATAAGAGCTACCATCCTCATTATTAGGGGAAAACTTCTTCTCTTCCCATCTCTCTCCCCTCATCATGCCCAGCAAATTTCTCTCCTTACATGGTATAAAGGGAGAGATGAAAGAGCTGCATACAACTTGTCTCCACAATCCAAGGAGAAGAATTATAACAGTGGAAAAAACCCACTTGATTTGAAGTCAGAGGATCTGAGTTGGAATCCTGATTGCTACTGACCACCTACATGTCCTTGGGTAAGTTAGTTCTTCATATATAAATATATATATATATATATATATACACACACACATATATACATATACATATATGTGTATATATGTGTGTGTGAGATGGTCAGACCACATAGCTTCTAAGGTCCTTTTTAGCTCTAAAGATATGAGTGGTAGATATATTATCTCCCCAGCTAGAAAAGTTCAACCCTTTCACATTGCTATATAACTAGTGCACATATAAACTCTAAATACACACGATATAAAATCAGTTAGTTTTCATAGAGTGTAGTGAGTCAAATTGTTCCAGATAAATAGACCTTATAAAAATATAGAGCATATAACACCCATACAGTAGATATAGGTTTCATATAAGCACATAATACATATCACATATCAAGTTTGTTTACTGCAAACCCTGTAGAACATTCTGAAGACACTTTCGTGTGAGTAGAAGACTTAAGAGAGGCAGCATGCATCTTCTGGAAGTCATACACAGGATGCCACCAAAAAAGAGATTACCAGCTTTATTCCATACCTGTGAGAGTTTGTGAGCAATGAAGGAGTGAACAAAAAAGCCTTTCTCTTGGCTAGTGTCATTTCTTAAAGACTTTCATCCTGTAGTTGTGTTTGTCACCAGTTGTCCATGGGCAATAGAGGTGACGGGGACTGGTTCAATTCTATGTTTGCTTTCACTGGTGGGACATTCTCTACTTCAAGTTTTAGACTATCAGCTGTCATTTCTTCTGTTAGTGGCCTTATTGTCTACGAGGAGGAGATTGCCTTTGGTCCCTTCATGGGGATCACCCAGGTTTTATTTGCACCAAGCCCATGGAATAGAGCATCTGCATCCACACTTGTCTCCCTTGGATGCTAATGATTGCTGAATTGGCCAGTGCCTCTACATCTCCCTGCATGTTGACATCCATCTTACCACCTGTCAGATATAAGTCAATGGGTTGTTGTCCATCCACATTTTGATGGAATGCAAGTCTCAGTACATACCAGTGGCAACCCTCTTTAAAGTCAAGAGTTTGTGAATAGGACAGTGAATCTCGATGACAGCGAGTCGTTTATCTACTGGCAAATACAATAGGCTTCTGGTGGCCATCATCTTCCCAAACCTCTAAGATGACATCAGTCTGTGGAACAAAGGGTTTGCTTAGAGATACAAACAACATCCCTGGTGCCTATATGGGGTATATAACCAAGTCCTACAGCTGTGCTGGGCAGTGAACTTCAAGTAATTATCAAGTCATTTTATGAAGAGCATTTGTAGCATATGCCTTTATAGGTAATACTGGGTTAGGCTTCTATGGACTATTTGGGAAGGACTGCCCATTGCTGGGTTATTTCAGAGAGATTTTGATGTTCCCTAAGGAAGTTGTGATTGTTACCAACTAGGTAGACACCATGGTCCAGATATTTCCAGAACTGGCAAACATCTTCTATATTTCAGTATTTATTGGAGACATCACCACTCTATTCATAGTATTGGTAGAGTAGTGCAGGCAATGAACTCAAAGGATGAGTACCTAAACCCCACAACAATCTATTTTTCCATTGAAAAGCTTAAAACTAGATAGAGAAGGGCTAGCAGAGAATCCCAGGGAGGTTCTGAGGTTGAATCCAGAGAAGTTTGACTTTGGAGGCTCTCTAGTGCCCAAGGAAGTTGGCATGAGAATCAGTGTGTTTTCACTGAATGACTGGGATGTCACCATGTAGTAACATACACAATCCAACCCAACCTTTTTGACTATATCTTCTTTGAGAGCAATCAAGGAAAATGAATCTCTCAGAGACAGAGAGATAGATAGATAGACAGACAGACAGATAGATAGATAGATAGATAGAGAGAGAGAGAGAGAGAGAGAGAGAGAGAGAGAGAGAGAGAGAGAGGATCTGAGGAACCAGCTGAAGGGAACACAAGAGTCATTAGAGTCCCACGGTCCATATGCCTCATCTATAGGTGGTTTGGAAGAAGACTGGAGAAATTAGGATGTGTGAGGGCATCTGTCTCTTGAATAAGAGAACTAAGAAGGATGTGTGTACCATAGTGTGAATTCCAGAATCCCTGCAATGTCTACTGGGTGACCAGTTATCCTCAGGTTTCATCGGAGCTATGTGTACTAACAGATTCCCATGGCAGAAGATGATAAGACAAAGACAGCCTTCATCTGCCCCTGGAGTTCTTTCATTTTGAGCACGTGTCCCAAATATTTCTGTATCCCCTGATATTTTTCAGCCACTTATCAAAAAAGGAATGCTAGAGTAAATAGATGATTACATCATATTTGGAAAGATAATGAAAGAGCTTGATGAAAAACTACTGACTAATTTGGCTAGAAGTCATTGATCTGAAGTTGTCACTCAACAAGTGCCAGTTCCAAAGTATATCTTTCACATGCCTATACTCTTGGCATGAAGTATCAACCCTGAGAAGATAGAAGTGTTTGTCATCCGGCCACAACCAAAGAATTATCAAGAGGTAAAAGTTCTTCTAGGGAAGAGGTTTCCAAACTTATTTGGCCTACCACCCCCTTTTCAATTACTCAGCACCCCCTTGGAAATTGACTTTCTTTAACCTTTTAACAATTTTTTTTGAAATTTGCATCATTTCAAAAAAATATAATTTTTTTAAAAAAAATGATGAATCTTAAATTTAATGATCTATTGTAAATTTGTGAGGTTTTTCCTGCACTGAAATTTTGATGATGCATTATTGTGTCATATTGTAAACAAGTCATTACATGCATATGTTCCTGCTGATGCATGCGGGACTTCCCAACAATGCACGACACACTCATCTGCCAACACTTGCTTGTTAAGACCTGTCAGTGTACTTGACCACTGATTGGTTATAATTTGCATTTTGTGTGTTTATTTGGAAAATAATGTAATCACTCTGACTTTAACTCTGTTACACAACAGATGAAACATGTATGAGTGGTTTTTCAAATTTTTCTTCTCTTCTTTCCTTATGCTTTCACCACCCCCTTATTTTTATTCAGTGTCCCCAATTGCACCTGAGGCTGCTACCACCCCCCTGGATTATTCCAGCACCCCCAGGGGGTATCACTCACTTTGGGAAGCTACATAGGGTTTGATGGCCATTCTCACAAACTTGTGAAGAGCTCTACTGTTATCAGAAAACTTCTCAATGATTGCGCCAATGAACAGATAAAGAACAGGGAAGAGCACAATCTTTTTTGGCTTCAGTGGCCCACACCTTAAGACTCAGTTTCTTTGCAGGGGTAACGAGGGGTGGGGTGGGGGGAAGCTTCAGTGCAGGCAGCTTCGGTGTTCCTGTTTGAAAACTACTTCTGCTATGTAGTGTTGTGAAAAGAGCACAGGATTGGGAATCAGGTGCCTGAAGTGGAATTAGGACTCTGCTACTTAACTGGCTCTTTGACTTTGGGCAAGTCCCTTAAACTCTCTGGACTTCATCTGTAAAATGGATATTGGAATCTGTTGATCTTAAATGTCCTTCCCAGCTTTCAGTCTATGATTCTGTAAACTCCTCACTTCCCAAAGCAGCACATTCCGCTTGTGTGTGGCTTTAATTGGCAGACCTCAGTATTCAGTATTTTTTTTTCATTGACTCAAAATCTTCTCCACATATTTCACACATAATTCCTACTTTTGCCCACTGGAGCCAAGCAGAACAAGCCTAATTTCTCTCCCCCGATACCGTCTTCAAATATTTGAAGATAGCTACCGCGTCACCCTTAAGTTTTCTCTTCTTCAGTTTAAATTTCTCAGTTTCTTTTGTTCTTCAACCACTAGAACATGAGTTCCTTGAGAACAGAGATTGCTTTTGCCTTTCGTTGGATGCCCAACATATAGACAGTGACTGGCATATAGTAAGCACTTAATGAATACTTGTTGACCGAATGCCCAACTGACATGGCATGGTCTCTTGTTTTTTCACATCTTTTAGTTGCCCTCCTTTGGACTTGCTCCAGTGGGTCAATGTCCTTCCCAAAATGTTGCATACAAAAGTAAATACAGTTCTCTACATGTGGTCTGACCAGGGCAAAGCAAAGAGAGATTATTATCTCCTCATTCTGGAAATTATATCTCTATTACATACACACAGAGAGACATAATCACATACATCTTGCTGGTAGGAGATAAAAGAGAGGAGTAAAATCTTTTTCGTATTTCTGGCCATGAGCATGGATGATATGTCCCTAACCTCAGCTACCTCCCCCTTTCCCCCAAAATCATTGCTTGGAGTCCCATCATACTCCCAGTTCAAGCTAAATCAGGAAGGGGTAGAGCTATAGATTAGAAGCCCTAGAGAAAAGTGCAGAATTTTTTTTTCTGATGACCCATATGTTTATTTATTTATTTTTGCTATGGTCTTCAAAGCATGGTTATATGTCTAACCATTGCAGAGTAAGTCTAGTTTCCTGAAATGGAAAAGAAGAATAGGGGAGAGGGAGCCTGGGGGAAGGGGAGTAACCAGAAGTGCATTTCAGGGCCAATTTGGGACACTACCTCACCTCATCTTCTTAACTGAGATGTGACTGAGGGGAGAAATGTGACAGATTGTAAACTACAAAATGATTATGGAATTAATATAGGAAGCCAAAAGGTCTGTTAAAATGTCCATATAGAATCTTAAATATTCTGAAAGTTGTTCTAGAAGATCATTGGGATTCTCCAGAGCCAAATAAGGGATCCTTAGCATGCAAATGAGAATTCTGACTCCTTGAAAAAGGATATTTTCCAAGGAACTCAAATATTCTGATAATATCCTCAGAGAAGAATTAAGAATTATTAAAACATGCAGAAGACTTTTCCTAGTCTCTCTTCTTCTCTCCCGACTTGTTGCTCTCTGAGATTACCTTTCATCCATACTGTGTTCATTTTACACGTACATAGTTTTTTGCATCTTGTCTCCCCTATTGGAATATTTCCCATGTTGTGTCGCCACTAGAATGTGAGCTCCTTGAGGCCAGGGACTCTCGTTTTGCTTTTCTTTTTACCCCCAACACTTAACATAGTAGTTGGTACATATAAATGCTTAATTAATGCTTGTTAGTTGACTGAAAGAAAAAGGTGAGAGGAAGAGAGTTGGTCCAGAAATGGGAGGAGAGGAAGAGGAGCAAAGAATAATTATCCCAGATGAAAATAATCTCTTCTTACCCAAATTTTCCTAGAAAATTTGGTCTAGATCTTCACTTTGCCCTTGTCACATTTTATTTTATACTATGATTGTGTGTGTCAATTCCTCCCACCCCCTCACAAAATGTAAGCCTCAAGAGGGCATGGGTTGTGCTATTTTTCATTTTTAAATCTGTAATACTCAGTACTGTGCCTTTCACATAGCATAGCAAGCATTTTATAAATGTTTGTTGATTTAAATTGAATAAGATAGGAAAAGAAATCCAAGGATGGAGGGACCAAACCCCTAAAAGGGCTCCTTGAAAAAAAGCTAGAGAGCTGTTGATGGTATATACCTAGTATGTGCTAATCCAACATGGAGGATCAAGAGCTGGGCCTTTGAGAATAGAGACAAAATAGAATTCCTAGAACAGAAGCCAGAGTGATATCATATAAACTGGTAAAAGAAGTAGCGGGACACTCAACCAGAAACCATAAAGGACAGATCTGGGTCCCAATGAAGAAAGTGCTTCTTACTGAGGAGATGGAAGATGAGCAGAAGAAAATAGCTCAGCCTTGGTCTGGAAGCACGGTGCTGAAGAGAGAGGAAGAGGGAGGGAAGGGTGCTGGACAAACTAGAAAGTAGAACCCAGGGCTTTTTAAACTTTTTCTGCTCGCAACCCCTTCAGCACTTCTTGAACTGTGGGTTGTGACTCCATATGGGGTTGCAATCCACAGTTTAAGAAGTGATTATCTAGAAGATCCCAAGGATCCCAAACATCCAAGGATCAGGGTCAAGAGAAAGGGCCTGTGGAATAAGAGAGAAATGACTCCAGGAACAATACTTGGAAGAAATGGTGCTTTCTGTTTTAAACTTGAACCAAGCTGACATAATTGTGTGAGCCTATACTTGTGACAAGGAGACAACTGGGTGGCTCAGTAGATAGAGTGCTAGACCTGAAGTCAGGAAGACCTGAGTTCAAATCTGGTCCATATACTTACTAGCTGTGTGACCCTGGGCAAGTCACTTAACCCTGTTGGCCTCAGTTTCCTCTTCTGTAAAATGAGCTGGAGAAGGAAACGGCAAACCACTCCAGTATCTTTGCCAAGAAAACCCCATGGACAATATTGGCATGATATGGTCCATGGGACTATGAAGAATCAGACAACCAAACAACTGAACTGCAACAACGGTGTTATCATAGGCTAAACTATTATATAGAATTTGTATATAGAGAGCCCAACATCGTGGCTCATCTTGGAGTCATGAAGACCTGCATTCCAATTCTAGCTTTGATAAGCCATATCATTAGTGGTGGAATGGAAACTGTGTTTCATTTGGAGTCAGATGACCTTGTTTCAATTTCTGATGCTGGCCATCACTTCCTGTGTAACCTAGGGCAAGTCATTTAAGTTCTTTGGGCTTCGATTTCCTCATCTATAAAATGATGGGGTTTGACAAGACAAGACCTCTGAGATTCCTTCCTACTCTAAATCTATGATCCTACAAACCTCTATGTGCCTAGGACTTAGCTACCAAGTCATAGAGAAGGCCTAATCTGCACTGGTGGAAGGAGTCCCCACACTGGGAGTTCGCCCAATCCGGGGCGGGGATACCACGTATTTTGTACCCTGAAATTCTTTGACTCTGTAGGAAGTCTTAGTTGCATACCAGAATCATTTCTCTTTGAGAGAGAAATCTCTACCTTGGGCACCACAGCGAAACATGAACCCAAGAACTATTGATGATGAGTTGGAGGAAACTTTCCATCAGATATGACCAGTCAGGTTAGCCTGTCTTGTGGCTACAACACTTACCCTTTTTTCTAGAGTGTAGAATCACCCCCGTTTCTGACCAGAAATCAGAGAGCACATATTTTAGGTCCATATTTTCGATGCTGTATGTAAAGCTGAGAATTGAGGCCTACAATTTAGATCTAGCTAAAACTATGCTAGCACCATTTCTGTTCCTTGTCACAAAGTTGAAACCAGACAGTTTTGTATTTGGTACGAAAGCACTTACCACCCAACTACTTGCTGCAACCTGATCTTACTCCACTCCACCCATCCCTAGAGCTCTGGCCTGTGGTTTAAACATTCTCATCACCTGGCTACATTGCCCATGAGCCCTCTAATGTTATAAGCTTTTATGAGGTTTATAATGGGAATGTGCCTGTTTAGAGAAGAGTACTTCATAGGCATTAATGCCTTGGAACAATGACAAACAAAGGGAAAAATGATTTGTGTTTTATGCTGACCTGGCTAGTGATGCCACTGTCAACAAGTATTTCAAAAAAAGTGTAATTTCTGATTTCAATGGTATGGGTACTCTCTCTGACTCAGATGGAAACCTCTCTATGACCTAGTAGAAAGTCTTCGTGAATCGCTATAGCTAAACAAAACATCGTCACGTGGTGGCCAACTTTACGAAAAGGAACCTCTTTAAAGGTTCTGGGTATCACTAGACCATAAGCAGGTCCCATCTGTGAGCTCATACTTGAAGCCTTTTTATCTTGGTGAAGGCTGCCAGAATTCCATTGACCTCACCTTTAAGACATTCCTCTGACTGAGGCATTAGAGGAGAATTTCAGTACAAGCCTTTCAGCATGGTACAGTGGAAGGAGAACTGGATTTGGAGTCAGAAGACCTAGGTTCAAGTGTACCCTCTATTTAAAGCTCATTTGACCTTAGCTAAATGACTTCATTTTGCTGGACCTCAGTTTCTTCATCTGTAAAATGAGGGGGTTGCACGATGTCATCTCTAAGTTCTCCAGTTCTAAACTTGTGATGTGATCCTATGTCTCGTCTCATATGTAGATAGATAGAGATAGAGACAAAGATAGTGATAGGAAGATAAATATAGATATATAGATAGGTACACAAAGAGATATAGACTCAGGCATAGATTTAGATATAGAGATAGAAACAGATAATATAGATATAGAAACAGAGATAGAGAGATAGAGACAGATAGAGAGATAACTATAGACATAAACATAGAAACAGACATAGAGAAATATCTATACATGCAGACATAGAGTGATATAAGTATAGATATAGGTATAGAAATATAGATTTATCCATGTTGCCCATGAACTCTCTTACGTTATAGGCTTACCTTTACATCATATGTTATAGATGATATAGATGATATAGTTGTCAGATGATACAGATGTCATCAGAGATATAGATGTAAGCATAAACATAGAAATAGAAAGATATAAATACATAGATATGTTAGATATAGATAGTTAGATATAGATGTAGATGTACATTTAGAGAGATACAGTCACAGAGATAGAGATATAGAAAGAGATAGAGGTATTCTATTGTCTTATCTACAACTTTAGTTTGTAAAAACAGAGTTACAGATATAGTCATTTTGTTGATCTTTTGGACAGTGCTTTGCAATGTTATGTATACAGCCATCACTCAACAAATATTGAATAACTGATTGCTATAAGTGCAAGGGCTACTGTGTGTGGGTGTTTTGTCATTCATTCTCAAAGAGGACCCATAATACCAGGAAGATGATGCCATGACTTGTAAGTGAATTGGATTTGAGTGAGGGAGGGCTGTGCACAGTCACCAGCCTCACTTTCTCCTCTGGAGCCCTCTGGGTCCAGTGGCCAGATATAGATCAGGACAACTGGAAAGGGCCCTGCAAGGGATATTATGTGATCAAGATGGTGTAGTTATTTTTTGAAAACCTCAGCAAACCAAAAAGCTCAGAAAAATCTGCTCTGCAGCAGATGTAGAGTAAATCTGAAACTACAAGATAAGAAAACAGACTCATAGTACAAGTTAAAAACCTTTTGAAATAGTATTTTAGAACTTAAATACTTTGATGTGTTAAACGAACTGCTCTCAAGTTGAGAAAGAAAACATGCCAACAAAATTATAAAACAAAAATGGTCCTGATACTTAAATCAGATAAGAATAAAGCAAAGAAAGAGAACTAGAAATTGATTAGAAAATTACTAATAAAATCCTAACAAAAAGACTATATAATTATATTGCTGTAAAATATAAATAACATTTACTATAGCTAAATTAGATTTATACCAGGGATAAAAATTTGGTTAAATAATAAAAAAAGAGTTTATATAATTAATTACATTAAAAACAAAACCAAAATGCCCCAAATTACATGATTAAATCTAAATATTAGTAAAGCCTTTGTTTGACAAAGTACAAAGTTCATTTAAGTCAAAACAACAGAAAAACAAAGACATAAAAAGTCATTTTTCATATTATTAAAAATATCTTAAGCCAAAAGTTAATCAATTTTAAATGGAGAAACACAAAAGTTTCCCCAATAAATACAAAAAATAATACAAAAACCCCTCCTTTGACACTCCAGAAAATCAGCAAAGAAACTAATTGAGACAATCACCTCAATAAAGTACTAGTATACAAAATAAATCCACAAAAATTATCAGCATTTCTATATAACCTTAACAAAATACAGGAAAGGAAATCTTAAAATATTTCTTAAATTCATAAAATATTTGGGAGTCAATAACAAAGACACACTCAAAACATAAATATAATTATGTAACAGTAGGTTAAGAAATTAAGAATGATGTTAGTTGTTCATGCTTGTGCCATGCTAATATAACAAAAATCACAGCACTATCTTAATTAATTTTCAGGTTTAATGCCATACAAATCAAACTAACAAAGGGTTATTTTTATAGAACTAGGCAAAATAAGTACTAAATTAACACGGGGGAATAATAGGTTTGGAATCTCTAAGGCAATAAGAAAAAAAAAAGTAGGAATAGAGGGGCAATAATAGCATTTCCAGACCACAAGTTAGATTGCAAAATGATAATCATCAAAACTATTTGGAACTGGTTAAAAAATAGAAAAGTAAAACAGTAGAACATGAGAATCAGAGGAAGCCAGCCAATATGGCAGAATAAGGGGAAGATGTACATCTCAGTCCTCTCCCTCCCCCTCCTCCCATCTCACAACTACTTCAATAATTATGTAAGAAATAATGATAGAGCTGTTAATGGGAAATTGAAGAAGAAACTGCAAGTGTCATCTTTCCAGCCCAAGATCACAAATTCACCCTGTAGGCAAGTGACCAGGGCAGGAGTTACATAGCAAGCGTAGTTGGGACCACACACTATTGCCCAGAGCTCTGAGCTAGGTCAGCAGCATAAGGAGGTCCAGAGCTGATCTTGGACTCAGCCTTAGCCCAGGCATTGGGCCAGGAGCATGAACTCAGTGTAGATTCAGTACCTAGAACTCCAGTGCAGGATTGCCCAAAGATGATTGAGGATATAGTCCTCCACCCAAATAGGAACCTTAGAAGGTCTAGGAACTCAGAGTCAATAGTCAGAGCTCCTAGCTAGGCCAGCTGTGTTTTGCACAACAGATCACTAGAAAAATGATTAAGCAAGAATGATAAAGATCTCTAACAAGGCTACAAGGCCATTTTTATAATAAGACAATGAAGTAATGACAATACTAAACATATATGCACCAAGTGGTATAGCATCCCAATTCTCAAAGGAAAAGTTAAATGAGTTACAGGATAAAACAGACAGTAAAACCATACTAGGGGTGAGGGAGACTCAACTTTCTGCTCTCAGAACTAGATAAATATAACGAAAAAATAAATAAGAATGAAGTTAAGGAGATGAATAGAATTTTAGAAAAGCTAGACATGATAGACCTCTGGAGAAAATTGAATGGAAATCAAAAGTAATACATACCTTTTTTTCTCAGTGGTATATGGAACTTACAGAAAAACTGACCATGTATTAAGGCATAAAAAAACCTCACCTCACAACCAAATTCATAAAACAAAAAATATTAAATACATCCTTTTCAGATCATAATGCAATAAAATTACATTTAATAAAGGGTTATAGAAAGATAGATTAAAAATTAACTGGAAACTAAATAGTCTAATCCTAAAGAATGAGTGGGTCAAAGAACAAATCATAGAAACTATCAACAATTTCATTAAAGAGAACAAAAATAATAAGACAACATACCAAATTTTATGGGCTTCTACCAAAGCAGTACTTATGGGAAAATTTATATCTCTGAATGCTTACATCAGTAAAATAAAGCACAAATCAATGAATTGGGCTTGCAACTAAAAATACAAACTAGAAAAAGAACAAATTAAAAATCCCCAATTAAACACCAAACTGGACATCTTGAAAATCAAAGGAGAGATTAATAAAATTAAAAGTAAGAAAACCATTGAACTAATAAATAAAACCAGGAGATGGTTTTATGAAATAACCAATAAATAGATGAACCATTGGTTAATTTGATTTAGGAAAAGAGAAAAGAAAACCAAATTACTAGTATCAAAGAAAGGGTAGATTCACACCAATGAAGAGAACATTAAAGCAATTATTAAGAAGTATTTTGCCCAGTTATATGCCAATTATCTAACAATATAAGTGAAATGGATGAATATTTACAAAAATATAAATTGCCCAAATTAGCAGAAGAGAAAATGGAATATTTAAGTAACTCTATGTTAGAAAAAGAAATTGAACAAGTCATCAATGACCTTTCTAAGAAAAAATCCCCAGGACCAGATGGATTCACCAATGAATTCCACCAAACATTTAAAGAACAATTAATTCCAATATTATATAAACTATTTGGAAAAACAGGCAAAGAAGGAGTGCTATCAAATTCCTTTTATAACATCAGTGTGGTCCTAATACCTAAACCAGAAAGAGCAAAAGCAGAGAAAGAAAACTACAGACCACTTTCCCTAATTAATATTGATGCAAAACTTTTAAATAAAACACTAGCAAGGAGATTATAGCAATATATTATCAGGATTATACACTATGACCAGGTGGGATTTATACCAGAAATTCAAGGCTGGTTCAATATTAGGAAAACTATCAGCATAATTGACCATATTAATAACAAAGGCAACAGAAACTGTATGATTATCTCAATAGATGCAGTAAAAGCTTTTGACAAAATACAACATTCATTCCTATTTAAAAACACTAGAAAGCATAGGAATAAATGGAGCTTTCCTTAAAATGATAAGTAGTATCTTTCTAAAACTATTTACAAGCATTATCTGTAATGGGGATAAGCTAGAAGCCTTCCCAATAAGATCAAAGGTGAAGCAAAGATACCCATTATCACCACTATTATCCAATATTGTACTAGAAATGCTAGCTGTAGCAATAAGAGAAGAAAACAAAATTAAAGGAACTGAAATAGGCAATGAGGAAACAAAACTATCATTCTTTGCAGATGATATGATGATATAATCAAGGAATCCTAGAGAATCAACTGAAAAACTAGTGGAAATAACTAACAATTTTAGCAAAGTTACAGGATATAAAATAAACCCACATAAACCATCAGCATTTCTACATATTACCAAGAGTCCAGCAGCAAGAGATAGAAAGAGAAATTCCATTTAAAATAACTGTAGACAACAAGTACAATAAAATACTGTTTACCTGCTAAGACAAACCTAAGAACTATATGAACCCAATTACAAAACACTTCTCACACAAATAAAGTCATATCTGAACAATTGAAAAATATTAATTGCTCATGGGTAGGCCAAGCCAATATGATAAAATGACAATTCTACCTAAATTAATTAACTGATTTGCTCAATGTCAAAACCAATCAAACTACCAAAAAAATCTTATAGACCTAGAAAAAACAACAACAAAATTCATCAAGAAGAACAAAAAGTCAAGAATATCAAGGGAATCAATGAAAAAATGTGAAGGAAGTTGGCCCAACCACACCAGATTTCAAACTGTATTACAAAACAGTAATTATCCAAAAATCTGGTACTGGCTGAAAAATAGAGTGGTGGATCAGTGAAATAGATTAGGTGCATAATACACAGTAATAAATGACCATAGTAATCTAGAGTTTGATAAACCCAAAGATCCAAGCTTTGGGGACAAGAACCCACTATTTGAGAAAAACTGCCAGCAATACGGGAAAGCAGTATGCCAGAAACTAGGTATACACCAACATCTGATATCATATACCAAGACAAGGTCAAAATGGCTACATGATTTAGACATAAAGGGTGATACCATATATAAATTAAGGGAGCATGGTATAGTTTACCTGTCAGATATATGGTTAAGGGAAGAATTTGTGACCAAACAAGAGATAGAGAGCATTACAGGATATAAAATGGATAATTTTGATTACATTAAATTCAAGAAATTTTTGCACAAACAAAACCAATGCAGCCAAGATTAGGAGGTAAGCAGAAAACTGGGGGGAAATTTTTACAGCAAGTTTCCCTGCTAACGGCCTCATTTCTCAAATATATAGAGAACTGGGTTAAATTTATAAGAATACAAGTCCAACTGATGAATGGTCCAAGGATATGAATGGGCTGTTTTCAGAAGAAATCAAAGCTATTTGTAGTCATATGAAAAAAATGCTTTAAGTCACTATTGATTAGAGAAATGCACATTAAAACAGCTCTGAGGTACCACCTCACAACTACCGGGTTGGCTAATATGACAGCAAAGGAAAATGACAAATGTTGGACAGGATATGGGAAAATTGGGACACTTTTACAGACCTAGTGATTTAACGCACTGTTGGTGTAGTTGTGAACTGATCCAACCATTCTGGAGAACAATTTGGAACTATGCCCAAAGGGCTCTAAAACTGTGTCAGCCCCCTGTCACTCAAATCAAAGTCAATTGTAAGTCATGTCATCATCTCCCTGATGTCATGGTCCTCTTTGAGAATAAAGGACAAACACAACAACAAAACTGTGTATATCCTTTGGTCCAGCAATACCACTACTAGGTATGTATCCCAAAGAGATTAAAAAAAGGAAAAGAACCTATATGTACAAAAATATTTATAGAAGCTCTTTTTGTGGTAGCAAAGAATTGGAAATTGATGGTATGCCCATCAATTGGGGAATGGCTGAGCAAGTTGTGATATATGATTGTAATAGAATACTATTGTGCTATAAGAAACAATAAGCAGGATGATTTCAGGAAAAACCTGGAAAGACTTACATGACTAATACAAAGTGAAACTAGCAGAACCAGAAGAACACGTACTTAGTAACAGCAATATTGTAGATGATCAACTGTAAATGACTTATTCTCAGCAAAACAGTGATCTAAAACAATTCCAAAGGACTCATGATGAAAAATACTATCTGCCTCCAGAGAAAGATCTGATTGAGTCTGAATGCAAACTGAAGCATACTTTGTTTTAAACTTTCTTTATTTTTCTTGTTTTGTTTTGGTTTGGGGTGTCTGTTTTCTTTCACAAGATGACTAATATGGAAATATGTTCCGCATGACTGCACATGCATAACCTATTTCAAATTACTTGCCTTCTTAATAAGGAAGGGAGGGAGAGATCTCAAAATTAAAAAAAAGAATGCTAAATTTTTACATGTAATTGGAAAAAACTAAAATATTAAAAAAAGAAAACAATTAAGCAATTTGCAGTTATACACAAAAAAATTAATAAAGAGTGATTTTGACTCAACTAGATCACTACTAGTCCTATACCTGAAAGAATGAAAAAAGAGGAAAAAGTCCTTTGCATATGAAAATACTAATAGCAGTTTCTTTTCTGTTGGCAAAAACTGAAAAATAAGGGGATGTTCAACAACTGAAGAATGGCTGAATAAATTGTGATATATGAATGTCATGAAATACTATTTCACTGTAAAAAATGAAGAAATAGATGATTCCAAAAAAAGTGGAAAAATTTATATGAACTGATGCAGAGTGAAGTAAACAGAACCAGAAGAGTGATTTATACTGTAATGTTATAAAAATGAACAATTCTGGGGACTTTTATAAAATAATGAAGATTGAAATGAGCAGGACCAGGAGAACAATTTATACAACAATAATATTGTAAAAAAAAACAAAAACAAAAACCTAGAGACAGCTAAGTGGCGCAGTGGATAGAGCACCAGCCCTGGAGTCAGGAGGACCTGAACTCAGATCCGGCCTCAGACGCATAACACTCGCTAGCTGTGTGACTGTGGGCAAGTCACTTAACCCCATTGCCTAGCTGAAAACAACAACAACAAAAACAAACAAACAAAAAAAAAACCCAGAAACCTGAACTCTGAGAGTTATGATCAATATAGTGACCATTCATGATTCCAGAAATCTGGTGATGAAGCATGCTATCCATGACAGTTAAGAATTTAGGGTATACAATGAGACATATATATTGTATACAGCCACTGAAGGATTTGTTTTGCTTAACTATGCACAGATGTAACAAAAATTTTGTTTTTTTCATTTCTTTTTTTTCTTAATGAGGTCAGGATTGAGAGGGAAATAAAACCCTTTTAATTTTTCTTTTTTTTTTTGGTGAGGCAATTGGGGTTAAATGACTTGCTCAAGGTCACACAGCTAGTATGTGTCATGTGTCTGAGGCCACATTTGAACTCAGGTCTTCCTGACTCCAAAGCTGGAGCTCTATCCACTGTGCCACCTAGCTGCCCCTTAATTTTTCTTAATAGGTGTGTGTGTGTGTGTGTGTGTGTGTGTGTGTGTGCGCGCGCATGTGTGTGTGCTACAAATGTGAAATGTTGCATGCACTTTCAGAGAGGTCACTATGTTTTTAGTTTTACATAACTGTTTTACTTTGTTATAAGAAAGAGGTCTTACTCTTACTTTGTAGGAGTAATCTGTAAATGTGTGAAATGTAAAAACAAAACACAACAATAACATTTTTTTTTAAAAAAAAGAATACATAATAAATACTTTGATTTTGGAAAGAAAAAAAAGACTACATGGAGAATTCAGTTCAATTGACTCCCACCAATCCTCCTGACCACCCCCATTGCTCCCTGCCAGTCTGGGGAATCTTGGGAGAAGCTCCAAATTCACCCAGAATGTGAAGACCATGGAAGAATTGGGGGGGGGTCAGGGCAGGAGTTGTTGAACTTCTGGGATCTAAATCCAAGTCTGACATTGTCACAAGAGAAACCATGGAGAAGTGAGAAGTAATTCTTCATCTCTTCCAAAGTGATTTTCAAACTACCATTACAATGCTGTTACAACGTTTTCTTCCAAAACACCTTTTCTTTACAGAAATGCTGGTCCCATATTGTAGAGGTGCAGACCACACTCAAAACTAATCTGCACATCATATCTGAATCTTCACTGCAGCCAGCAATAGATGCTCAGCTTCAACTCCCTTCCCCACTTTTTCTCTGAATGCCTGATTGGGAAGTCTTCCCAAGGACAGAAGAAAACCTAGTGTTTCATTGATTTATTTCTACATTTTAAACTTCTGGAAGGGGACAGGAAGGTACCCCTGCTCCATTTGTAGAAAATGGTCCCCAGTTCTCATGCAGTCTTTTGAGGTAACAATACATATATTGACTATAGGACAGACTTTATGTCTCAGAGATATTAGAGTAGGATTAGTAGAGGTTGAGAGTAGACAATAGACAAAGCACAATTTAGATGTGAAAGAAACATTTCGGAACTTGCCCTGTTGAAAAGGAAGATGAAAAGCTGAACTGATACCTTAAAGATGACCACATATCGAATTCCTCTATCCTGTCACAAAAATATGTTGAGAAATTCTGGGGATCTCCTAAATGATTCATCACCTCTGTGACAGGCCGTCAAAACCCAAGAAGCCAGAGGCAGGATCAGACACTCAGCAGAAGCCAGGAATGGAAGCTGTTCCAACACTTATTTCCTGATGCCCTAGAGTTCTCCTATAGCCACGGAATTTTATCCCTAGTTTGGACTTGTCATTCTATTCAGCAATGTGCTCCAAAAGGATAGGGCAATGCACTTAAAGGTGGTGGTCATAGCTTGGAGTTTCTGGGCACAGAGTTCCTGTATAATTTATTACTAGAAGGAAGGAAAATACCTGACCTATGTGTCAAAAAACTAAATCATAGAATTTTAATCTTGTTAAGGATCTTAGATATGTTCCTTAGAGCAATGGAGAAAGAAAGGGAATAAGCATTTATATATCACCTAGCAGGCACCAAGTACTGTGCTAAGCACTTTTTGCAAATATCTCATTTGATCTTCACAAAAACTCTGAGTTGTTTTGCAGTGGAAGAGATTGAGTCAAAGCAAAGTTAAGTAACTTGCTCAAGCTAGTTAAGTGACTTAGGTTGGATCTGAACTTTGGTCTTCCTGACTCTTGGCCCAGTGCTCTGTCCATTGTGTCACCTTGCTGCCTGTATCACAATTAGGGGAACAGAGGTCTAGAGCTGGAAGGACCATAGAAGTCATCCACTCCAACCCACTCACTTTCTAGATAAGGAAGGAAGTTGATGAAATTTTCATCCTTTCAGAAAAAGGAAGTGGCTTATCCAAAGTCACACAGCTAGTTTCTGGTACAGACAAGACTATATTATAGATCTCTTGATTCCCAAAATGGTTTTCTTTTCTCTCATCTAAATGGAGATCAGATACTAAAGTCCTTGGGAAATTGAGCCTAGAATGCTTAACATCCCTGCTGTTTGGGTGTTCCTAGTTCTGCCCAGGATGCCATTTTGCTAATTCCCTTATTCAATCAATTCAAATAATATTTATTAAACATATACTATGTGCTTGGTACTGGGTTAGAAAGAGAAAAATGAACCTGTCTCAAGAAGCTGATACATTTACTGGGGCTTAGGATACAACCTATATACAGATAAATGTAATACAAAGCAGGGAATGAAAAGGTAAGGGAAAGATGATAGTCCTCTAGTAAAAATTAAAGACAAAAAGAGTTTTAAGTGTTAGGAAAGTCAAGAAGGGCTTCATGGAAGAGAAGACATTTGAGCTGAGCCTTGAAGAGAGCTAAGCATTCTGAAAGAACTCAGAGATGAGGAGAGAGTCCATTATCTTCCCATGAGGGTAAGGATAGGCAGAGGAAAGAAGGAAATATGCATTTACTATGCACTTATTATGTGCCAGGCACTGTGCTAAGCACTTTGCAAATGTTACCTCTATAAACTGGGCTTGTGTGGACATACCCAGCCTCCCTAAGTTGAAGGCGCCATTGAGGGGCTTTTGGAGTATGTCAAGATTGCCTAATATGGAAGCTTCTTTGCCCTGTACCACATAGGCAGAGGTAGTCTCCTTTGATTGGCTGCCAGGGTCTTGAGTACTGGGACTCACACCTGAGAAAAGGTTTGAACTTGGAACTGGGACTGTGCTCTATAAGAACTGAACTAAGTTAAGGACCTAATCACCTTCCCGTTCCCAGAGACTGAGGTGATATAAAGGGAGAGGGAGGATTGTGCCTCCCATGTGCTGGGACATTTGTGATTATACATTTTGAAGTATTTGCTATTTGACTATTAGTGGCTAAGTGGAACAGGGGTACATAGGACAACCCTTTTCTATTGAAGGAACATCAGCAACAGAGGCTAGAATCAATGGCAGAATGCTCCCCCCCCCCAATCCCCTTAAGGGTACCAAAGAACCCATGGGAAGTGGTGAAAAGTAATTTACCCAGCCTTCAGGATATGCTGGTCTGTGTTACATCTCATGTGATCCTCACAACAATCCCTGGGAGATAGGTGCCGTTTTTATTCCCATTTTAGAGTAGAGGAAATGGAGGCAGACAGAAGTTAAGTGACTTGTTTAGGATCACACATCTTGTGAGTATCTAAGGCCATATTTAAACTCCTCAAAGATTTCCTAACCAAGCGCAGCACTACATCGCATAGTTGCCTAATGATTAGAGATGAGTGATAGAACATTGAGTTTGGGGGACATTTAGTAACCTGGTTTTCCTACAAGATAGAGTTGGAGGAAAGTTATGTGAACTAAAACTAGAAAGGTACATGGGAGCATAATTGTGAAGAGTCTGAAACACAGAACTGAAGAGTTTGTGTTTTGTCTGAGGGGTGTGGAAGTTATATTTAGAAATTGTCCTGGAATAAACTGCAGGTTGGGGGCATAATAAACCAAAGAGAGAAAATGACCTTTCTGAGTCAGCCCTCAGGATCAGATCCAGATTGCTTGAGCCAAGAGGCTTGGGGGATCCTGAGCCAGGAGTTACGTGATGCTATACTGCTTTATGTTATAAATAGTCAAGGATAATTTTATGTACATACATATATATTATATATATAGTATTTATAAAATCATTATGGTATTTAAATCTGCACAAGATCATAGCCATTCCATAGAATTGTAGAATTGGAAGGGAACCTAGAGAGACTTTAGTTCAACCCCTTCATTTGAACCTATTTTAGCTCAGAGAGGCTAAGTCAACTACGCTACTTATACCCACAGCATGAACTTTCAGAGGTAGGTAGGTGGCACAGTGGATAGCATGCTTCACCTGGACTCGAGAATACCTGAATTAGAATCTTGCTTCAGACATTACTAGGTGGGAGACCCTGGGCAAGTCACTTCACTGCTGTCAGCCTCAGTTTCTTTATCTGTAAAAAAGGGGATGACAATAGCCATTTGCTTCACAGAGTTGTCACAAAGAACAAATGAGATGATATTTATAAAACATAATAGCCTCTATTATTATTATTATTAAATCCAATGCCCCTTCTGCTGCATCACATTGTCCTTCAAAACCTGAAGAAAATAATGTACAAATGAACTTGAGGTGACCTGTGACCTTTTCTTGATTTCCATGTGTACAGTGAAGTTCACAATAATTAGCCACTATTTGAAGAAGTGGCCAGGGCTAGAGGTTTTGCTTTCTTAGTATACAAGACATAGTATTAGCCCTCCCTTTTCCTGTTTGTGGAGTTCCCTTGCACTCCCCACCTATTATGCTGAGCTTCATGCTGAAATATGATTAGCCTTTGACAAGTAATTTCAGTTCATAGGGGCACAGGATTTAGAGTTGGAAGAGCTCTTAGAGGTAATTTAGTTCAACCTCCTTATTTTATCAATTCAATCCAATAAACATTTATTAAGTGCCTACTCTGTGCCAAGCACTTAAGTACCAGGAATACAAAAAGAGGCAAAAGTCAGTCCTTGCCCTCAAGGAGCTTACAATCTAATGATGATGAGACTGAAACCCAGACAGGAAAAGAGATTTTCTCAGGGTGTCACAAAAATAGTAGAGCTAGCACTTGACCTTGGGCCCTCTGACCTCACATCCAGTGCTGTTACCATTATTCTTGGATGGTCAACGTACAGGTACTATCCACTAGTTCGCTGCCCAGCTACTGTTTTGGTAGAGTTTTGGTAGAGTTAGAAATTTAACTGGGAATGCGATCATCATTTTGTTACCGAGAGCAAAGAATCAGCTGCTAGGATTCTCTACTAGACTGTAAGGTCCTTGAGGACAGGGAGAGTGTCTAGCACATTGCCTGGCCTGTAGAAGAAACATAACAAATATTTCTTTAATTGAACTGAAGGGATCATAGACTTAGGACTAGAAGGGAATTTCCAGCTGCTTCCAGAAGAGTGTAAATCTCTTGAGGGAAGGGTCAGTTTTTGTTTTTGTCTTTGCATCCCTTTGCATCCCTACCACAGTTCATGGTACATAGTGGGTGCTTGATAAATTCATGCTGATTGACCTTAAAGATCATTTAGTTCAGCCCTCTCCTACTGATAAGGAAACTGATATTCAGAGAAGTTAAATTACAATCCCCAAATCTTTTAGTAGTAAGTGGTAGATCTGGGGCATAAATCCATGTACTTAAACTAAAAATTAGTGTTTTTCCACTTATATCATATTGTCTCCCTCGTGCAGTGTAAGCTTACCTTATAACTTCTCCTTTTCCCCCACCCCCCATCACAGCATTCCTATCTACTACTAAAGTCACCAAGCAGTATTTATGAAAGGAAGGAGCAACTCCTCTCTTCTTCATTTCTTAATAGAAGACAGAGTGGAATTTTTGTTGCTGTTTGTTTTTTAAAATTTAGGATTGATTAGTCACATACTGCTCAAGGCAGGAAAAGCATATGCCAGTAATTAGAGAAATCTTCAGGGAAGAGGGATGGATAGTGGGGAAGAATGAAGGGTAATCCTTACCAGGGCTTGGGGAAAATGAGGCTGATGATGGAAAGAAAGAAAGTATAATCCAGAGACCAGGCTAATCTGTTAACCAAAGTCAATGTGGGGCTCCTTTATCCAAGGAATGGGTCAGTTGCTGGTCAGATTCAAAGCAGAGGGAATTTGCCAAACATTAGGGTGATGGAACATGGGAGAGGCAAAAAACTTAACCCTGCCTCAATTCAAGATGCTTCCCAGAGGTTGGGAAGGAACTCCACCTGTGATTCCATTGATGTAGGGAACTCCTGGTAAGAGAACTCCTTCTACCAGTACTGATTAGGACATTTTCTGTAACTTATCATCTCAGAGAATTTCTTAGGATACTGAGAGGTTAAGTACTTGCCAAGAATACCATAGCTGATATATTTTAGGTGAGGGTCTGGAACCCAGGCTTTGTTGACTCTAAGATGGCTCTCCATCCACTATAAAATATATTCTTTCCCTCTCCACCCCTCAGCCATTAAACTCCAATAACTCCCTATTGCTTCCAGGATCAAATATAAAACTCTCTATTTGGCATTCAAAGCCATTCATAACCTGGTTTCTTCTACCTTTCCAGTCTTCTTACACCTTACTCCCCTCCACAAACTCTGCAGTCCAGTGACACTGACCTCCTGGTTGTCTTCACAAACAATATTCCATCTCCCAACTCCATGCATTTTTAGTGACTGTCCCTCATGACTAGACTCTCTTTCTCCCCATTGCTGCCTCTTAGCTTCCCTGACTTCACTCAAGTTTCAGCTAAAGTCTCTGCAAGAAGTCTTTCTTAATCCCCCTTCATCTCAGTGCCTTCCTTTGAAATCATCTCCAATTTATTATACACATATAATGTATATATCTACATCTACATCTTGTGTGAACATAGTTGTTTGCATGTTTTCTCTTGTATTAGATTGTGAAATCTTTTGGAGCAGAGGCTGTTTTTTGCCTTTCTTTGTATCTCCATCATTTAACACAGCATGTAGCACATAGTAGATGTTTAAGAAATGCTTTCTGACTTGACTGTCTTCCTTGAATTTGATCCTATTTATTTAAAAGATTTGATGAGAGGGAGTTGGCTAAAGGCCTCTGTCAAATCCTGGGTGTGGACATCATATACTGTTTGTCACATCCTCTCCTCAGCCCCATAGTGGCCCTGATGCCTCTGGGAATTGAAAATATTCCTGTGAAATCTTCTTCCTGTTCATCTTTATTAGTTGGTGTGGATGAGGACTTAGACACAAGGGTCTAGAATTGAGATAAGCCTATTGTAGCAAGGATCAGTGTAACATCACTGGGATATGGAGTGAGGAGGGTAGTTCCAGGTAACTTTTCTGCTCATTTCCAAAAAGGTCTGTTACATAGGTTAAAAATGGATACCTAGACCTGATTTCCTCTTCTCAAATATAGAGTAGGATTATCAAACATGCTGTTCTTGTGGACCACAAGTGCCACCCAACTGAATTAAAATGCAATTGCAAAATAATTAACAGAGTAAATAAAATATAATAGAACAGATAATATTAATATGTGCTTTTCTAAATCAATATGAAACCCACAGGGATGCTTATATAAGGTTTAGTGGCCCTAATATTTGAGTTTAGCACCATTGTAGAGAGTCATGGTACCTCAGAACTGTATGGGACATCAGAGAACATCTAGTCCAACCCAAACCCATGCAAAAATCCCATCTACAACTGGCAGGACAGAGGACAACTGGACTTTATTTCAAGATCTCTACTTAGGGATACCCACTACCCCCTAAAATGACTCATTTTGCTCTAATACCTAATTATAAGGAAGTTTTCCTTGTATCAAAACTTGGGGTAACTAGGTGGGTACAGTGACTAGAGCACTGGCCCTGGAATCAGGAGTTCAAATCTGGCCTTAGACACTTACTACCTATGTGACCCTGGACAAGTCACTTAACTCTGATTGCCTCAAAAACAAAAACAAAAACAAAACAAAACAAAACAAAAAATCCAACACAACCTCTATCTGATTCACTCAGTTCTCTTAGTTTTGCCTTCTGGGGTCAAGCAGAACAAGTCTAATCTGACTTCCATATGATGGCCCTTAAATACTTGAAGATAGTTGCCTCTTCCGCTCACCACCTGGAAATGTGTGTCAATCAGCTCCCTTTTGCTATTTTCATGGTGAGTTACAAGTCAGCCAGGGCAACCATCCCATCTCTGTGGTAGAGGCAGAGCCATAGTTCCTTGCTCAGTTTTTTTACAAATAGCTGCTAGGTTTTGGCAGGTGAAATACGTGCTGCTTAAATCTATTCTTACATTTCTTCCTCTGGAACTCCTGTATGGCTTCCATCTGTGGACTGGTCCGCTTGGCTGGGATTAGGGCTCCTAGCCGATATGAGGGAAACTTCTCATCCTCAGCCATGCTAGGCCTGCCCCCCCAAAGTCCTCATACTGAGGATCACAGAGCTGGAATGGACCTTAGCTGCTATTTAGTCCAGTCTTATTTTACAGATAAGGAAACCAAGACACCAAGAGATTATATGACTTGTCTAATGTCACTCAAACAGTATGATTGGAACCCATGACCTCTGACTCCAAAGCCAGGGCTCTTTCCACTGTACCATCTCAGGTAGCATCTCTACCAACCACTGTACCAACTCAGTCTAGGGCAAGATCTGACTGTGCTCTCTGACTGGAGAGATCACAGAAGGGCAAATCATTACACCAAACAGTACTGAGTGTGGAAGATGACCTTTACTAAGTCCCACATGCTGGCTGGTTTGTGCTATCTGACCCACTGAGTGCTTTTTAGGACTCCTGGGAAGAAAGGGAAGTGGGTTATATTTAGGCTAAGCACACTGTAGTTTTTCTGTACTCATATGCTCTGGGGGTTGGTGTTCTGAGTCACTAACCTAAAGCTGAAGGGATACTTTTAAATAATTTTGACTGATATCAGATGGCACCTGCTCTTTCTGGATCTGCACCAAGTTCACAAAGTTTGCAGAGGGCCTCCAAATCCACCATTGACAACACCCACAGAACAAGGACCTAAGCAGTTTAATTAGAGTACCAGAAAGAGATGGACTCCAGGATGAGAAATCAAAAGTTGTTTTGGGGATGAAGGAATAATAATAATGATAATGATAATAATAATAATAATAATAATGGCAGCTAGCATGTTATAGTGCTTTGAAGTTTGAAAAGTGCTTTACAAATATTAATGGCAGCCAAGTGGCACAGTGGATAGAGTACCAGGCCTGGAGTCAGGAAGACTCATCTTGCTGAGTTCAAATCTGACATCAGACACTTACTAGATGTGTGACCTTAGGCAAGTCACTTAACCTTGTTTGCCTCAGTTTCCTCATCTGTAAAATGAACTAGACAAGAAAATGGCAAACCACTCTAGTATCTTTGCCAAAAAAAACCCCAAATGGGGGTCACAAAGGGTCTGACTCTAATTTGATTCTCACAACAACTCTGGTAGTGCATGCTATTATTATTATTCCCATTTTTACCAAAGGCAGACAGAGGCTAAGTTATTTGCCTAAGGTCACACAATTAGTAAGTGTTTGAGGATGGATTTGAATTCAGGTATTCCTGACTCCAAGTCCAGTGCTCTTATCCACAGAGGGCCTTACTGTTGTCTTATCTATAGGATTCTGTAGGTTGCTTCCTGTCTAAACGGAACTCTAAAATGGTGAGAGAGGTAAGAGGAGGAAAGAGTCTGACCCTCCCCAGACTGCACCACTTCCCTCAGGTTGTAGAAATGACTCCCAGAAGGTGGGCTGACTGAGTCCTAGAAGGTCTGATACAAGGAAGGTCCTAACTGGAGGTAGGTTTCAAGGAAGGCCATGATTGGAGGTAGGATTCTACTTGCACATATCACTAGAAAGGGCAAACAGGTCAATATCCCTGTGCACTCTGGATAATTCATCCAGAATGAGTATAGCTAAGCCCTTTAAAAACTTATCAGAGTAGAGTTACTTCATGCCAAATCCTAACTCAGCATTAGGCAGCAGTGGGCATGGTCTACCATGTTCTCTTTTCCTAGATTTGCTAGTTAGCCAGGTTTGCAGGAAGTCGTCCAGAG
Source organism: Vombatus ursinus (assembly GCF_900497805.2). Classification (NCBI taxonomy): domain Eukaryota; kingdom Metazoa; phylum Chordata; class Mammalia; order Diprotodontia; family Vombatidae; genus Vombatus; species Vombatus ursinus. The sequence goes on from NW_020954550.1 coordinate 35,933,623, forward strand.
CATGTGGTCTACTAGGAAGCTATTTACTGTGAACTAGGGAGTCCGAGGAGGCAGTCTACAATACTAGATAGGACACTGCAAAGTCTGATTTGATCTGTGAAGAATTCTCAGGGGTGCAATACAATGGGAGGTCTTAGGCCTGCCTAACAAGTCTCTGGAGATTCCAAATGTTATCAGGAACCTAAGTTGCATTTCCTCCATGCACTGCCTCAGTCAGAAAAATATGTCCTTCAGTGAATTCTAGTGTTCCCCGTAGGGTGGCTAAGTGGTTAGGAAATTTGGGACAACTACCATTATAGCTACATGGCCTCTGGAGCCCCCTGTTGGGATCATGGGAATATGGCAGCCAGCCATAACAACAGCTGTAAGCCATCTGGTTATAGACTTGCACAATAGTATCAAGTGTTGCCTAAGACAGGATCTACACTTGCCAGGAATTAAGGAAATATGGATGGGGGAGCAGGCAAGGGTCATCCTAGAAGGGAAAAGGTGGAACCTAGGCTGAAGATGAGAGGAGAAAAAATAAAATCCAAGGGCCAGCCTGACTGGTTAATAGAGTCATTGATGTCCAGGGGACTGAGATGAAAGATGGTTTGGTTGGTTGTTAGCTAGAGTTCAAAACCAAGGGGATTTGTTGGATATTATCAAGGCAAAGTGTAAGGAGCTCAGGGGACTAACACCCAGGGGGTCTGAAAAGTCTTAGTGCATTTTTAAGCTATTTAAGCTTTTAAAAATATAATAAAGCCTAAATAGCTTTAACAGCTTAAAAATGCACTAAGACCATTGGGACATCCTGGATATCCCTGCCATCTTCTAAAAGGATTTGAAATAAGATAAAGAAGAGACATAAAACAGACATTTGCAATTCTATTCTTCAGGGGATCTGTGATTTCACCTATGTGGGCTATCCCTTAATGACTACAGGTTGCAAACTGACCACATCTTCTTATCCTATGTAATTATTGTCTATGCCTTACAGCAAGTCTTTCATAGAAGATCTCCCCAATATGCTGGAAGACTTCCCCAGGACTTTTTACTTTTCTTTGGCTTCTAGGATAAAATGTAGATTTTCCCTGTTTTCCCCCAAGACTGACTGGATTCTTTTTCCAACCTCACATATCCTGAAGATATCTTTTACTCTCATGTGGTAATATGTTACATCCCACTATCATCCACTTTATCTCTCCTCTCTCTGTTACTTTTTGGTTGACCTGTCATTTGGAGATAATAGTGTTTCATGGTTTGCAGCTCTATAGCATCACTGAGAAAATATTGACATTTAAAAAGATGGTCTTTGCCAGTTAGGCGCTGATTTGCAGTAATTGAAAACCTTGTTCAATTTCCCAAATGACTTCTCAACTGATCTTTTCCTTTTCAACTCTGGGCACAACTCACTATCTATCTGTTGCATCGACTGTTGGCTGGTCATCCATTTAGAGGTCTTAGTTTGGGCAATATTCATTCTTCATCCACTTGTTTTATATTAGGCATATCTTTTTTTGAATGACTGTTGATCTCATCAAGGAGTTCCTACATTGTTCTTAAATGCTGTTCAATGAGCATAACTTTATCCGTAAATGAGATCATCTAGAGAAAGTAGTCATCCATAAGGAACTGCTTTTCCATTTGCATTCTAAATGGGAAGTGCTCTACGATGGGAGCTCATCTGCCTCTTTCATGCTTCATTTGATATTGATAGTCAGAGGATCATTGAACAAAGTTGTCTATCTCTATAGCTTCATCTTTCAAGGAATATTCTTTGATCTTGTCATATACATAGGAAGCATTTTGTGGAGCAATCTTTAATGTTATATTTTGCCTTAATGGATGAAATGCTTTTATGTATTTAAGAAACAATAAAATACAATGAGATCTTATATATTCTATACCTCTCAATCAGTTGTGTGACTATGAAGACGTTTCATTGTAAAAAAAATTCTGGAGAAAGTCTGCTTTTCCTTGTTTATACTTTCATCACAGATGATTAATATGTATCATTAATCTGTGAACTCCCCATCAGAATAAGATCCATTGGAGAGCAGGACTGTCTTTTATCCTTTTTTTGTACTCCCAGGATTTAGCACAGGGCCTGCAACATAGTACGAACTTAACATATGATTGTTGAGTCCAAACTATGCTCTTCAGAGAGTTGTGGGAAGGAGGATGAATAATGGTGCTGGTCTAACATCAGAACGTTATTGGACACTAACTTGGCTAAATATTTAAGATGACAACAGTATCAAAGACTACTTTGATTTGATTTGAACCTGCAAGAGATGGAAGAGGAAAAGTAGAAGGTGATTTGAGTCAAATTTCTAAATAATATTCAAGCAGAGATTTAGCTTCTTACACAAAGATTAAATATTGACAAACTGCTCAGGATGTTCCTAAAGAGGTTCACAACCATGATTCAGGAGAAAACTAGAAGAAAAAGAAAATTGCTGCAACAACAAGAAAAAAAATGATTGTCCAACTAAAGAGCCCACAACATAACTGCCTGTGTCTAAGAAACCTCAGTTAGATAAGATGCCTTAAGCAAACCTGGATGCAAATCATCTAATAGACGACGATAATGATTTTAAGAAAGTGATGATGATGATTATATCACAATTCTACTGACAGATCTAGAAAAAATTAAGAGTTTAAGAGCAATCCCAAAATCAAAATTATCTCTTGGAATCTCCAATGAAAACTATTCTAAGTAGAAACCCTCTCCTTAACCTCATTGGCCCATCTCAGCCTCAGGTCAGCTTTGAAGTAAAGAGAAGGTGGGATGATAATATTGCCTTTAAGAACCATAGGTAAGTGGGGGAAAGAAAGGGAATTTGTAAACAATACCTTTAGATCAGAATTTCACAAAAAAGTTCATAAAGAAACATATCAGCTAGTATAGTTCTATGAACTTAATTATTAAAAATCCTTCTGGCTTCAGCTTGGTCAGGATTTTCTTCCATTGTACTTGATGGCTCATAGATTCCCAGCATTTTAAATTTCAAATGACTTTTTTTTTTGTCAGTGATACTTTATTTAATAATAGCATCTTAGATCTAGGAATTAGATTTTTTTTAACAGTTTTGATTTATCATTTAATAAACCAGTGTGTGTTCTGGGAGGGAAAAATGCATGTTGATTTCATAGTTCATTTTTTTTTTTGTGGTCTAATCATTCAGGATTTTAATTTGTAATTACATAAGAAGATTGACTAAATTTTCTATACCCTTTGCCTTAGGAATACCACACTAGGCATATATCCCCAAAAAACAAAGACAGACACAAATGCCCATATATTTCAAAATGTGAATAATAGCTCTCAATGTTGTAATGTATCCCAGGGCCCCTCCTTCTGATCGGGGGCTGGAGGACTCCTTCCAAAACTTCCAATTAAAGAGGGTTCCCAGAGCAGTCAGCTCTTCATTTCTCACTAGGCTGAATTTCTCTGAGTTCATGCTCTTATGCCTCTATGCTAACTAAGTACCTCCTCCTCTTCCACACTCTCCTTTTCTGTGTTGTCTTCCTCATTAGAATGTCAACTCCTTGAGGGCAAGAAATGCCTTTCTTTCTCTTGCATTTTTATTTCCAACAATGAACACAGTGCCGGGCACATTGAGAGCACTCAACACATGTTTCTTTATAGACTTATTGACTAAGAAGCTGGAGAGGGATCCTTGGTTGGTTGCTGGGTTGTCCTTTGTTCTCAAAGAGGACCAAACTGACATCACTCTGCTAGAGCTAAGTTTCAATGTGACTGACTGTGGCTGATCAAACCAATGTGAGCTCAGAATGTTCTACCACTGGTCGGGCACAAATAGTCCATGTGAACATTTGGGTGGATTCTCTAAATTTGTGCACCTTGCATTTCTTTTGAGCTCATTCATTTCTGCTTTGCTCGTAGAGCACAGCTCCTTCTCTGATGTGGGCATACCATGCTGAGTGGTCCTGTGCCAGTGTCTCCCATGTGACACAATCAATTCCAAAGTCCTTAAAAGAGACCTTGAAAGTGTCCTTGTTTTTTTTTTCTTATTTTCTTATTTTATTTATTTTTTTGTTTTCAACATTTACTTCCACAAGATTTTGAGTTCCAAATTTTCACCCCATCTTGCCCCTCCCCCTACCCCAAGATGGCATGCATTCTGAATACCCCTTCCCCTAGTCTGCCTTCCCTTCTATCTCTCCCCCACTTCTCTCATCCCCTTCCCCTTCAATTTTTCTGTAGGGCAGGATGGATTTCTGTACCCCATTTCCTGTATTTATTTCCCAGTTGCATGTGAAAACATTTTTTTGAACATGTGTTTTTAAAACTTTGGGTTCCAAATTTTCTCCCTTCCTCCCTCCCCACCCACCCTCATTGATAAGGCAAACAACTAAATATAGGTTATATATGTGCAGATATGCAAAACACTTCCATAGTAGACATGCTGTGAAAAACTAACTGTATTTCCCTTAATCCTATCCCGCCCATCCATTTATTCTATTCTTTCCTTTGACCCTGTCCCTCCTCAGAAGTATTTGCTTCTGATTACTCCCTTTCCCAATGTACCCTCCTCTCTATTGTTCCCCTACTCTCTTGTCCCCTTCCCCCCCTATTTTCCTGTAGGGTAAGACAGATTTCCACACCCAATTGAGTGTGTATGTTATTCTCTCCTTAAGTCAAATCCTATGAGAATAAGATTCACTCATTCCCTCTCACCTTCCCCCATTTCCCCTCCATGGGAAGAGCCTTTTCTTTTCTGTTTTTTTTTGGTGGGATAATTTACCCCATTCTACCTCTCCCTTTCTCCTTCTCCTAGTATATTCCTGTCTCACCCCTTAATTTTATTCTCCAGATATGACCCTTTTATTTTCAACTCATCCTGTGCCCTCTATCTATTTAACTATATCTATATAAACATACATATAACTTTTCCCCCTTCAATTACCCTAATACTGACAAAGGTCTCATGAGTTACAAATATCATCTTTCCATGCAGGAATGTAAACAGTTCAACCTTAATAAGTCTCTTATGATTTTCTCTTTCCTGTTTACCTTTTCATGTTCCACTCAAGTCTTGTATTTGAAAATCAAATTTTCTATTCAATTCTGGTCTTTTCATCAAGAATGATTGAAAGTCCTCTATTTCATTGAATGACCATTTTTTTCCCCTGCAGGATTATACTTAGTTTTGCTGGGTAGGTGATTCTTGGTTGTAATCCTATCTCCTTTGCCCTCCGGAATATTATATTCCATGCCCTCAAGCAGCTAAATCTTGTGTCATCCTGATTGTGTTTCCACAATACTTGAATTGTTTCTTTCTGTCTGCTTGTAATATTTTCTCCTTGACCTGGGAACTCTGGAATTTGGCTACAATATTCCTAGGAGTTTTCCTTTGGGGATCTCTTTTGGGAGGAGATCAGTGGATTCTTTCAATTTCTATTTTGCCCTCTGGTTCTAAAATATCAGGACAGTTTTCTTTGATAATTTCTTGAAAGATGATGTCTAGGCTCTTTTTTTGATCATGGCTTTCAGATAGTCCAATAATTTTCAAATTCTCTCTCCTGGATCTATTTTCCAGGTCAGTTGTTTTTCCAATGAGATATTTCACATTGTTTTCTAATTTTTCATTCTTTTGGATTTGTTTCACAGTGTCTTGATTTCTCATAAAGTCACTAGCTTCCAATTGCTCTATTCTAATTTTTAAGGAAGTATTTTCTTCAGTAATCTTTTGGACTTCCTTTTCCATTTGGCCAATTTTGCTTTTTAGGGTATTCTTCTCCTCATTGGCTTTTTGGACCTCTTTTGCCATTTGGGTTAGGCTATTTTTTAAGGTATTATTTTCTTCAGTATTTTTTTGGGTCTCCTTTAGCAAGCTGTTGACTTGTTTTTCATGACTTTATTTCATCACTCTCAGTTTTTCCTCTACTTCTCTTACTTGCTTCTCAAAATCCCTTTTGAACTCTTCCAAGGCCTAGGACTGATTCATATTTTTCTTGGAGGCTTTGGATGTAGGAGCTTTGGCTTTGTTGTCTTCTTCTGGTTGCATGTTTTGATCTTCTTTGTCACCAAAGTAAGATAATATCGTCTGACTCTTTTTGTGCTGCTTACTCATGATCCCAGCCAATTACTTGAGTTGTAAACTCTTTGCTAAGGTAGGGGTCTATTTCCAATGTGGAGAATGTACTGTCCCAAGCTTTGGGGGTTTGTACAGCTGTTTTCAGAGATACTTCTAGGGACCTGAAAAGTGTCAGTTCTTCCAAGGTGGTATGATAAGGGGCGAGGTGTTTTCTCTCTACCTCCACAACAAGCTCCACCACACCAGCATTCCTCCTCACCCCAGGACCACCCCTCAGAACTGTAACCCAGATCCAAGCACTGGTAAAGCAAGAGATTCCTGCCTCAGCACTGGCAAAGAGATCCCTGAAATCCCCCTCTGATCAGCCACTCGATTCCCCCTCAGTCTGTGGGCTGGAAGCCCAGGAAAAAGCCAAGGCCCCAGAGGCTGTGCTCGAGACTTGTGACTAAGACCTAGCTCCTCTCTCACTGCAGTCACAGACTTTTCCCACTGACCTTCTAATTCATCTTTGGTGTTCGTGGGTTGAGAAGTCTGGAAACCGCCACAGCTGCCCACGATTCAGTCCTCTGAGGCCTGCTCCAGGGTCACTGCGGCCTGCATGCCCACGCCGAACTGTGCTCCTCTCCCCATCCGGCGCCATATACCTTTCTGATCAACTATCCAGTCTGTCTTTGGGTGGAAATTTGTTTCACTTTGTCTTTTTGTGGGTTCTGCTGCTTTAGGATTTGTTTAGTGCCATTTTGGGGGTATTTGGAGGGCTTTGGGAGAGAGCGCAAGACAGTCACTGCTTTCCCTCTGCCATCTTGGCTCTGCCCCCCAAGAGTCCATAGTCCATTTTTCACGAAGATTTTACGGAAATGAGAAAGTAAGCATTTGGGTGAAGAGTTACTGATGTCTTCTGAGTTGCTTTTTTTTGATTAATGATAGTATTTATGATATTTTCCCTTGTTTTAAAATGTCTAATAACGTTCAATAATATGCAAAGTATAATAATAATATGTAATAATTTAATGATCCTTGTTCAAAGATCTCACATGAACCAACTGTTAATTTTTGTAGATGGTCTGGAAAATATCATTCCTAGTACCAGAGATATCACTCAATGCAAAATAAAATGCAAAAACAATATAAATCATGTAAAAGTAGCAGAGAGAATCGATAGTACCAGGCACCTGAGATAAACTGATTGCTACAATTATGTACTGGATTTGGCTCTGTTTCCATATAACTAAGAGAAATGTTGTGTTATATGCCTTTCCTTTTCAGAAGGGTGGGGGAGGGAATAAAGGAAAAGATGCAGATTCATCTGCAAAATTTTTTTTTCCTGAAAATAAACTTAAGAATTTACCACACTGGTCCTGATATAAGAGGCTTGCATTACAAATTTTGTGTTTCACAGTTCTTTCTCACTCCTCTTTCTCTTTCTCTCTCTCCTTCTGAAAAGTATGCACATTCATTTGCAGAGACAAGTTTTTTCCTAAACTAAATTCAAGTGGGTTAGCACAAGACCTTGTATAAGGAACAATGGAGAAGATAATGCTATCAGTAAAGAATTTTAAAAAATTATGGAAACACCATTCAAATGGATAATTCTTGTATAAAGACAGATGATCTAAGTTGCAACTCAAATGCTAGACTCTGGCTAAGATTTATTTGTGTTAGATTGGAATATAAGGTCTAAGAAATTATTTGTTTATCAGGTTTAATATAGAGATGGATACAATGCAGAGAACAGAAGGGAGTGGATGGTTAACTCTTCCACTAGCCTATCTGTGTTAAATGTCTCAAGCACTCTTTTGGCAGCTACTGGGTCAAAGTAAATTCAGGATTGAATTTTCTAATGTGAGCCTGTTGTACAAAGGTTATTGAGTAAAGTGAAAGTTTTACGTAGACGTAAAGAGTGCAAAGTGGCTGTTCCATCAAGACAACTGAAGAGCTGGGCACATATTCTGGTCCAGGAAGAACAATTCAAATAGAAATAAATGCAGTTAAGGCCATTTTTTTTCCTCAGAAAAAAACTTAGGCTCTCCTCAAACAAGTTGAAATCTCAAAATTCCATGCCTTGTCACATGAAAGAGATGACTTTGACCTAATACATTTTTAAGGTAGGGATTAACAGGTGATTGTCATGTCTAGAATAGAATCTCAATTTGGACTCCCAAGCTTTCATTAAAAAAAAAAAAAACTACATCTAGAAGGCCTGTATGGATGAGTTAGCTACAAAATGAGCCCCTGAATGTTGGGTAGCATTATACAGTCATAGGGAAAAATCTGAATGTAATTAGGAAATACAGTTACAGGGAAAAATCTGAATGTAACTACAAGATTTCCAGTTCCAACTTGCCTGAGCTCCCTGACCCCCCAAAGTTTTGAAAATGTGAAACACCAAGGCTATGTCCACTGTTGACTGCCAGGTATATCATTAGAGTGGAAAGGAATGTTCTTATCATCTTTGCAATATTGTCTCTGAGGCAGAAGCAAAAAATTTAAAAAGAAGATTTAACCCAATAGCTATTGCTGACTGGCTGATTAGCCGGCTGGCTAGGTGTGGCTATAAGTCTGACTCACAAAAGAACTGAAATGACCCATAACCGTAGACCCAAGGGTATATCACAAAAATTTTTTGACCACTTCCATGTGAATGGAAGAACTGGTTAGAACTGCATAGCACTTGAAATTCATGAGAGGACTAGTGGATGGTAATGCCTTGGAGAAAATATCCTAGCATCACATTCCTATCACCATGAAACTATATATTTATGTTTATTAATGATAATCAAGTTCATAAGAAAACAGAAAAATTTTAATTTTAAAAGTTTTAAAAATTAAAAACAAATCCAGCAGATGATACCAGCAGCTTGCTAGTCCATGAAGAAAGCAGCCCAAGAGGCGGCACCACCCAATCAAGATATGTCAGCAGCCTGAACAGGAAACAATGCTAAACAGGGACTCTAGAATAGAGGTGGGGAAGGAGCTTGGCCTTGGATGGAATCCCAAACCAGGAATTGAAATAGGAGTTAGAAGAAAACACCAAACACAATGAAGAAACACCATGCATTAAAAAAAAAATACCAAAGAGGTAAATCCAGAAGAAAAGAGTGAACTCCATGATTATCAAAGCCTGAGAAGAAAAAAAAAGTGGTTTAGCCGCAAGGACTATAAGAGGACCTGAGAGAAATAAAATAAGAAGGAAAAAATGAAATGAGGTCTGGAGGGAAAAAAATGAAAGAAAAACAAAAAACCTTGAGCAGAAGGTGAAAAATCTTACCCAAGTAGTGAACTCCTTGAAAATTAGAAGGAACAAAACTCAATGACTCCAGGAGACAACAAGAAATATTAGAACAAACTGAAAAATTGAAAAATGGAAAAAAATGTAAGGCATCTAATATGAAAAACAATTGACCTAGAAAACAAGTTGAGAAGAGATCATTGAAGAATGATCACACTAGGGGGCAGTTAGGTGGCACAGTGGATAGAGCTCTGGCCTCGGAGTCAGGAGGACCTGAGTTCAAATCCAGGCTCAGACCAAACACTTGACACTTACTAGCTGTGTGACTCTGGGCAAGTCACTTAACCCCAATTGCCTTAAAAAAATAAAATAAAATAAAATAAAATAAAGAATGATCATACTCCTTGAAAACCATAACCAAAGAAACAAACAAACAAACCAAAACAAAAAAAAAAAAACCTGGGCACCATGTTTCAAGAAATCTTTATTGAAAACTGTCCAGATCTGATGGCCAAGTGGAAATAGAAAGTACTCACTGATAATCCCCTTTTTAGTCAAAGCGCCATACTTGCGGACCTAGAGGGCCACATGTGGCCTCAAGGCCACAGGTTCCCCACCCCTAGACTTAAGAAAGTGAAGGAGAAAATGTAAATAGAGGAAGGGAAGAGACATTTATAAAGTGCCTACTACGTGCCAGGCACTATGCTAAGTGCTCTTCACTAATATTATTTAATATGATCCTCACAACGATAATGCAAGGTAGGTGCTACAATTATCTCCATTTTACAGTTGAAGAAACTGAGTAAGCAGAAGATTAATGACAGGGTCACACGTCTAGTAAGTGTCTGAGGCCAGATTTGAACACAGGTCTTCCTGATTCCAGGCCCAGCCATCTATTCCGTGCACCACCTGATGCATTTTGGTAGAAATGCAGAATAAACTTAAAAGTGTGTCCTCTGTATTTTTTTTTGGAGAGCTGGTTGTTAAACACTCATCAGCACACAATGGATAAATAGGGGCTTGAAGATGAGTGATAAAACAAGACTATCCTATTTAAAAAATAAGAAAAGATTCTTTGCAGGGTTGAGACTATTTAAGAAATTAAGATTTCTATCTTAGGGAAAGTAGAAGATTGGGCAATAGTAAATGAATGAGAACAGCTAGGTGGTACTAGATAGAGTACTGGCCCTGGAGTCAGGAGGACCTGAGTTCAAATCCAGCCTCAGACATTTACTAACTGTGTGACCCTGGGCAAGTCACTCAACCTCGATTCCCTCCTTAAAAAAAAAATGACTGACTGAAGAAGGGAAAAATAGTTGTGATTCTTTCATAGAATTTTAGGATCTAAAACTGCTTGAAAAAAAATAGTACATATAAGGACTAGACTTGTGATTTCATCCATATAGGAAACACCTTAGATAAGGAAACTCCCTGTGCAGGTCAGTACCTTCTCTGAAATTTATAATTCTAAAGAGTTCTCTAATGACTTGTCCAGTGTCATACACAAATATGTGTGAGAGGCAGAATTTGAACTAAGGTCTTCTGGGTTCTTAGGCAGCTCTTTATCTACTAGACCATGCTGCCTCTAAAAAAAATAATAATGTTAGATAAACTAAAAGAAATTAAAATGGGCAAAGTAACAAATGCAGAAATATAGAACTAAAATTTAAATATGTTTTTGATAGAAAGAATATGAATACAACCCCAGATACATATAATTATTTGCATTATTTTTTTCCTAATACATGATAGCATGCCTGGGAAGTCTTCTGAAAACTATAAAAGAAAACAGCTATAGAAACTCATATTGTCCTTATTATAGTATTATTACTCCCCTTTGATGTTAGGTCCATTTGGTTTTAAATGTCCCCAATCAAAGTGTTTCCACTGGTTCTTTTAAAGTTAAAATATATAGTTAGCTATTATCATCACTAGGTTTTCTAAATTTTTCCCCCTAACTTGCTAACTTTAAGTCTTGGGCAGCAGAGAAAATGGAATTAATTAAGAAATTGTATATAGGGTTCATGTATTTTAACAGCTGGGGCGGAGAGGGGAAGAGAAGAGGGTGTTAAAAAAAAACAGTCTCCATCTATACTTTCAGAGCAGATAACTCAGTGTGCAGTTGAATGGAAAAGCACTTTATTAAGCACTTATTATGTACCAAGCAGGACAGCTAGATGGCACAGTGGCTAGAGTGGCAGCCCTGGAGTCAGGAGGACCTGAGTTCAAATTCAGCTTCAGACACTCACTAGCTGTGTGACCCTGGCCAAATCACTTAACCCTGTTTAACTCAGTTTCCTCATCTGTAAAATTAGCTGGAGAAACAAATGACAAACCAGTCCAGTAGCTTTGCCAAGAAAACCCCAAACGGGGTCCCGAAGAGTCAGACATGACTGAAACAACTAAACAACAACAAAGATATACCAAGCACTATGCTAAGCTCTGGGAACATAAATAGGAAAGTGAGACAGTCCTATCTCCCCAGTAGTGCATGCTGGATGAGAAACTTACCTACAGGGCTGATAGTAAGGCCCAAGGTCTTGAGAAGGTACAGGGCAGAATGATAAGAATGAAGACAAAAGAAAACATAAACACAGACTAATGGGTGTTTAGATCCACCCCCTGAGGATGAAGTTTCTGGTAAGAAACCCCCACTAAAGTTAGCTAGATTGGTCTCCCAATGAGATAAAGGCCATCATCACCCTGCACTTAAAATGTCTAATCGTCTTTGAGGAGCCAGGATTCAAGATTCCCACTATGCTCTACACTGGTCACATTGAGAGGAATGAGTTCAATAGGAGTACAGCTGTGGGTGCCACATTTTAGGCAGAATGTTGAGGGGCTGGATAAACAAACCATCCAGAGGAGAATCAGCTGAATGGTAAGTGGATTGGGAGGGAGAATGGATTGAAAGAACTGGGGCTATTGGAAGACATGATTGCTGTCTTCCAATATTTGAAGGTCTATCTTGTGAAAGAAGACAGACCTGTTTTATTTGGTACTAGAGGACCAATGGATAGAATTTGTAAAGAGGTAAATTTGGGCTCAATATAAGAAAGAAACTTTTAACAATCAGAGTTGTATAAAAGTGGGATAGGTTTCTTTGGTAGGAAGCAGGTTGAAATCTTTGAGAACCTGAATGATCACTCAACGGAGTTGCTGGGCAGAGAACTCCTGTTGAGATTTAGGTTGGATAAAATGACCTTTGGTTTGTTACAGAGACAGCAGCTTAGTTCCTTCAAACATTGATTAACCACCTGTTAATAAGATGTGTCCCTACTCTTTTTTTTCATATTGAGCTATTCTAGTTCTGGTCACAACTCTCAGCCTACAGACTCTGAGATGCTGAACTTCTGTGACATGGCACTAATTTTTTTGCATGGGATTGCCATGTCTGCCATCATTTTATAGGTTTGGGTTTGAAAGACCAACTCTGGGTAGGGATGTTAAATTTTCTCTCAGGTATTTAATTCATAGTAAGGATAAATTGGCTCAACATGGAGGGTGGTTATGTCCTCTTATTTAAAAAAAAATTATCTGTTTTATCTATTCAGATAATTAAGATCAAGAGACTAGCCAGTTTTTTATTCAATTGTGCTTTAACAAAATCTAGTCCTAAAGCCACTTTCTAAAATAGCTAAGCATGCAGATGTGAAAAAGAGCAAGATTTTAAGGAAATAAACTCCTCAGCACAGTTCAGTTTCACTATGAGAATAGTGGCTTAATTGCTTCAGCACTGATTAACTATCCTGTTAATAAGATTTATCCCCATCTTTTTTTTTCCATATTGAGCCATTCTAGCTCTGATCACATCACATCAGTCTTTAAGAGCCTATGTTACTGAATTTTTTACCATATTCATTTGCTTTGGTATCTTGATATTAGCCATCATTCCCCCAAAATAATCCAAATTTTGACCCAAGTGTTGCTTTACAATTTCTTTGCCTTTGCTCAGAAAATCCTTTCTATATTATATATTGCACCTTAATGAAGAAAAAAAAGATCATAAAGGAAGTTTCAATTCAATTTAAAAAAACATTTATTAAGCCCCTATTATTTGTAAGGTGCTATGCTATGTAATGTAGTTCAATAACAATAGAAAGAAATCACAGTCATAGAGCAGTTTAATGTTTGCAAAGTTAAACATCCTTTAATTAGAGTTTCATTATAAATTCTATCTCTAATTTACAATTAAGGAAATTAAAACCCAGAAACGTTAAGTGACTTGCCTGAGGTCTCACTTGAGTAAGTGGTAGAACCAATAATCAAACCCAAATCTGACCCAATATACAACACTATCTATCCACAAACATGAAAAACAGCACAGTCCCTACCCTCAAAGTTAATATGGAGGGTCAGTCTTTTTTCAGGCATGTCTGACTTTTTGTGATCCCATTTTGGGGTTTTCTTGGCTGAAATACTGGAGTGGTTTGCCATTTCTTTCTCAAGCTCATTTTGCAGATGAAGAAATTGAGGCAAACAGGATTAAATGACTTGCTCAGGGTTACACAGCTAGTAAATGTTGGAGACCAGATGTGAATTCAGGAAAATGAGTCTTCTTGACTGTCCATTATTGGCACTCTATCCACTGTGCCACCTAGAAGGGATAAGATATACAAATAACCAAAGTATGCCTTAGAAAGTGATTAAGTTTATAAGGAAAAGTAAGAAGAGAGAGGTGCTTATGCTATGGACGACTCGATGAATAAGGCAGCATCAGAGCTGGGTCTTAAAGAGAGGGGGATATTAATAGGAAACAAGAACTATTGCATTCCACATAAAACATGTACAAAGTCCTGGAACCAATATTTCAGGAAGAGCCCTGGACTTGTTTCACATAATTCACACTTTGACTCTCTCTCCATTTTTCTTCTCTTTCCCAGATTTCCCTTTCCCCTTTCCTCCGTTTTCCAGCCCCCCCATTAGAATATAAGTTCTCTGAGGGTAAAGATTATAAGTGCCATATCCCTAGCACTTAACAGAGTGCCTGACAAGAAGTAAATGCTTAATAAATGCTGTCTGGCTATCTATCTCACTTCACTCTGCATCTACTGCTCTGGCTGGTTTCAGCTTCATGGAACAAGAAACCCCTCTGAGGATAAGCTCATCACTTTCAATCTCATCACCATGCTGCTAACACAAACCTTGATACTACCTCACAAATCCAGTCCTTATCCTATTAAATGTCACAAAAATTCATTTTCAGTTTCAATTCCTCCCTTAGACTCCTCAACCCTCTGATTGGAGGGCTGGAGGGTGAACCACCAAATTCCTCCCAATACTTTCCTGCATAGAGGGTAAAAAATTGGACTTCAAGCTCACTCCACTTTACACCTATTATTCTGCCTGGTTTCAACTCCATGGAATAAGAAGTGCCAATGCTGGGCACCTCTGGTGTCCCTCCTTCCCACCGCCTCCTTTTGTATGTTGTCTTCCCCGATTAGATTGAAAGCTCTTTGAGGGAAGGAACTGTCTTATTATTATTTTTTTTATCCCCAGACCTTAAGCACAGTGCCTGGCACATAGTAAGTGCTTAATAGATGTTTATTTTATTCTATCTATCTAAGTAGGAGATGACAGGATGGAATTGGAGAAATAGCTTGTAGTTCAGTTTGATCAAAGATTAGGACATGAAAAAGAACTCTGGAAAAGTAAATTGGCTCCAGATAATGGAAAGCCTCAAATTCCAGGTTAAGGAGTTTGTATTTCAACAGATAGACAAAGGTAAGTTACTGAAAGTTCCAAAGCAGGAGAGTGGTGGGGTCAGACCTGGAAATTGTGAAGATTCCTTTGGCAGTGCTACACAGTATGGACTGGAGAGGAGAGGAGCTGGAAGCAGGAAGATCAGTTAGGACATACAATGAAGGTCTTAGGGCAGTAGCAGTGGGAGGGGAAAGGAGGAAATAAGATACTAGAGATATTTCAAGAAGTAGAATAGTAAGTATTTTGGTATTTATTGAATAGTGAGGGGTAAGGGAAGGGGAAAAACAACTCTGAGATCATTAGCTTGGACAAAGAAAATGGTGGTGTCTTCAACAGAAAGGGGAAGTTGAGAGGCAAGACAGGTTTCAGCGGAAAGAAGAAGGTAAAATTTAGAGATGCTGAGTTTGAGGTATTGGCAGGACCGTCTGAATGGACGTGAGATATGAGACAACCAAGAAAGAAGATATAGAGAAAAGAGAAGTGTTCTGGAAGACAGATCTTTGGATGATGTTGGGAGTCAGAAAGAAGAAGAACCAGTGAAGGAAAATGAAGAGTGGTCAGAGACAGAAGAAGAAAGAATCAAGGGAAAGCAATGTTGTGAAAGTCAGGAAAATAGCAATTGAGCCAAATGCTGTAGAGAGGTCAAGGAAGATCAGGACTGAAAAGAATCTATTGGATTAGGCAATTAGGAGGTCTTGGAGACCTTGGAGAGAGCAGTTTCAGCAGAGTGGTAGAGAGGGAAATCTGATGGCAGGAAATTAAGGAATGAATGAGTGGGATGGAAGTGGAGGCAACTGAGTGCAGATTGTTCTTTCTTAAAGTTTAGAGGTAGAAAGGTATGAGTGAGGTGGCAAAATAGCTTGAGAGAGTAATATGAACAAAAAGAAGATCATTATTTGTTTCTTTGTTTGTTTTAAGATGGGCAAATGAACAACTTTGTAGGAAAAGAACATAAAACCAATAGTGAAAAAACGAACGTGGGGAGGAGGAAAAGGGGATTGGGAGGGAGGGTTCATCCATGGAATAAGATACCTAATTCAGACTTTTCATTTATTCACATTGGTTTTTCAAATTAGAATGAATTAGCATCACAATCCTAGATTAGAGCAGTGTGTCCCAGAATCATATCACTTGTTTGGGAAATTTCTGCTGTTGCCTTGGGAATTCCAGTCTACTCTGAAACCTAGCCCCAATCCACTGATATCCATTGACTGAGTCAAAGTCCTTTGGCTGGATACAGAGCCTATTCTTCCTACCCCAGGAAGTAACTTGAGGAAAAGGTAGGGTGGGTTAGGTCAGGCATATACCTTTAAGTTGGACTGAATATGAATAAACATCTGGAGATAGATATGATGGAACAATTTTCTTTTTTAATGATCAATTTTTGTTATCTTTTTTATGTCACCAGAATTTCTCACAGTATCACTTTTCCTCCCTCCTCTCAGAGAGCCATCCCATAAAAGAAATAACACTTTTAAAGAAAAAAAGAGCCAAAAATCCAAAAAATTGATTAACACATTGAAAAAGTATAAAAATATATTCAATATGACATATCTGTGGCCCTCCCACCTCTGCGAAGGAATAGAGTGGGGATGTATTCTCACATAACTTCTTTGGAACCATGCATGTTCTCAGTAATTTTGCAACATTCATTTTTTAAAAATTGTTTTTATTCTTTCCATATACATTATTATAGTCATTATGTTTTTTTGTCTCTGCTTACTTCACTCTGCATCACTTCATCTAAATCTTTCACACTTTTTTAATTCATCAAATTTGTTGTTTTTTATAGATAGTAGCAGTTCATTATCTTCATATACTATCATTTGTTTAGTCACTCCTCAATCAATGGGCATCTGCTTTGCTTCCAATTTATTGCTATTCAAAAAGTGTTGTCATACATATTCTTACGTGTATGTGAATTTTCTTCTTTTCAGTGACATCCTTAAGATGCTGGGCTAGTAGTGAATCTCTGGGTAAAAGGGTACGAACATTTTAGTCACTTTATTTGCACAATTCCAAATTGCTTTCCAAAATGACTGTACTCACAGCTCTACCAATAATGAACAGGTGTGCCTATCTTCCCACAACCTTTCCAAAATTGATTAGTTCCATATTTTGTTATCTTTACCAATTTCCCAAGTGTAAAGAGAATCCCTAGGGTTATTTTTATATGTACTTCTTTTATTATTGTTGATTTGGAACAGTACTTCATATAGTTGCTAATTGTTTGCAGTTCCTTTGCAAACTGTATGTCTACATCCTTATATCCTTTTACCACTTGTCTATTGAGAAATGGATTTTGGCAATTGACAGATAGATAAATGATAGAGATATCGATATGTGTAGATATATACACATATATGTTAGTTGTCTCTGTGTCTTAGATTCCAAACCTTTATCAAAGAAATTGGATACAAAGACATTTTTCCCATTTGAAAGCTTTCGTTCTTATTCTAGGTGCATTAATTTTGTTTGTGCAGAATTTTTTCAGCTTCATGTAATCAAGTTATCTACTTTAGCTTTCATAATTGCCATTATACTTTGTTTTATTAAGAATACACTTCCTATCCATAGTTGTGAAAGGTATATGATTGACTTCTCCTATATTTATGGTATGATCCTTAACATTAATGGCTACATATCCATTTTGAACTTATTGCAGGGTATGGCATAAAATAATGTCTAAGCCTTATTTCTTTCAGACTGCTTTACAGTTGTCCTAGAGATTTTTCTTAAATAGGAAGTTCTTTCCTAAATAATTTATATTTGGGAGCTCATCAGACACTAGGCTATTAAGGTCCATTATTTCTGATTCTCTTTTGCCTAGTCTGTTCCATTGATGTAATTTTTTAACCAATATCAATTGTTTTTTGATGATTCTTGCTTTATAATACATTTTGAGGTCAGGAAGTGCTAGTCCTTCATCCATATCTCTTTTTTCATCATTTCCTTAGGTAATTTAGTTCTTTTGTTTCTATGGATTAATTTTGTTATTATTGTATCAAGTTTAATAAAGTATCCCTTTGGTAGCTTGATCATTGCAGCATTAAAATTGTAAATTAACTGTGGTAATATTATCATTTTTATTATATTTGCATGACAGCCATGAGCAGTGAATATTCCTCCAAATATTTATGTTATTTTTTATTTCTTTAAGGAATATTTTGTAATTGATTCTATACAAGAATTTTGTATTGGTCCCCTAATATTTTATGCATTTTCTTGTTATTTGGACTCTGATTTCCCTTTCTATTATTCTGTTATTGTTTTTTGGATTTTATTGTTACCTGGATATTTATTGTTATTATCATTACAAAGAAATAGTATTGATTTCTGTAGGTTTAGCTTTACCCTGCAACTTTACTGAAATTATTAATTGCCTTAAGCAGTATTTTCACTAATTCTCTAGGATTTTCTAAATAAACCATTAGGTTATCAGCAAATAAGGAATTTTACCTCCTCTTTGCCCATCTTTACACCTTCAATTTCTTTTCCTTCTTTTATCATTATTGGTAGTATTTCCAGACTGATATAAAATAACAGCAGAGAGGGAATGCCTTTTGCCTAGCTTTTTATCTGCATATATTCATAACTGGTAGAAGAATCAATATAATTCTGCAAATAATCCTCTTACAGAAGATCTTCATTCAGTAATTTCAGTCTTATCCAACTCTTTGTGGCCCCATTTGGGGTTTTCTTGGCAAAGATACCAGAGTGGTTTGCCATTTTCTTCTCCAGCTCATTTTACAGATGGGGAACTGCGGTAAACTGGGTTAAGTGTGACTTGCCCAGGGTTACACAGCTACTATCATGAAGATGAGTCTTCCTGACTTCAAGCCCAGCGCTCTGTTGACTTTATCACCTAGCTGTCCTCCAGAAGACCTAGTTATAACCTACTAGGGAAATTCTCCACAAGAGTACTGTTGTAAGTCTGCTCTTATCATTGAGACATCACTAAGGCAAGTCAACTGGTACTCCACTGTAGCGTGCCAAATTAAGAAACTATTGCCAATATCTACAAGGAATCTTCAGCAGGGTAAAAACAAGAGAGCTTTGCACTTAGTTAGCAAGAATAACTAATTAAAATAGGAGGTTATCAGATGGGATAGCAGCAGCTTCCAAATGGCAAACACACCCTGGGAAAGGGCCATTTTATGGTGCTTTCCCTAAGTGAAAAAAAAATGGCTAGCTACAGATTAATTTTCGTAAACAGTGTTGTCCATGGGTTTCTCCATGCATATTTTCTTAGACTCAGGTCTGAAGCATGGACTTTAAAAAATGTTCTTTTTATTGTGAACTTAACAATCATCAACTAATACAAGCATTTCAATATACAAAGAAGATCAAGAGAGCAGATTGTAGAAGAAACTACGAGCTATTATGTACAGTTTGTTGGATGTTCAGCATCAGCTTTAGGTCTCTGATCAAATCAGTGACCATCTGTGACTTCAGCTGAAACTCATGCCAAAGAGACAATAGCCTAGAAATGTGCAATGATCCATGCATTCTCAGATATGGCTATTATATTGATTTCTTTTGCTCCAATATAAATATTTGTCTTAAGGGAGAGCTTCTATTTGTGTGTTTGGTGGTGATGGGGAGTTAGTGGGTAGGGATAGATAGGAAAATCATGGACTTTTAATGGTAATTGTACTCACTTGGTTCATTTGCCCCTGTGTAGTTTGAGAAAACTTGGAACACCTGAAGTGAATTCAAGCTTAGGTATTTAGTTGTTCTGTGATGAAATCGCAAACTGTTGTTATTGTCAGAGTTTCATCAGGGGCACTCAATTTACTTTTCAGTATCATGGCAAAAGTGGTCCATCCTTAAACACAGTAAAAAGCAGTTATCCCGAAGCTATTTAGGAAGCTCCCCGCCAACCTCTTGAGAAAAGGTGTGAGATTTATGGATAAGAAAAACATCAGTACCTTGCCCTCAAATATGTGACTTAGCTTGAATTAATCAACCAAGAAATTGTAATGCTAAATCAAATGGATTTTGAAACCCCAACATGGGGAGTCTAATTTGTTTTCTGTCATTCTCTATTTTTAAAAATTCAATCCAAAAAACGTTAGCAAATTTGCTAGGATTGTTTTGTTCCTTCTAAATCCCCAAAGCCACTCATTTATCAGGATTCTTTGGCTGCGTCTTGTCCTCAATTAATGGACTTTTTCTATAAACTTGTTTGTTGGCTGTTTTGTAGCATTTAGTAATCCAAATCCTCCACCCCAAGGAAATGACTTGCCTCCATGAACTGAATGGTACCCTGGTGACCTGAAGGAGTTAATGCAGCTTTTGAAAGGCCCAAATTTCCAACTAGGGAATAGTGTATGTGCTGGGAGAATCTGGCACAACCTGGTCAATAAGTGAATTCCAAATAGGGTAGCTGTCCAGCAAAGAAACAAACCAACAGACAATTTCTGCTTGAAAAGTATCATCTATTGAGAAAACTCCATGAGGCCGAGCCAAAATGTAAGTAAGGAAATGTATTAAGCAAACAGGCTTGCAGATGACATAAATCTTTTGAGCTTTAGCTTTCAGACCTTTAGCAAATGAAGAACCAGAGATAATTCATGACTCTGCTATTCCATTTTATACTTGGCTGTATTTTGATTGCTGTTTAATAACAGATATTACTTGGCATTACTGTAGTAACCTTTTTTTCTATAGAATCCCAAATGGTCTAGTTGCATTGTCCTATTAATACACTCAGTTCTTCTTGAAAGTATATATAGGGATAATATTACTATTTGTCTAATACATACTGTGGGAGAAAAGTATCAAGTTAATGAATAGTGCTACTCTTTACATATCTGTTCTCAGACCAGTAATAATGTGAAAGGGTGTGCTGAACTTGGTTTCCTGTTATGAAATTCAAGACATTTGAAATCCAATATTGTATGGTATACTTATGAAGAAATACAATTGATTTTTTAAAACAAACATAATAGACTCTAGCTCTGCTTCTAACCAGATGCATCATTTTAGTCAATTTGCCATTCTGGAACTTAGCTCCTATATCTATAAAGTAAGAAGTTGACCTAGATGATTCCTGAAGTCCCTTCCAGCTCTAACATTCTGCAAATCCTATGAGTCAAAACTCCAAATAATTGTTGCTTTTTTCACAGGGTCCATCTTGGAAAGACATACTCTGCCTGTCATTTATTTTTATTTTTATTTTTTTTTTAGCTTTTCAAATGCCTTTAAGAAAAATATCAGCCATATGAGGAAATACCCTTCCTCTCCATACAATTTGACTCCTATTAAAATCATACAGTTTAAATTTAAAATTTAAGCAGCCTAAATAGTAAATGAAAAAGTTAAGCAAAAAATGAATTCAATATGGTGACCACATCTAACAAAGAATATAACATTCTGTCCTTGCAGTCCCTTGCCTTTGAACCAAGAGGAATGAATTTTTTAAAAATTATGATAAATTCTTCCAAACTATTTTTTCCAGTTTCTCAGAGTGATCTTTAGCAATATCTTTGTATACATTATTGTAGTCATTGTACATAATACTTTCTTAGTTTTACTTGAATTTTACTCTGTTACTCTATCAGTTCATATAAATCTTACCATGTTTCGCTGAATTCTTCTTCTTTGTCATTTCTTAATATACAATAATAATCTATTACATCTACATCCCACAGGCTTTTTTAGCTGTTCCTCAATTAATGTGCACCTACTTTGTTTCCAATTCTTGGATATAAAAAAATGTTGCCATGAATATTTTGGCATATGTATGTGTGTATACACATGTATGTATATACATGTGTATATATGTATATGTCTATATGTGTATATGTATGTATATATGTATGCACACATATGTGCAGCTAAGTGGCACAATGGATAGAGCACTAGCTTGGAGTCAGAAAGACTCATCTTCTGAATTCAAATCTGGCCTCAGACACTTACTAGTTGTGTGACCTTGGGCAAGTCACTTAACTGTTTGCCTCAGTTTCCACATCTATAAAATGAGCTAGAGAAGGAAATGGCAAATTGCTCCAGTATCTCTGCCTAGAAAACCCCAAATGGGGTCACAAAGAATTGGACATGACTGAATCAACCAAGAAACAACATATATATCTGTATATATATATTTTTTGTACATGTATATATATATATTTACTTTTGCTTCTGTCTTTGGGATACTTTGGGATATAAACTGCTCAGAAGAGGAGTTGCCAGGTCAAAAGGTATGAAGAACTGTCACCTTTCTTGCATTATTACAATTTGACATCCAAAACAGTTGAGCCAATAGTGCTCTACCAAGAGTGCATCAGTGTGCCTTCTATCTCATAGTTCCTGGCACAAGGTAAGCCCTTAATAGATGCTTGCTGACTTACTGACATGTTGACTGTTCCCGATTTTGTCATCTTTGCCTATTTGAAAGGCATGAGACAAAACCTCAGAGTTATTCTAACTTTCATTTTTCATATTATTCATGATTTGGAGCATATTTTTCATATTGTCACTTGTAGCTGATATTTCTTTTGAAAACTTTTTGTTGGGTTCTAGTTGTGGCTTCAGACACAGGCTTGGTTTTAGTTTACTTGAAGAAAGAACACATGGTACTATTTGAACAGATGGATACCAACATAGAAGTTATTTGAAGGCATCAATAGGTCCTGAGAACCTAGAACTACCTTAGAATAATACATGAAGATCCAGATCAAGAACAAAGCCT
The DNA here is from genome assembly GCF_900497805.2 of Vombatus ursinus. Classification (NCBI taxonomy): domain Eukaryota; kingdom Metazoa; phylum Chordata; class Mammalia; order Diprotodontia; family Vombatidae; genus Vombatus; species Vombatus ursinus. The sequence continues at coordinate 35,956,298 of NW_020954550.1, forward strand.
GTGACCTGGAGGCCAGCCCGACAATGGTTCAGCTCTAGAACTTTCAACCTGGCCTCCTTCCAGACCACAATGACAGGCCAGATCCTGCCAAAAGCCTTCACTGATCCTTATACTGACCTCACCCGGTACAAATGCAGGATTGACCAGGGTCATCAAGAAGAGAAACCTATATCTGGGAGACTTGCTGGAGAGCTGTCATTTCTGAGCTTCCAGGCACACCCTGGAATGGAACATGGATCTCCTTGATTAGACTGCAGACTTTGAAGACTCCACCCAGAAATTTTTTACCCGTGTTGTGGACCTTGCATATTGACATATTGACTGTTGGTGTGAGATCTTTCAGATAACCAGCTGAAGGCATGGATAACTAAATATGACTACGAGGCCCACAAAATCAGACAGATCTGCTAACTACAGAAAAGAACAAATAAGCCCAAAACATTGTGGAAAATGATTTCTTTGACAGCCTTTCCAGCATCCTATCCTCCCCCTATTTATTTTCTTTCCCAAATACCTTCCTATTTTCTCCATCATATTCTCCCTCACATACATCTAGCTTCTTTAAATAAATGCTGTCAACTTCTGGTGGAGGGGGTGAGGGGATTGTGAAGAAAAAGAAAACTTCTCATATCTTTTGACCACTTATCTATTGAACAATGGTTCTTGGTTTTATATATTTGTGTCATTTCTCTTAATAATCTTAATCTCATAATCTTAAATATTAGCCTTCTGTCAATTACATGTATTCAATTATTTTTCCCATTCCACAATTTCTATTCTTAACTGTCTGTGGTTCTTGAGAACATTTCAGTGACTTCTTTTTAGGAACTGCCTTCTCAACTTGTGGGTCATCCAAAATGGTGACAAATATCCTTTCTTTGAGGAGATGTTGTTTTCTGTGCCTCAGTTCCTTCATTTGTAAAATGAGAAAGTTGAACAAGATCAGAGGTTCTTAGCCTTTTTTGTGTCATTGACTCATTTGGCAGTTTAATTAAGTCTATGGACTTCTCAGAACATATTTAAATGCACAGGATAAAAGATAGAGCATTACTATCTGGGTGGCACAATGGATAGAGTACTGGTTCTGAGTTCAAATCCAGCCTCAGACATTACTAGCTAGTTACTGGGCAAGTTACTTAATCTTTGTCTCAGTTTCCTCATTTGTAAAATGAAGATTGTAATAGCATCTACCTCCTCCGATTGCGGTGAGGATCAAATGTTATAATATTTGTAAAGTGCTTTGCAAACCTTAAAGCATAATATGAATGTTAGCTATAACTATTATAAAGGAAACCAGTTCTATTGAAATATAATTATCAAAATATTCTAAAAACAAGTTTATGGACCCTAGATAGATTAAACATTTTTTGAGCACACTCACCATATGCCAGGTACCATGCTACTAGATGGACTAGATGCCTAACATTTGTGATCCTTGTTGGAGTTTCATTTGTGGAAACAGCCAGAAGTTACTGGGAGCCAAAAAGGTGGGTGCTTGATAATGGGCAATACTGGCCTTGTTCAGAGAGAAACTTAGACAATAAGGCAGAATGAGGCTGTCCTGGCACGACTTATAAATTGGCTAGAAGGGCCATTCCAAGAGCACAGCCCCAGACAGATTCCAAGCCCAGGCATCATCACTAGTATAAACACATAACTTCTCAGGGTGCCCAGCTTTGAAGGGGACAGCACAAGTTCTGTTTAAAAATTTTTATTTCAAAAACTCAATCCCTTAACTTCATGTCTTTCTACTTGTGGAAAGGCTTCATTAACTAAGGACACATGATCAAGAGAAATTCTCACTTAACCAAGTAGCCTTCTGGATAGAAACATTCAAAGAGTCATTGTTCCTCAATATGGCCACTGTTCTCCTTGCTCGAGTTCAGCCTTTCGGTGGGGTATCCATAGCACAGCGGAGACATTCAAATATTTGTGGGATTCAGTAAAATGTTCTCATACTTAACTGCGTGCATCATATACCCAATTAGAGTGTATGTTCCCCGAGGACAGAAACTGATCTGTTTTTGACTTTATATTCCTATGTAAAATCATAGGCCGGTAGATTTAGAATTGTAGAAGACCTCAGAGAACCTCTAGTCCAACACCCTCATTTAAAAGATGAGGAAACTGAGGCCCAGGGAGGTTAAGAGCCTTACCCAAGATCACACCTCGAAAAGGCACTGTAAGTGAATAATGAACTGGGCTGGAAATAGGACAGGATGTGGAGGGAGGGCTGGATTGTTTGTGGGAAATTGTGAAGTTCTGTTAATGACCCCAACCTTCTCCTTGAAACAAATTCCATCTCATAATTAAACAAACAAACAAACAAACAAACAAAACCAGGTTGTCTATACTTGGGCCCTCACTTCCATTTCCTTCTAAAAGAAACTTGGACTATGTCTCCAGGGCAGAAGCTCTGATAGGTGAGCTTAATCTTGCTCAGAACCTGATCTCCATGCCACTTCCTGACAAACACCACTTCATTCCATCAGCCCACCATCCCTTTCCAGTTCCATTTTACATGTTGTTGTCCCCCATAAGAATATAAGCTCTTTGAGGACTTAAGGACTGTCTTGCTTCCTTATATTTGTATGTTCAGCACTTTGCACAGCATCTGATACATTATAAAAGCTTAATGAATGCTCTATCTATCTATCCATCTATCTAACACCATTTTTACAGAAGAAAACACTGAGGCTCAGAGAGAATAATTGATTTGCCCAAGGTCATTGGGCTAGTAAGTGGTAGAGCCAGGACTCTCTGGAGCCCAAATTTCCAATTTTGTTTATCAGGTTCTTCTTTATAACACGATGAGTCATACGCATTCTATGCAAGAACTTCCAGACTGGACCCAGGGCAAGATGACAGAGTGATCAACTGAAAGCAGAATAATGCTTAACTTTTCTTTTCTTTTGGCAAAAAATATGGAAAAAGTACATAAAGGGCAACGATGTGTCCCTAGAGGAAGAAGCATATGCATTAGATTATACAGTAAGTCTGAAAACAACATTATTGACAACAAGAAAACAGAGATAAGTTAAATTGGAGGAAAAAGAAGGAGACTGAGCAGGACCTGGGAAGGCTCTTAGTTTCAAGAGGATCCTGTCTATACCTGGACTGGAGAAGACCAAAGAATCTTTCTGGGGAAATCCAAGATTTTGGCCTTGGTCTTTGAAGTCCAATGTTTTGTGAGCTTTTATGAATCTTTGCAAATTTTGTATTTTATAGGCTTATAGCAAGTGACCTTTCATAAACAGTGATTCCTAGGGATTTTTACTTTTAGGACACTGGAATGGAGGTATAATGTTAAAATAAAAGCAAACACTAGGAAAATAAGCTTTATTGATGCATGCTATCCTAAATGAAAGGCCTTTTTGAGAAAGAAAGGAAAAATTGTATCGATTGTATCCTCATTTTTTTGGACAAATAGTAACAATTAACAAAAATATCCAATACACTGATAGAGTCTGACAGTGAATGTGACATTCTGTCCTAGTTGTGTTCCCTTCACCCTGTCTCCCTCCCCCCTCCCCCGCTCTACAGCTCTGAAAAGGGAAGTTTGTTTCATTATCTGTTTTCCTGGAAGGTTATTGATTTATCATTTATTCAGAGTTCAACTTTGTCTTAGTGATCTTTTCACTTGCATTACTGAGTCATTATTCTTTTGGTACTCCTTTCTAGTTCCCCTTTATAATTTTTCTTTTTTCAATTATGAAGAATTTTTTGTCCCTCCCACCTCCCACCATCCACTGAAAAAAATCAAGAAAGCAAGGTAGACAGAGGAAGGAAGGAAGGAAAAAAGGAAGGATAGAAGTAAGGAAGGAGGGTGAGAGGAAGAAAAGGAGGGCAAGAGGAAGAAAAAAAGAAGGAAGGGAGAGAGAAAAGGAGAGAGGGAAGGAGGAAGGAAGGAGAGAAAAGGAAAGAAGGAAGGGAGGAAAGGAGGAAGAGAGAGACGGAGTGAGGAAGAAAGAAAAGGAAGGAAGGAGAGGGAGTAAGGAAAAAAGATAGTATTTTTTGGCTTTTGGTTATTTGTCTAGATCTTGAAAGACCTAGGAGCCAGCTTGATATAGTAGAAAAGATACTATACTAGAAATCAAGAAATCTAATTTTGAATCTAGGTTCTGCCTCTAAATAGCTGTGTGATCTTGAGGAATAAATTTAATTCCTCTGGCCTCAGCTTTATAAAATGAGCATGTTAAACAAGATTATCTGCAATATCCTTCCCAGTTCTAACATTCTATAGTTTTAAAATGAACTGACTCACAATGTCAAAGTTTTTCCTTTGTAAAATAAGTTTGGTGTCAAAGGATGTGAACCTTTTGAAAATATGAATGCAAGCTGTCAATAACCATATGAAAAAGGCTCCAAATCACTAATAATAAGAAAAAATTAAAATTAAAACAACTGTGAGTTTCTACCTCACACTCAGATGTGCAAAGATGACAAAAAGAAGTGACAGTTGTTGAAGAGGCTATAGGTTCATTAGAACACTAATACATTGTTGGTGGTATCGTGAATTAGACCGTCTATTCTAGAAAGCAAGTTTGAATTATCCGCAAAAAGTTACTGAAGTGTCTATACCCTTTGACCCAATGATGGCATTACTAGATAAATGCTCTTAAAGAGGTCCAAGATGCAGGGAAAGTACCTACACATACAAAAATATTTATAGCATAAGTTTTTGTCATAATAGAGAAATGGAAACAAGATAGATATACAACATCTAGGGAATAGAACAAATTGATATGAGTATAATGTTACATTATTGCTCTATAAGAAGTGACAAAAGGGACCAATTGTGAGAAATCTGGGAAGACTTATGTGAACTGATGAAGAATGAAGTAAGCAAAACCAGGGGAACTATTTATACAATCGCCATATTATAAATGAAAATAATTCTGAAAGACCTAAGAATTCTGATCAATGCAATGACCAATCAGAAATCCCTAGGAGTAATGATGAAACAACAGTGGCAATGAAGAAGGATTAGAGGTACAGAATAAAACATACATTTTCAAAGTCAGCCAATCTATCTATGTATTTGTTTTCTTTTGACCATGCTTTATTTATTATATGGGGGGGTTTATATTTTGTGTTTTTATGGGGAGAGGAGGAAGTTGTGGTGGCATATCGTAATTGTTGTTGTTGTTATTCAGTCATTTCAGTTGTGTCTGGCTCTTTGTGACTTAGCAAAGATACTGGAGTGGTTTGCCATTTTTTTTTTTCACAGCTCATTTTACAGATAAGAAAACTGAAGCCAACAGGGTTAAATGACTTGCTCAGGGTCACACAGCTAGTAAGTGTTGACGTCAGATTTGAACTCAGTTCTTCCGGTCTCAGGGGAGGAGGAGGAGGAGGAGGAAGAAGAAGAAGAAAGAAGAAGTCAATGAAACATTTAAAATAAACAGAGAAAAACAGACAAAGGTTCAGAAGAGATCACAGACAAGCAGGGCAGCATTGGTACTTTGTGTTAAATTTAATATATACGAAAAAACCCTTAAGATTCACAGTTTCATATACAATCTTTTTCTGTTCTTTGTGTTTATTGAAATGCTCATGTGTGTTGATGGCTGTGAAGTTTGTTATAATTTTTTAAAAAAGAATTTGGCAGTTTCTCAGACTCAAAGAACTTCAGAGTTGGAGGAGATATTAGAGGGCCTAGTCCTACAGAGATGGGGAACGTGCAGACTCAAGGCCACATGTGACCTTCTAGGTCCTTGGGTGCAGCCTTTTGACTGAGTCCAAGCTTTACAGAACAAATCCTTTTATTAAGGGGATTTGCTCTGTGAAGTCTGGATTCAGTCAAAGGGCCAAACTTGTGGACCTAGAGGGCCACAGAAGACCTCAGGGACATAGGTTCCCCACCCTTGGGACTTTTTAGCTCCTTTAAAGTGGGGATCATTTTTTATCTAAAGCTGTGTTTCTCCCAGTGTTCAGCACAGTGCTTTACACAAAAGTGGTATATAATAAATATTTTTTGAAATGAATTAAAGCAAGAACCCCTTCTAAATATCCCTGCCAAGTCTTTGACACATCAAGCTGCTACTTGAAAACCTAGAAATTTTCTATCTTCTTTAATTTCCTTCCTCTGGGAGCAGGAAAAGTCAACAGATTGCTCCAACTGGTACATGAGCCATTTGTAATCAAATGTAATCAAATGACCCTGGGCAAGTCACTTAACCCTGTTTGCCTCAGTTTCTTCATCTATAAAATGAGCTAGAAAAGGAAATGACAGACCACTCCAGTTAGTATCTTTACCAAGAAAACTCCAAATAGGGTCAGAAAGAGTTGGAAACACCTGAAAATGACTGAACAGAAATAATAATTATGTTGTTCTTTCCTTCCCTAAGTCTTCTCCTTTCTGGGATAAATATACTCAGTCTTGAATATCCCACAGTGGTGGATAGGAGAGGTAGTAGTGCAACAGGGAAAAACACCGATTTGGAAGCTGAGTACCTGAATCTTAGCTCTACCACTTACTCTCTGTGTGCCCTTGGATGAGCAATTAACCTCTGTGGGCCTCAGTTTCCTCACTTGTAAATTTAGATTATCTCCAGTGTCCCTTCCAGTTCAAAATCCATGAATATTATATCTACATTGATATCTATTAATACCAACAATGTTTCTAAGTTTCTAATGCGCATCAAGTGCTTAATTGGATGCTGCAAGTACAAAGACAAAAATAAAATAGATGGGACCCTCAAGGAACTTCCATTCAAATGAATGAGCCTACATTCCCATATACAGGTATTCAAAATAGACACAAGGAAACCTTGCATGTTTCAGGTCCGTTTCAGCTATGAATGATATGATCTTAGGGCTAAACCTGCTGACAGGGCATTAAATGGTCCCAGGTGAAAGGAAGCCAGGCTAGTACTTATTTCCCATTTCTTTATACCTCCCTGAGAGTATCCTCTCTTCTACTTAAGTCTCCATCTATATCTTCAATGTTTCTTTCCTCTTCCCTACTATCAATTCTTGATCTTAAAATGGCTCTGGTGAACTTATTCACACTAAGGTGTAAATGCCTGCTAGGGTTTAAGTGTTAACTTTCACAGAAGCTCAGTATATCATCTCTGTATTATCCTTCCCACTGAAGTAATGAGTTTCTTACCATTGAAAGTGATCCATCATATCAATAAAGGTCAAATCTTAAGTAAAAAAATAAGTCTTATGAGTAGCACTTCAGGAATCAGTGAATGGTTAAGATTATTTGTATGGGGACAGTGGAAAGTGGGGAAATCATAGAGCTAGAGGGGATGTTACAGACATTCTGGTCCATTCCCCTTATTCTGCAAATGGGGAAACTGGGGTCCGGAGAGATTAAATGACTTGTCCAACGTCACATAGGCATAAATGGCATTCCTGAGGTTTATACCCAGGTATCTGACTCTCAATCCTGTATTCTTTCCACTGAACTACACTGGTCCTCCTAGTGTCCCTGAAATCATGCAGCAGAAACTTAGATCATGTTTGTGAAAGTATTTTGTGACCTGAAAAGTGCTTTTCAAAGGTAAAAGGACTTGTTGTTGCTGTTATGTGACTCAAGGTGTACACACCAACTTCTGAGGTCAGCTCTGGCCAAAGGAATCCTTGTAAACACTGCACTGCCAGGAGCAAGGAGCTGATTCCCCTCTAGGCCTAAGGAAGGCATTCACACAGTGTCACAAGAGGATCAAAGGGGCAGTCCTTCCAGTCATCTCTTGGGAGAATATTCTTTCTAACTTCATGCCAAGTACCTTTCAGGCAGCCCTGGATAGGCCATGTGGGCCCAGGTAGGAGGCTGCAATCCCTACTTAATAGGAAAATAGCTGAGAATCACAACAATGCCTGTCACTGTTAAGGTTTAGGCAGGGAGAATAAATAGCACCTACCAAGATACAATGCCATAGAGCTGGCCCTTATCTTAGCTCTGGGCTATTGCCAGGGGGAATGAAAAGCCTGCTGAGAAGGAGCTAATCTCTACCTGATAAGATTGTACCCTGTAACAGGTACATACTTGGCAAGAAAGCCAAGGTACCAGGAGGTACAGAGCCTGAGAATGATCTATATGCCCCATCACACAACTCTATTGCAGGAAGTCAGGAAAAACAGGACAGGACAAAAGAATAGGACAAAAGAAAGGTAGTGGGGCTGCGGCTGACCATCTCAGAGAGGGACAGCAAAGAAAGGAGGGATATAATTTCAAACTCAAAACTTTTAAAAGAATGTTTTAAAATTGTTTTAACATGTAATTGGGGGAAAATAAAATATATACAAAATAAATTAAAATAGTATTAGGGAAGACAGTCAAGATAGTGACAGTAACAACAATCCTTATTCATATAGTGCATTAAAGTTTACTTTCTCTGCTGCAGCTCTGTGAAGTGAGTAAGATATTACAGGTATTAAGATCCCCCATTTTATAGATGGAGAAATTGAGGTCTGGAGATTTTAAGAGAATTGCCCAAGGCCTCACAGTTAAGTGGTACTCAAATGTTTGCACTTGAGGGACTTTGGGTACAGAAAGATGAGTCAGACTCATAAAATGTCAGAAATAAGAAATAGGACTTTAGACCCTCTATTCAGACTCCCCTTTTTACAATAAAATCAAGCAAAAAAACATTTAAGAAGTGCCTACTATGTATTGTCACTATGCTAAGCACTGGGTATATAAAAAAGGTGAAAAAAATTACAGACGAAGAAACTAAGGGATTTTTCCAAGGTCATTGCATTTCAGAGACATCTTTCAATGTTTATATGGCTCTCTGGTCTCATTCATAAGGGTCCTTCCTCCAATGATGGTCATAAGCCATCCATACCTGCCCATCCTGTGGGATCCTCATTCATAAATTCAGTGTGGTGGGGTCTTCCAAGAAGGAGCTTTCTAATAATTAGCAAAGTCTAGGAATGAAATAGAATGCTTCAGGAGGTAAAGAGTGCCTGTCACTGGACACATTCAAGTAGATAAGAAGATCACTTCATGTTGAAGAAATTCCTGAATCAGGTAAGAGACTGAGCTAGATCTCTCCAGAATATTCTAGCTCCAAAATGTCTTGCTATACTATGGTCCACCTAAGGCTCCTGCCCTTGAATATCCCTTGCTCATTCCTGCCTCTGTGTCCTTAACTCATGTAGTTCTTCTCACTTGGAAGTTTCCCTTATGTCCCCCCTGCCCATCCTAATCCCAAGCACACTTAAAAATCCAGATAATTAGATAACAAGCTCATACTTATGGAATATCTTCTATTTTATAAAGCATCATCTTCCCAACAACCTCATGAGGCAAGTAGCAGATGTGTTATTATCCTTACATTACAAGTGTGGAAACTGAGGCACAGAGAGATTAAGTAACTTGTCCATGGTCATATGGCTAGTAGGTGGTAGAGCTCAAACTTGAATCCTTATCTTCTGAATCCAAAGTCAGTGTTTTTACTACACTGCCCCCATCTTCCACCTGTACCCAAAGTCCATCTCCTCCATGAAGTCTTAGCTGACAATTACTCTAGCCTTCATTCAGTCATCTCTTCCTTCATTAAATTGCTGTAATATCTCAATCTAGCTTGTACCACATAATTTAACATTTAATTAGATGACTTAAAAATACTGTTCAACTGGTTGATTGTTTCAGGTTCATTAATATCTTCTAGATTGAAAACTTCTTGATGACAGAAACTGTCAGGTCAATCAATAATCATTCAGTAAGTATCTACTGGGTGCCAGGCACTAGAGATACAAAGGCAATGATGAGACATCTGAGGATCATCTAACAATTAACAAAAGGAGTCTTATCGAGCCATAGTATGGAGGGGATTTTGTTGTTGTTCAGTTGTTTCAGTTATGTTCGGCTCTTTGTGACCTCATTTGGGTTTTTTTTTTGGCAGAGATAGTGAAGGGGTTTGCCGTTTCCTTCTCTAGCTCATTTTACAGATGAGAAAAATGAGGCAAACAGGATGAAGCAACTTGCCCAGGGTCACAGCTAGTAAGTGTCTGACGCCAGATTTGAGCTCCAGAAGATGAGCCTTCCTGACTTGAGGTCTGGCGCTCTATTCATTACACCATGGAGTCTGTGGAGGGAATATTGAACAAGAATACAGCACTGATTCTCTTTAGCGCGCTTTCCTGGACTCTGTATTGAGTATATTAGTCAGACAATGAGAAGTCTGAGAAAAGAGATGCTCTTAAGTTTAGGACATCAGAAAGCTATATCAATATCCCATGCCTTAGTCCCCTAAGCCAACGAGCATTGAGGATACTTTCAATACTCATTAAGAGAAATCTAGCCTAGCCTACATGGTAGGTTTATAGAAAATTGCTATGAAGTGATTTGGGGATGAAAATCCCTAGCAATTAGGAAATTAGGCATCACCTTGTAGAAAATGATGCTTGAGCTGAGTGTTGAAGGAGACTAGGGATTCTAGGTGGCATGGTGGATAGAACATTGGGCCTGGAGTCAGGAAGACCTGAGTTCAAATTTATCCTCAGACACACTAGCTATGTGACCCTGAGGCAAGTCACTTAACCCTTTTGCTTTAGTGTCCTCATCTATGAAATGGGGTTAATAATAACACCTACCTCCCAGGGTTGTTGTGAAGATCAAATGAGATAGTAATGTAAAATGCTTAGCACAGTGCCTGGCATATAGTAAGTTCCATATAAATGTTAGCTATTATTATTGTCACCATCATCATTTTAAGAGGCAGAGGTCTGTTAACCGATTTGCTTTCTGCATCACCTGCAGAGCAAAGCAGTGTTTTGCCTCAGTAATTCTGCAAATATTTGTTGAATAAAATTGAATTTGATAGTATAGTCCTCAAGGGCAGGACCATGTGTTATAATTCTAGGAAAATACTTAAAGACAAAGTCCAAATTCAGTTAAGTACTTGTTGATTGACTGATTTCCTGGCCCACTAACCTCTCCTCTTCCCCGTCCCCTCCCCTCTCCCAGACCACTTGGGGTTGTTATATCCCAGCTGGTGATTAAAATGGTAACACTTCTGCTGCAGTTATCATTTTAATCTTCATTAAATGGTTTCATCTGGAAGCATGCCAGGAGACCCTCAAGCAAGAGGGCCTCCCTCTCTCTGTGTGTGCACACATCTCATAATGGGTTATTTGGAGCAAATAAACTTTCTCCCTTCAGAATCAAGTTCTTAAGGGAAGAGACCATTATCTACTCAGGATATTAACTCATGACCACAGAAGATTCACTTCCAACACCAAGATCATTCTTTCCCTAGGTCCTAAGCATTAAGAATCCTAGTCTGTGGCTGTTTCTTGGAGGCTGATTAAGAACAGAGGCTACTCTGGGGCAACATTGCTTTGAGGGGCCCATTTTAGGGACTTCATCACTTAGAATGTAATTAGTAATATGCAGAGGCTCTCTGGGCTGCATCAAACTTGGAGGCACTGGAATTACTGCCCTACTTAGCCCTTACAGTAATCCATCCCTGGACATGCTTCTAAGGACAGGGTGTCTATGAGCAGGGGCTGTGAGAGAGAGCTCTCCTCTCTCTCCCAGCCTCAGCCTTGCTTTTTGGGCTAACCAGTGACCTTTGTGAACCCATTCCAGATGGACAAATTGAGGGCAGGGTTCAGTAATGCATCATTGCAGTGAACTTCCCCAGGCCCCCATCAGGGTGAGCCAAAGAGGACAGAGCATGGGCTTGCCTGCCAGGGTCTCTTTCCTTATCTGGAGCCTCAGTTCCCAAGGAACTAATGAACTTTGTTTGCTAGGCAGCCAAGCTCATTCCCACGTTTATTGAACATGAGGTTACCTAAATGTCACTTTATCTGAAGTCTAAATGCTTTCACTTAATGAAGGGTTTTAGTGTATGGGATCATATGCATTATATGCAATAAGAAGTATGTCTGTGCCTCTGTGACCTCTTGCACAACAGATCCAGTAATCCTTATTTCTTTACTTTCTGTCTCCATAGTTACTGACCTTTCCACTCCTATCTTGGAGCTAAAGATTTAATATAGAGAAAGATTTGAATTGAATTTCAGGGCTTTTCTTCATTTGTTACAGACTCCTGATTTCATCAGGGTAGGGAACTTCCTATGTGGAAACTCTCTCTCCCATGGAGATAGCGACTTATTGGTAATTCCTAATCCTAGAGAGCTTGCCCCTGGTAATTTCTTAATTACTTAATTTGTTGAACAAAACTGATTGATTAATCATTGAGGGCAAGGACTATGTGTTATACTTCTAGCAAGGGGCTGAAGACATAGTCTAAACTCAACGATGGCCAAGAGGATGAAGAATGCCTGTTGCCCGAATTTCAACATACATTTGGATGGACACCCTAGAGAGCTTGTCTAGCAGTGTGATTTTGGATTTTCTTCCTCAGAATCAAGTTCTTAAGGTAAGTGACAAGTATCTCTCCAGAATATCATGGGAAAGACTATACAGATGGGCAGCGATCTGGGCCAAGAATTCAAAAGGGAGGAGAGTAGGTATGATTTCTTTTTAGGAAATTGCAAAGCTTTTTTAATTTTTACTTTTACTCTTTTACCCCAAACTTCCGATGAAATCAAAGACCCATCTTTCTAGTACTGTACCTTTTATCAGTTTTACTGTGAGGTGGTGAAGCCTGGAAGCTCTGAAGAAATAAAGATGAATATCACATAATAGGTAGAAGCAACTGTAACATACAAACAATGAGGAACTCCAACGAAGAACAGGAGTAATCGATGTCAGTGAGAAATCAAATGGCGAGAAAAACAGATGGAGTGGTCATCTTGAGAATGTGGGGGAAGCTGGACAGACAGCCAAGGAGCAACTTGTATTGCTATTGGGACAAAGTGAGAAAGGCCTTGGGCATGTTAAATGGACTCCTCCATATTGACCTTTGTGGAGAACATGGACAAGAATTGTATAAAATGGGCCCCCATGGAGAGATTGCAATCTGTATCATTGGAGGCAACTCCCAAACAGATGATGTCATGTGAATTTTAAACATTTGGTAAATGTTGACTGGTTTGGGGGTGGGAGGTAGGGGTGAGGGGTGGAACTGAGATATTGTGATTTGCCAAGTTCATATAGTCAGTGTGTCTGAAAGGCAGAAGTTGAACTCAGATCTTCTTGATTCCAAGGCCAGCCCTATACTATTCACTCTGCCACACTATCTCCCTAGGATCATGGGATTACAGGATCAGAGATTTAGAGCTCAAAGGGACTTTTGAGGCCATCTAGAGTACCCCCTTCCCCATTTTACAAATGAGTAAACCAAAGCCCAGAAAATTTAAATATCTTGCCCTAGCTCACAATATGTGACAGAAGTAGGATCAATCAGTCAATTAACAAACACATATTAAATGCCTACTGTTTGCCAGGCACTGTGCTAAGCACTGGACTGAGGATACAAATAGGCAAAAGACAGTCCCTGCCCTCAAGAAGCTTACACTCTAATGGGGGAGACACCATGTAAACACATATACACAAAGCAATTTATGTACAGGATAAATGGGAGATAATTAACAGGGGGAAAGCACTGGGATGAAGAGCCCAGGTCCTCTGACCCCAAAGCCAAGGTGTTCTTTCCATTGTTCCATGATGCCTCTCCAAAGAACCTTAAATTTGTTAACCAGGTAACATCTGGTTCTTAGACGAGAGTATCCTATAGAAAAGCCAGGATCACGTGTTTTAGAAGTAGAAGGAGCCTCAGAGAACAGTAAATTCAATGTTATCATTTTATAGTTAAGAGATTAAGTGACTTGCCCAAGGTGACTCAATTACACAATGCAAAAACTAGAACTAGAAATCAGGCTTCTCCCTTTCCTTTCCACTTCTCTTTGCACCACCTCTATGTTACCTTACTCATGTTCTAAGAGATTAATTGAAAATTTCCTCTGACTTTCTGATGGGGCCACAGAAAGACTAGGAGCCAGAGGGGCTGGGAGCAGACTGATGATGATGATGATGACAACAATGATAACTAGCATGTATTATAATGATTCAGGGCTTGCAAAGTGCTTTACAAATTCCCATTTCATCCTGACAATAACCCCAGGAGATAGATGTTATTATTATCCTCATTTTATAGATGAAGAAACTGAAGCAGACAGAGGTTAAGGGACTTGCCCAAGGTCATACAGCTGGTAGGTGTTTGAGATCAGATCTGAACTCAGGGTCTTCCTGATTTCAAGTCCAGTACTTTATCCACTGCAACAAAGACTTGGATAGGTTATAGTCAAAAGCCGCTCCCCTGCAAAGAAGGTCATAGAGTCTCAGAGAAATGTGCCACAGAGTGAACAAGGCCATTCCATCCATTGGCCTCATCAGGAAAATTCCAGCCAATAGCATAAAACAAATTATTTCCTCCTTCTATGGGCAAATACATGAAAGACACACATTGTGAATACCTTAGAGGATGTTCCATCATCTATCAACCAAGACATATCCCACGAGACAACAAAGCACTCCTTCATCCTTGAAGCAATGAGCCAAATTATTTACAATCAAATCCACTCAAGATTTGCTAGACTGGACCTACTCTACAACAAATTCCTACTGTAGGATGGCCAGGAAAGGAAAGTTTAAAAAACCCCAAATGTTTTCTCATCTTTGGCCTCTTGAAAAAGAAGCTCTCAACTTATTACTGCTACATTGAAGAGGATAGGAACTAGAATTTTGATTTTTTAGTATAGGGAGCTCTCAAATAAATAAACTTGCTCTACCAAAGCAGTAGACACTTCTTTGAAACTTCTGTTCTTGAAGACCTGCCTAGGGCACTGAGAGGTTAAATGTCACAGGTGGGATTTGAACTCAGATCTTCCTTAACCCTAAGGCTAGCTCTCTGTCCACTGTGGCACACTGCTTCCATGGTAAAACCCCTTCAGATGTGCCCTTCCTTTTCTTATGTTGCCTATGGAGTAGTTGTGTGTGGGAACACGAGAGAAACAAAATCGGGTTTTCCAACTTCAGTGATTTCAGAGAGTGCACTCACTTGGGGTGTGAATCCAGTCACTTAAGGCTGTTTGACCTTGGACAAATCTCTTAACCTTTCTGAGTTTCCTCATCTACAGTATAAAGTGAGTATAATGACACATGCATGATCTATTTCACAGAGTTGCTATACAGAAAGCACTTTGTAAACTCTTAAGCACTATCTAAGCATGAGTTTTTATTTGTTTTGTGTTTTGTTTGTTTGTTTGTTTTGGTGAGGCAATCGGGATTAAGTGACTTGCCCAGGGTCACACAGCTAGTTAAGTGTCAAGTGTCTTGAGGTCATATTTGAACTCAGGTCCTTCTGACTCCAAGGCTGGAGCTCTATGAACTGCCCCACCTAGCTGCCCCTAAGCATGAGTTTTTAAAATTTTTTATTAAGTGCCTACAGTGAGCAGAACACTGTGCTAGGTGCTGTGTATAAAAAGTAAAAATAAAAAAATAAAACTAGGTCTAGATAAATCACAGAAGCACAAAATTTCAACATTGAAAGCCATTTTGGAATCTCTCTAGTCCAACTCATACCCCAAAGGAATCCTCTACTTTAACAGAATAGTCTTGATCAAAAGATAGCTGTTCATGAAGAGTGACATTGTCACACAGGGATAGCAATTATGGGAGAAGAAGGAAGCCAATGAGGAACAGCCCAGGTATGGGCAGCACACAGTTGGTGGCTTGGAAATGCAGTGGTTTTCACCTTCCAATTCCAGGCACTCTAATCAAAGGTTGCAAGCCACTCAAACTTAGTTAGACAAAGTTTAGACAAAGAGTTGACCTGGTACCGTCTGGATACCACTCCATCACCAGTGAGGTAAGGTTAGTCTAGACCATTGAAATGAGGATATTCTCCGAATTGCCTAATAATCTAGGGACCAGGAACCCGAACTCTAACTGTGCCACAGTAAACAAGCAAGCATCTGGGGCCAGGGCAATACCTGTTCTCCAGGTCAGTTGAACCTGCATCCTGGGGCTGGGGACATACCACAAAAACTGGCCCAAAGAGGTGAGACATTCAGGTATGGAACCATAGGATTTATGTCTGGAAGGAACTCAGAGTCCATTGAGTTTAGCCTCTCAAGTTTATATTTGAAGAAATCAAGCTCAGAGAGAGGAAGAGGGGCAAGAATAGAACCTTGGAGAAAATCTCCTTTAAGGAGCTGGGGAGAAGTAGGGGACCCAGGGAAGGAGCAGTTCAATAAGTAGGAGGAGAACTAGGAAAGCAAGTGAGGAGAAAGTGTCAAGAAAGAAGAAGTACTCAACAGAGTGACACTCTTTCAGTGAGGACTGCAAAAAGACCCTTGGATTTTGCAATTGAGAGGTTGTTGATGGCTTTTGAGAGGACAGTTATGGTAGAGTGGTGGAGACAGGAGTCAGATTTGGAAGGTGTTGAGAAAAGAGTTGGAGGTAACCTATAGAAAACTTTTCCAAGAATTTTAGTCAAGTCAATAAGCACTTGTTAAGCACCTACTATGTACCAGGCATTGCACTAGGGATACAAAGAAAGGCAAAAAATGGTCCCTGCTCTCCAAGAGGTCATAGCCTAATGGAGGAGTGCAGGCCATGGAGAGAGAAAGTATTATAGCTCAATAAGATAGAAAGTTCAAGAGAAGATTTTTTTTTGGTATTTGGAAGACTTGGGTTTATTTGTAGAGACATGGGAAGGAGCCAGCAAAAAGGGAGACATAAAATATCTCTGGTCCAAGATACTGAAGGAGCATGGAGAAGGGGAAAGGATTGAGACTACAAGCAAGAGGAGAGGAAGGAAGAGGGTAATAATGCTTACAAAAGGGGTAAAGATAGCATACATACTATCTTTAGTCCAAAGTACTAGATACTCTCTCCAGTTTCCAAAGCACCACACTCTCTTGGTTCTCCCTCTGTCTTACCAGTGGCTCCTCTTCTTTCTCCTTCCCTAACTCTTCATCCTTTTTCTGAGCCTTCAATGTATGTTTTCCCCAAGGGTCCCTCCTTGGCCTCTTTCCTTTCTCTTCCTGTGTTCTTTTCCCTGGCAATCTCACTCATTCTCTTGGCCTGACCTCTTTTCTTGGTTCCAGGCACACATCTTCAACTTTCTATAGGAAACTTTCCCTTTTGAGAAACTAAAAAAGCTCTCTGAATGACGCCAAATTTCTCCCTTGAACAAAGGTTCCCCTTTGTAATACCAATATTCTGCAGGAGTTGTTGTATGCTTGTGAATCACGGAACACTATTCTCTGAAGAATTAAAATGAAGGCAACAGAAAGGTGGGTGGTGAATGTGAGCAGGCTTCAACACACAATAAGCAAAGAACAGAACAAGTAGAATAAAGGAAGTCATCTAAAAAATGTACACTGGAGATAGAAGTGAGAGAGCCATGTGGTGAGTGAGGATGACACCATTGCACTCCACTGATATTCCTGTGATGTCAAAAGAAAATGAGAAGGACCTGTAGTCAATTGAGTTTGTCTGAGTTCCATCCTTTATGGTGAACTTATTGGGGGAACATGGGCAAGAGGGGTCCAGGAAGGGCAGGATATATGAGCTGTATCTCTTTTGTTAGAAGGAACTTCCATATCATTGACATTACAGATCCATTGGAGCATGGAGTAAAAAGAAATGTATCAATTACTGGAAATATTCTTTTTCACACATTGAAATGTGTGTCAATAATTAGGTTGAAAATAAGAAAAGAAAATTTAAACAAGTTATATGAAACCAATTTCTGAATGGCTCCCTACAAATAATAGCAGCATTTTAAAGTGTTTAACAAAATAATAACATCCATTAACAACCCTCAGGCTTTCAACAACTCTTGATGGTCCCCTACAGCTTAACTGGTTGCTCAGAGACAAGGCAGCTTCAAGGTAGAAGGTTCTGCATCGGAAGGTGCCAGGGTCACATTAAGATCTAGCCCAAAGTCTACTTGGCTCCTGGACATGTGACTCTGAAGCTTCTGGGAACCAGAAAACAAGAAGGAATGTTATAGCCAAGGGGTAGTAAACCAACCCATCCAAGGTATGAACCAAATAACCAATTTCAGATAGGGTTATTCAGGCCACTAAGGACTTAGTATTCCAACTGAGAACTGCGGGAAGGCCCTCCCTGCACTAGCATGGAACTGTTTATGGCTCCTTGGCTTCTAACAGAGACAACCTTTTAAAAAACAAGAGTTTTACAATACTGTAAAAGCATTTTGCAAATCTCAAGAAACTATATTTACCTACAATAATAATTATGCTACGGGCTTCCCAAGAGAATTTCCAGCTCCATTCAACCTAGGAGATAATAAATTTCGAAATTACAGGCACAACATGATAAGAAAAATGGAATCTATGAGCCCATGTAACAGAATTAAAGGCTAAAGAATAAGGCGGGTGCTGCAGCATTCATAGGTGAAGAAAACCCTAAGAAAATTAAGGAAAATTGAACAGCAGGGAATGTACATAGCAGAGATAGTAGATGGAGGACAGACCTGAGTCAGGAAGACCTGAGTTACTGTCCTGCCTCTGACACCTATTAGCTAAGTATCCACAGGCAAATCACTTAATCTCTCAATGCCTTAGGCAACAGTCTCAGATTATAAATCGCAGATGAATTGTAAATCACCTTTGGTGTAGGAGGAAGTATTCCATAGTAGAAATTCCCTACACTAGTGAAATTACAGATATGCCTCCCTTACCACCTCATAAAACACACACATAAAAACACACCTATACACAGACACATAGTTATTGTGTGCGTATCAGTAGATAGATAGATAGACAGACAGGCAGATAGATACACACATATATAAGAAGGAAGGAAGAAATGAAGAAAGAGGGGTGGAGGGAGGGAGGATGGAAGGAAGGAAAGAAAGAGAAAGAAAAAGAAAGAAAGAAGGAAGGAAGGAAAGAAAAGAGAAGGAAGAACAGAAAGAAAGAAGGAAGAAAGGAAAGAAATAAGGAAGGAAGGAAGGAAGGAAGGAAGAAAGAAGAGAAGAAAGAAAGGAAAGAAAGGAAGGAAGGATGGAAGGAAGAAAAAGAAAACATTTATTAATAACCTACTATGTACCAGGCACTGTGCTAAGTCTTTTACAAATATTATATCAATTGATAATATGCATGTAAATATATATTCTATTTCTGGCTCTGATCCAATTGTTCTAAGTCTTGGCAGCCTGCTGTTTCTTAGGGTCTATTTTCTCAAGTGCACAAAAGAGTTAACAACAACGACCTCTCTCACTGGGACAATAAGAGGAAAAATTAAAACAACAGGCACTCTACCCCCATGGTCCTATATCAAAATTTAAAACTTACTCCCTGGAAGCAATTTAAAGTCTTTCTTAGGGATGAGGGAGTCATATTTTCACTGTGGAGGTGTGTTTTCCTAGCTTCCTTTATGGGCACAGAAATTTCACAGGAAAATTGCCCCCCTGCCTTTGCAAAATATCCACTCTTTTCCGCTTGTTTTCTTGCTGTCAAATATTTTTGAACAGCCTTTCTTCAGGGCCCCCTATTTATAGTTTTCCATTTTTGGCAGGTAGGAGAACATTTATAATGGAGCCCTAAAGTGGTTTGTTTTTTTTTGCTCTCTCCAGTGTTGATTTAGGGAGCCGGAGCCAGTGAAACAATTGGAGGCACTTTCAAGGAGAACAAGGTCTGTTTATGGCTGATAACGATGTCAAGGCAAGATAATTCAGAGCAGAGATTCTTGGGAGGTAAGGTCACTTCAGTCAAACTTTAGAGCAGGGGACAATGGTAATATTACACAGTTTGAACATTTCATCTTTTTTCTCTTTTTGCATATCATTCAGAGGAAGTTTCTCCTCCTTTTGTAGAGGAAAAGAAATCTCTTGAACATTTTTCTAGTTATAATAACTTGGGTTGTAATTAGTGTGACAGGACATATATTAAGATAGATAAAATAGGACATGGAAGTCTTGCTACATCTGAGTTCTGATTTATAGGAGGTTTCACTGTAAATATATGTCCAACTCCTGGCGTTCACCAAGTTTTATGAACTGACCAGAAGCAAACATTAGTGGTTCTTTTGTTTAGGGGAGATGCCTGGAATTTCTGTGTTTAGTTTCATAAATAAAACAACGCACACACACAAACCGAGAGAAGGAAAAGCAGAGTCCATTTTGTCAACCTCCTATTGCCTCCCCCCAAAGCCTGGAGGGTAATTTTGGGGGTGGCATGTTTGGTTTCTTCAGATTTTCTGCTGTTGGTTGTCTATAATTTGTGGGCATATGGGGAAAAGTCCCCCTTTCTCCTCTCAATGTGAATGGTGAGACTCTCTTCTTGCTGCCTGGTTTCTATCTGTGGTGCTTTGATGCGGACCATAAGAAATAAGGACCCCCCCCAACAAGAGGAGATCAATTTCCAGCTAGAGGAATACAACCAGGAACTGGAGGGAATAGGAGACAAAGGGGCTCTGGCCAAAGCAGGCTAAATAGGAGGATGGCTAAGGGTGTCCAAGGAGAGAGAGGACCAAGCTCTTCGTGATGGGAGCTACGGTAATGCCGATGTTCCCTCGTCAACAGACCTGACTGGATGGTGAGCTGTAACAGCCCACACAGATTATTATGAGAATAGTGGGGACTTTTATAACTCTCTCTGTTTCCGTGAGGCCACATAAACATTAATTAATCCTCAAAACACACCTGGAAGATAGGGCATTTTTCCAGTTTCACTAAAACTGAGGTGCAAGGGTAGGTTATTTTTTCCAAGGTCACTCATCAGTTACTATCAAATATGGCCCTAGAATCAAAGCTTTCTGATTGCCCACTCTGGATCCTAATAACTTATGATGTTCCTTTCTCCCTTTTTACTGTTTCTGACATGGTGATGCTCAGGAATCTCTGCACCTTCCAGTCTCCGAAGTACTAAATATTGTTGTTGTTGTTGTTTACCCTTCATTTTCTTTCTTTTTTTTTATCCTTCTTTTTTTTTTTAGACAATTGGGGTTAAGTGATTTGCCCAGGGTCACACAGCTAGTGAGTGTGAAGTGTGTGGTCTGAGGCTGGATTTGAACTCAGGTCCTCCTGACTTCAGGGCTGGTGCTCTAACCACTGTGCAACCTAGCTGCCCCTCATCCTTCATTTTCAAAGAGGACCACTGACATCACAGGGTGATGTCTTGACATGAGCACCACTCTATTAAATTGGGATGATAATAGCACCAACCTTCTAGGGTTTTTGTGTGAATCGATTGAGACAATTTATATGTAAAGCTAAATATAAAATACTAAGTGGACTCCCCCCAAATTTGTGGGTGGAGGGTTTAGGGCAGGAAGATGACCTTAGAGATCCTTTTCTTCAACACTTGTATTTTACAGATGAGGAAACCAAGGCTACCAGAGTTGAAAATACCAGCCCGAGGTCACATAGGCAAGTATCAGAGGAAGGATTTGAAAAAGTCTTCTGACTTTGCAGTCACTGGTCTTTCAAACTGTACAGAACAGAGCCAGGTCAGCTGGCCAGTCAGGCAATACAAAGAAGGATGAACTCTCAGGGATGCTGGAACAGATTCACAAAGGCTGCTCTAGATCTGTTCTGATCTGGGTATGGTCCTTCTGGCATAGAGCTTGGTCACCAGTGGCATACCTGCTGCAAGCAATGAAGATGATCTTTAATGGTATGGTGGCGAAAGTTCGAAAAGAGGTATGTGTGTGAACTGGGCTGACTTCAGACGAAGCTGTAAATTGGTGCTCTGTTCTTCCCTCCTAGACAAGCTATTCATTCTCAGGTTATGGTGGCATAGTACCAAAAGCACCTGTCAGTCACTCAGACAACAAATGTTTATCAGTCTGTTACAGATTAGAACCTCCAGCGTGAAGGCTTGCCAAGCCCTTTTCAGGCCTGCTCATCCACCTTTAAAATTCCCCAGGCACCCAATTATCACCTGTGGCTCCAAGAAGGTATAGCAGGTGCAGTGATAAACCATATCAGCAGACGGCTAAACCAGGTTGAAGGTAATCGACAGGCCTCAAACCCATTGATGAGTTAGGGAGATGTCTACCCCAAGCGTGTGTAGATGTCACCTGATGGAACAGGCAGATAGGAACAATTTGTTCCAATGGCCTTGAAGGTGGCTGAAGCAGGTGCTGTGGAGGCCTTAGAGCTTGGTCAGACATCAAAGACACCAAAGTCATCCACTGCATCCCAGGCCATTGCCAGGCATCTTGACTTTTGTCCCACCACTGGACTTTAAAGACTCTAGAAGACTCAGTGAGGCTGATGACTTTGTGCAGCTCTGCCTCATTTAAATCTAATTCACAGGCAAGTCAAACATCACCCCATGATGTCATTAGTCTTCTGAGAATGAAGGGTGAACAACAACTACCATGTGACAGGCATTGTGCTACGTAAACACACGAGATACAAGGAAAGGCAAACACGTGGTCTTTGCCCTTAAGGAGCTCTCATTCCACTGAAGGACACCCAGGTCCAAAATTGTCCATATGAGATTGTACACAGTATACATAAAAGGCAGTCCTAGAGGTGAGGTACCATCTTCAAGGGACAGGGGGTTGGGAGGAAGATGGGGACCAGGTTTTGAGTTGAATCTTGAAGCAAGCCGGAGAAGCCAAAAGATAAAGGTGAATGAGAGCAATCCCCACATGGGGGTCCTCAATGCAAAAGCATGGAACATCAAGCATTGGTGAGACCACCCATATATGTGACCTAACAGAAAGTGGATGGGTCTGGGGAACTGGATTCTAGTCTTGGCTTTGTCACAATTTTGCTGGATGACTCTGAAGAAGTCACTTAACCTCTTTGTGGACCTTAGGGACCTCACCTGTAAAATGAGGTGGTCGGATTAGATCAGAGTTTCTCCAATGTTTTTTGCTCACAACAGTATTATTCTTTGCTGTGAGATATCATGGTGCCCGGAGAGGCAAGTCAGGAGACTTGTACAAGGGCAGGTAATTGCCTAAGTTCCATCCAATTTGATGCACCCATCTAAATGGTCCTTAAGTCCCTTCCAGCTCTAAATCTATGATCCTACAATGCCATTTAATGCTTGAAGACAGCTCTCATCAGAGGCAGAGTGGCAAAGTGAAACAAGTGCTGGATAGGGATAGTAGATGTCTGAAGCCAGATCTGAACTCAGGTCTTCCTGACTCTAGGTCAAGCGCTCTATCCATCGCACCACCTCGATGCCCTCTTATCATGGTCCTATAACCTGACTGTCAGGTTCCACAACATCTGATCTAGGCCTGCCCTACACCAGTGCTCTCTAAAGTAGGAGGCTGTAGTTTGACACCAAGAGGTGTGTGATGAACCAAATGGAGGGTGGGAAGACGCATTGTATCCCACACTCCTCCCAGGAGTCATGCAATCATGGAATTGCCTCCAACATATCTACGCTATCCCCTTCAAAACTGTCCCATTTCTCCTTCCCCTACTAGTAGCCTCCTATGGGCTGCACCGGGCATGGAGACAACAGTAGCAGGTATTCAGACAAAAAATCTCCCCTCTGACCTCTGACCTCTCACCTCTCCACTCTGATCTCTACACCCAACCCAGCAGCCCTACACTTTGTCCCCCAGTCACCACAATGGCAGGCTCTGTTCTCCAGAGCAGCGGCCAGGAAGGTCCGAGCAGGATAAGCAGGAGTGGATAGGTCTTGATTACATTATCTTATCTTCTCTCTTGCTTTTACCCCACACATGCAATCAGTTGCCAAATCTTGTTATTTCTAGTTCACTTCTCTCTTCACTACTCCAATCCAGGCCCTAACCTGGAGTATTGCGATAGCCTCCCAATCGGTCTCCCTTCTTCTAGTCCCTTTCCACCCCAATCCTTCTTCCACATAGCTGCCCTAAAGTGTAGGCCTGACCATGATCTCTCACCTCCTCACTAACTTCAGTGTCTCCCTACTGGCTCTAAGATGAACCATTATTTCACTATTACCCCATTCTTTAAAATTTGTTTTTGTGTAACTTTAATAGCATACATAATTTTTAGTATAGGAGTACATGCGTGTAATTTAAATAAGTAAATAAATAAATAAGTAGTTCATGCTCAATTTTTAAAAAAAATGTTTAAGCTTATGGGGTGCCCAATCAAAAAAGTTTAGAGATCATTTCCCTAAACAATAGGGAAAGGCTGAGAGAGGGTTGTGCTGGCCTTGTAGTGAAGGACCTCCCCATCAACTTGAAATACAGCCCACTGAACGAGATTCTCCAGAGCAGGCATACACAACGCAAAAGACAGAGACACATAACAAAACCATCCAGGCAACCACACACCTCTAGAGCTGTATTGTTCTCCTTCACAGGGGAATCACCCGGTTCTCTTTCTACACAGAACAGTCAGATCTGCAGTACGAACATTGCACTATTGCTACTTTTATGGGCGGGCTATCACTGGCCTCAGAGAGGAAAAGGATGGTAATCCTCACTGGGACTATTGGCCACAACTACCACCTTCTCTTTCTCTATAGATCAATTGAATTTATTTCTTAATTGTGCTAATGGTCTCCCTTCTCTAAGATTTGCCTTCCCTAAGTCCCTTCGGAGGAAGGTGGTGTGTGATTCAACTTCCTTAAATGTGCCTGGGGCAGGGTGGTGGTATGGAATTGGCTCACCCCAGCAAGGGCACAGACATCCTTCCTCTGCTCATTGGCGTGCCTTGTGGCTGCCAAGGTCTTTCCAGCCTCCTTCCCCAGAGGCAGCTGTTCTCTATAACCAAAGGCCAATACCACATGTCTCAATGCACCCATGCCCAGCACTTTCTACTCACGGTTGTTCCTTTCTCTTGAAAGACTGGTTAGATTTAAGGGTGGCCTCAGGGGTTCCCTCTTTCCTCTTTGGGCTTTCAGGCTTCTGCCAAATGAGGAAGCTGCCAATTCCTGCATCTTCCTTTCTTCTAATGACTTCTCTACGAGGGGCAGAGGTTTGAATCTTAAAAGCCTTGTGCACCTGAAGGACTTCATCTCACCCTTATAAAACGTCGTAACTTGTACTGTCCGCTGCAAGTCAATTTCATTTAACAAACATTTATTAAGTGGGACTGGATCCAGAGGCAGGAAGACTTGAGTTCAAATCAGGCCTCAAGACACTCGTGAGGTGGGTGACCTTGGACAAGTCACTGAATCTGTTTGCCTCAGTTTCCTCATCTGTAAAATGAGGAAAATAATAGCACCTACCTCCCAGGGTTGTTGTGAGGATCAAATACAATAATATTTATAAAGCACTTACAAAAGTGCCTGGCACATAATAGGTGCCATATAAAACGGTTGGCTATATTATTATAGACCTACTATGTGCAGGCACTGGACTAGATTCTGGGAATGCACAGACAAAAGCAAAAGGAACTCTGCCCTTGGGGAGATTCCGTTCTGTTGGAGTTTGATTTTATTCTTCATGGCATATCAGTCAAACCCTCTTCCAGGATGAGTTGATTGCATAGCTCCAGCTGTTAATTTGGGAAGATCTGAAGCCTCGTCCTGGTCAGCTGAGTTCAGGGAAGGGACACTGACCTGAGTTCCAATTAATGGAGGAATTTTGCTGTCTGAGCCATTGTGGTTAAAACACTACCCTTTTGGTGGTCATGGTGACCACCCCAAACATAGTGACTGTTAAGGCACTAGAATGATTTCCTGCCACATCAGCCCTTCTTTCAGAGGCCTCCTTTCAACTGTAACAACTCATTCTAGGTTAGTCTTTCTCCAAATTCACTCACTTTTCTTCTCTACAAAGTTTCGGGGGATAGAAACTCCTGGGGCCCCAGAGTCAATCAGGAATTATACTCTGCTTGTCTTTCTCATCCTTTGGTCCCCAGTGAACATCACCTCAAACCTAATCAAGGGAGAAGTCTTTACTACACATGCCACCAGGACTCTTTCTTCTGAAACCAGAAAGTCTTCTCCCCTCAAATTGGTTGCTGCCTATGCCACTAAGTAAGATAATTGGCTCCACCTCATTGAAAACACTGACCCTAATGACCTGGTCTGGTCATTCACTAGGAGCCTGAGGTCTCTAGACCTCTGACCTGACATTAGTTTGACCTCCAGACCTCTGACTCTGACAGATTAATCTGAGGGTGAGCATGGTATAACGAAAAAAAAAAAAACCTATCAAATTTCGAGTCTGGGAGACTAGATTCAAACCTGGCCATACTCACTTATCTTTGTGACATAGGGAAAACCACTCACATTTTTTGTGCCTCATCTGTACGACGAGGGTGTTGGATGAGTTGGACTCTAAGCTCCCTTCTATCCCTAATCTATGATCCTATGTTCCCTCCCACAAGGAGCTCTGGCTGTGGATTCACACAGATCAAGCACATCCTGAAGGAGTCCTGACACCTAAAAGGGGGAGGAGGGAGAAGGTCAAACTTTTCTTGGCAGCTAAGTGACACAATGGATAGAATACTGGACCTGGAGTCAGAGAGATCTGAGTTCAAATCTGTCTTCAGACATTTCCTAGCTGAGTCACCCTGGGCAAGTCACTTAAACACTGTCTGCCTGAGTTTCCTCATCTGTAAAATGGGGCTAATAATAGTGCCTCCTAGGGTTGTTATAAGGATCAAATAAGATAATAATTTATAAAATACTTGGCAAACCTTAAAGCAGTATATACATACTAACTGTCGTTGTTGTGATATCCTTTTGGCTCATTGCCCCTACTCTTAAGTAACTCCAATGAAGGTTTTTGTTTTTTGTTTTTTGTTTTTTATATAAGGCAATTGGGGATAAGTGACTTGTTCAGGGTCACACAGCTAGTAAGTGTCAAGTGTTTGGTCTGAGGCCGGATTTGAACTCAGGTACTCCTGACTTCAGGGCCGGTGCTCTATCCACTGCACCACCTAGCTGCCCCTCCAATGAAGTTTATAAAACAAAGTTTATGTGAGGTTCATATCTAGTGTCTCCCCAAAGATTCTTTCTAGAAAAAAAGTAATCAAGGAACATTACAAATATCAGGCGTGAAGGCCATAGGTTCTGCCTCAGGTTTCTCCTGATTTACTGATTATCTTTGAATTACCAATAAGGAATTGCTTCGTTATTTCAACAAATCACGTGTCTATAGAATGGGACTGGACTCAGCAGATGGAAGGGCTAACCTGACCACCCTCTGCTATACCCACGTCAGTATCAGGGACCCTGGATCTCCAGCATAGTCGTTCCCGAGAGAATAGGACTCTGATGGTCAAGAGCATCCCTGTAGCCAACCCTGTGATCAGGCTTCATTGCTGTTATTTGCCTCGTGTTGTGCTCGAAGACCTCCACAATCTGTATGTAGTTCAGCCCATTGCACGGGACTCCTGCAACAAAAATAAGCAGGGATGCATTTCCAGGATTGAGTTTTAATTTCCTTTCTGCAAGTTACTGCCAGGTATTTTCATGTTAAATTGGAAGTAAACTGCTTTCCTAATGTAAAAAAAAAAAAAAAAAAAAGCAGGGAATGCCTCTAGAGCTATGCTGCTATGCCACGCAGAGGGCTCTGCTAGCACTCCTGACAACACACGCCATGGTAGGCCATGGTAGAAACAATGGCCTTAGAAGCCTGAGCTTCTGACAGCAGCTATTGCCTTCCTGTTCCACAGATCAATTGCCCAACTTTTCTCATTATGGTAATAGATATTATCTCTTCTAAGTGACTATTGCATGTACCATTCTTGGGGCTTAAGATACGCCTCCTCCTGCTTGTTAATTTTGATTGACATATTAATAGAAGACTCCTAAAGACCCAAGGAATTTGTACCTAGTGATAAGGAGGGAGAAGCCAAAACCTGACCTCTAATCCTTGAATCTCACATCGAATTCTTACTGTCTTGGGCAAGTCACCTACTTTTCTTGAACCTCATCTGTTTGCTCATGTATGTAAATGAGAGGGTTGGACTTGAGGGCCTCCTCAGTCCCTTTCAGCTCCTAGGGCCCACAATCCCATGATGATGTGATTCTGCCTTCACTCATGTTGTCTGTACCATCTATGTTCATTGTCCCCTATACCTGGAGTGCCCCTGATATGCCTCCGCCCCTAAATGAATTCCCTTTGTTGGGGACAGCTGTCCCCACTCCATTCCCTTCTTCCATTCCCCATAGAGTGAAGTCATGAACCTTTGGCCCACGAGTTTTCAGTAAAATTCCTGACCCCTAGTCTAAAAGGCAGAGTTGGATTAAGTGACCTCTTCCAGTCCTATTATTATGTATGTCAGCAAAACTTAGTGATAACAATTAAGAATTCAGGGCTGTATCAAAATCCCACAACCCAAAGGCTATTGTGAATGCTCCCTTCAGTTGCAGGACATCTGGATGACCCTATTTTTCTAGAGATTGGAATGTACATCTTTCTTCCACTTTTCCTAAAGACCCAAAAGGTTATAGATGAGAACAATTTCCTCTAAGCTGTGCTAGAGAGGATGTTGTTGCTGTTAGAGATTTATGGGCCTTTAGCATTTATTAAGTACCCTCTGAAGGTGAACTCTAAGCACTTACGGCAGTGCTGTGTGGACCTGAGCCATGATTTTGTCCTTGGTCAGATCTGCTGCATCTCTCCCTGCCCTCCCAGTCTCTGCACTTTCCCCACCCCACCCCCATTCCCAGCAGAATCAAGCTCCTGCTGAATGTTATTTTGGCATCATACATTTTAAAGAAAATACATCAAAAAAAAATATTTTTTTAACGTTTTGGGTTTCTGCTCTCTCCCCAAGCATCTCCTTTTATGAATTCACCATTAAATTAAAATCAGTCCCAACAAATCTGATGCCGCATTAGGATCGGGGGCTTCATCTACCATTTTGTTCCCCTGCTGCCTAGCACCCCCTTCGCTCAGACCTCTACCTAACCTCAACCTAAGGCTTGGTGGGACTGCCCAAGAATGCTGATCTCCAGTGGGAAGACTGTGGCTCTTGTCCACTGAGTAGAGACTCAGAAATGGAAGTTGGAACAAGCTTTGGCCAATGTTTATTGGAATCGAGAAAATGAATTTTGCCATCTGCTTGCAATCCAGTTTGCTATAGAAGTGGAAATAGACATTAGCCCCCACCCCCTTGGCAGCGAGTGGGTCACTGAATGTTGTCTTACTGGAAAAATCTTTTCTTCTTTCTTTAAAAAATAAGAATTCTGATCATCTCTGTGTAGGTCCACTAGGAATAACCTACCCTCTCGCTGGCAGCATCAAGTGGGCGGTAGGAGGTGGGTGTGGCCAGGGAACAGGGGTCCCGGATGGATTTTCTGTCCGCCTTGAATAACTTATTGTTAATTGCAGGCACACTAATTTCAATGTGGATTCCATCAGCTTTGGTTGCAATCTTGGGAAACTAGACTGTTGGGAGTCCAAAGGCTCTGAACCGCTAAGGATGGTGCAGAGCCCCGGGGTGGAGCAAAGCCCAATGAAGTCCAGAGGCAAACAAAAGCAGGAACCCAGCTCGGCCCCAGGCTTTGTGCCGGGGCCGCCCTGCCTGGGCTAGTTAAATAGCGGTGTGAACAAGAGCCCGGCCCCGCGTTTGATATGCCTGCAGTGAGTGCTGCCCTTATCGATCTGCAAAGGGAAATGTTCAAGTGCATTACATTAGGATATGTCGACAAATGGCTTTTCAGACAGAAATTTCCTGTAACTCAGTGGCAGAAATTGTGCAGAGCTGAAAGAAAGGAAGCTAGACAGCTGACTTGCAGGAGAGCTGAATGTGGGTAAGGGCTGAGCAGGTGGCCCAAGCCGCCCTGTGAGAAGGTCCCTATTTATTCTTGGGGTAGGACAGGTCAATTTTAATTTATTAGCATCGTCATCACTAAATTCTATGCTGAATTTTTTTTAATGAGGGAAGGCGTTGGACCTTGATTTTATTGAATTGAGGAACTCTCAGTGTACAAAACTGCCCTCCCACATTGTCAATCAAAGCTCCTGCTGAAAGTGACTTTGACATCATATGTATATATATTTTTAAAAAGACTTTTTAAAATCATTTTTAAGAATGTTATTTTAAGCTCTACTTTCTCCCTGAGAATCTCCTTTCCTAAATTCAGTATTAGATGAAAATAGGTCTCAAAAACTTCAAAGGGATATCAGAATCAAGGACTCTTCTCATGTCCTCTCCCTGCCTAGCATCCCCTGTTGTCAAACCTCTACCTAACCAAATGCTATCCATTCTTCAAGGGCTAAATCATGGGATCATAGATTTAGAGTTGGAGGGGACCTTAGAGGTCATCCAGTCTAACACTCTCATTTTACAGAAGAGGAAACTGCGACTTAGAGAGGATAAGTGACATGCCCATGATCACACAACTAGTTAGTGATAGAGCTTGGATTTGAACCCAGTTTCAGTGTTTTTTTTTTCACTATTCTACATCGTCTTGTAGTTTTTCTCCTTTAGGTAGTTTCCCCTAAATATTCCTGTCCTCACTGATCTTGCCCTTTTCCCAGTTACTAAAAGCACTTTGAGTCTGTGCCACATTATTGGGCATTTAATTACATGCTTGAAAAATTCTTATTGTTTCATGTGCATTTGCCTGGTCTCTATAACGAGATAATAATTCCTAAAGTACAGGGACCATGTCATACTTTTCTGCATCCTTCACTGTATCTAGCCCAATGCTAGCTCAAAGAACCTAAGTTTAAATAATTGCTACCTAATAAATTGTTATTTATTTTCTTAGCCCATTATGGTCCCCAGAAAAATAAGAATGACCATGCTGATTCATCCAATTGGTCTTAATCCATAATCTTTTTAGAAAAAGGCAAAAAACGTGCAGATTATACTCCTGGCATGGGCCAATATGCAATTACCACTGGGATACCTTAACCAAGAGCATAAACTAAAGAAAAAGGAATGCTAAACTACAGTCTAGATAGTCTTCCTTTAAATGGCTCTTTTGTTCAGAATGGAGTTCTGGGATTCCTAAAGGTGATACTCCCCTTAAATAAAGTTCCCTTTTTGGCCCAACCCAAAGACTTCAGGGCAGCAAATGTAAGTGATGATTATTTCCAGCATTTCTATTTTTGACAAGCCCTAGGGGCTACTGCCACCATTGCCAACAAGTTGTTCATAGATGAAAGAACTAAAAGTGTCTTTGGTTTGCATGATTGATCAAGCAAAAGAAAAATTACAACCTCTGAATTTCAGGGATCTGTCTGGGAGAAACGAAGAATGTGACAGGAGATACAAAACATAGAACATGTCGGTGCCTTATTATATGGATTATAATAAATTGTGGTCCTTGCAGATAATGTTGCCATTCATGTCCATAAAAGTGGAAATAAAGAGTGGAAATAAAACAAAAACCAGAAAATCTGTCCATTTGGGAGGAGATGGGAGGGAGGGAAGGAGAGAAGGAGACAGAGAGAGAGAATCAAAAGCAAGCTAAAAAAGGAGTAAGTGTAATACCTCCAGGTTCCTTGAAGAAACACTAAAATGATGTAGTGGGACAGGTACTGGACTTGAGGATGTAAGGCATTGGTCTGAATTCTGTCCCTCCCATTTCATCTGCATGTGTTCATACTTCACCTCTGTGTTCCAATTTCCTTGTCTGCAAAATGAGGGAGTCGGACTAGGTGGTCTCCAAGGCCCCTTTCAGTTCTAATATTTTGTAATTCTGTGACTTCTGGGAATATAAACCCAGATTTAGAAATGTTTTCTCACTCTAATTAGACTGAATTATGAAAATCTGGATATATGACCACCCCTATAGCTCCCACAACCAAAAAAGGGGGGAGGGGAGGAAAAATCCTTACTTTTCCAAAAGGGAACATCATCCTTTAAAGTAATGCTACAGGAGAACCTTTTGGAGAAGGGAGGATTATTCCTCCCTACCTCCTCTAGATCTAGGTTTGTATTCCCAGAAGTCACAGAATCACAAAATATCAGAGTTTTTCAGGAACACATATATCTCAAAAAGTATACCTGCATCCCTAGCCAAAGGTCAGGAAGCTTCTTTCCTCTGTCTAGAATAGGAAGATATCAACCCAAAGAGACCTACATGCACCTTTTCACCTTCTTATTGCTTATTAAAAGGGGCATTGAGGACCAGAGCCCCAATCTTGAAGTCAGAAGATCTGGACTCCAGTGTGTACTGTACCACATATTAGCTATGGGACCTTGAGCAAATCACCTAGCTTCTCTGCCTTTCAGTTTCTTTCTCCATCTGTAAAATGGGGATAGTAATACTGTACTACTTACCTCACAAGGTTGTCATGAGAATGATGATGAAATTAAACAATGTATAGAAAGTGCTATGCAAGTGTCAGATAATCAGTAATCATAATAATATCAAACTGGAGAGAGTGATTATTACTAGTTAGAGGGAATCATGAGATCATAGACTTGGAACTAGCAGGAATCTTGGGGGTTATCTAGTCCAATCTTCTAATTATACAGGTATGGAAACTGAGGCCCAGAGAGACTGAGTGATAATTCAGGTAATAAGTGGCGGAGCTGGGATTTGAACCCACTTCCTCAAAATCCAAGGCCAGTTCTTCTCATTGTCTCAACAGTCAGATCATGGGGGTAAGCATCTAGAGTCACCAGGGACCTAGAAGCCACTGAGTGTAACCCTCTCACTTTACAGATGAGGAAACTGAGACCTACAAAGTAAAGTAAGTTGCTCCATTTTCCAAATGACTTGTCAGTCAGAGGCAGGATTTAAACCCAGGTCTTTTGATTCTAGAGTCTACCGGACCAAGCAGATCTCAAGATTAGCACTGAAAAGAACAAAAGGAAAGGAATGGCTGGAAGAAGCCATAGGGAATGACAAATCATCTAGTGGTCCATTCATTGCATACGAAGGAGGTCTGGATTTCGCTGGGGAAAACTGACTGAGTGTGCTTGATTAGTCCAGGCCCAACATATTCAATACACATGCTGTTCTTGCTCAGTGCGATTCGTGGGCCAGAATCACCTTTCCAACATTCTCCACATTGTTTGTGGTTATGTGAGTGCCTGCTAATGCTCTTCTGTGCACAGAAACACCTGTGAAAGGAGTCTTCAGCAATCACAAAATTAGAAAAGTCATTTATGTTCACTGTTTAGACAAGATAAGCATAAGGGCCTCATGCTTGTTAGTTACTGAAAGATTTGTTTGCCTAAGAATATTCAGTTGGCTGTCAGGGAGATTACTGAAAGGTAGGGGGTTAACAGGTGTGCCTGCTGTGTTTAAAATTCTTCAGATAGATTTCCATGGATACAGGTAGACAATGTCATCTGTGAGAAAGACTGAATATCAAGTGGTCTTGTTCTCTTTGTGCTAAGGGTTTTACAGCTGCGGTGTGGTAATGACAAAGGGGGACAAGGTACATATGTCAGCCATCTCTTTATGGAGCAAAGAATAATAATAACCAAATCTAAAAGGGAAGAAAATAAGATAAGAAACTTCAAAGTCATTAAGATTATTTAGCGCAGAGAAAAAAAGAAACTTTAAGAACTCTCTTCAGATACATGAAAGATACATTATTGGAGAAGATGGTGGCCAATTGTCCTCCATCTCAACATGGAATAATGGAGAAAGTGTGGGGCTTGAAGTCTGGAAGACCTGGATTTGACTCGTTTCCATTTTCTGTCAAGAAGAATGTTTAGGGACACCTAGGTGGCGCAGTGGATAGAGCTCTGGCCTTGGAGTCAGGAGGACCTGAGTTCCAATCCAGACTCAGGCACTTGACACTCACTAGCTGGGTAAGTCACTTAACCCCAATTGCCTCACCAAAAAAAGAAGGAGGAGAAGGGGAAGAAGAAGAAGGGTATTTAGACTGGAAAGAATAGAATAAAAATGATTAATAGTTGAAACCTACAATAAATAAGAAAGTAGAAAAAGAGCACCTAGTTGCTTTTCATGAACTCAGCTCAGACAAAATGGCAGGTCTGGGTGCTAAAAGAAGTGGCAGGTGTGATTTATTGGCAAATATAGACTGGAGAATGGAGGGGGTATCATAGGACTGAAAAGAATGAAGTTGTATGAATTTGTGAAATGTCATAATGCAGGAAAGGGATTAATTTGTTATTTTTTTTGTCCCAGAGGGCTACTATAAGAACTACCAATAGAATTATAGATTTCATTGTTTGTTGTAAGGAAAAATTTTCTATCAATTAGAATTATCTGAAAGTAGAATGAGCTGTCTGAGGTGGTCATGGATTGCTCCTCATTAGAGATCTTCAAGCAAAGACTAGGTGACCACTTGAGTGGTATGTAATAAAGGAGATTGATATTCAAGCATGGAGTAGACCAAAGGGATGGCTGAGATACTTTCCACTCTTCCTCAAAGATTCTGCAATTTCTGTCTATCTGGATCTCAATTTTCTTCTCTATAAAATGGGAATGGACTAGATGATCTTTAAGTTCCCTTGGAGTTAGGTTTATAGTTCAGATTGACAACAAAGACATGCACAAGAAGGAAACAATGAAGAACAGTGGAATAGAATATTGTCCATTTTTATCCTGGAAGTACCCCTTGCTCTTGCCCTTTGGTGCTCTCGCTACTGAAGCCTAAAGAAACACAAAGCCCATTCTCCTTGGTATGAGCATGTGCTAGCTGGACATATTCATTAGCATTAATTGACACACTGAAGAATCAGATGATATTGTAACACTTCCATGGATCAACATAGATACTACCTCCAGTGGTAAGACTGAAATCCATGCAGGCCTCTTCATCCTTTGCAACTATGTCCACGTCCTCCTGTAACTCCTTCACAGGGGGTTTCAGCCTTTAGTGCTCCTGAAATTACGTGGGTGCACAGGACATAGACTGTCTCTCTTTTACATAGGTTGTCTCCTCATTCTCACTCTATGACCATCCCACTGCTTTTTCTAGTTGTGTAACTTGTGGATGAAAACTTTTATACTGATCTTTTCCTGCATGGTAACATACTGCAGCCTTACTCCCACTATGTGTCTGTTCATGGTCCTTTGAATCACCAACAATTTGGATTCACAGAGGTTGTGGCATTGCATTATTTACAGCCATATAGCATCATCAAAAGAACATTGTTGTTAAAATCATAGAACTTTGTTTTGTTTTGTTGTATTTTAAAGAGAAGCTTGGGCTCACTGAAAGTTTTTCATGATTTTCCCAAGCATGATGTAGCCTGATTTCTTCTTCCTATTAAGTTCTAAGCCCAATTTATTGTCCATCTACAATCTCTTCCCAAGAAATCTGACTATCTATCTATCCATCTATCTATCTATCTGTCTGTCTGTCCAATCTATCTAGATATCTATATCATATATTTATATCATATGTTTATATATATCTAGATATATCTATGTCATAGAAAGATATGTGGATATCTTTTTATAGATTGCAATGATAGATACTGGTGAACCAGTTCTTTGGACTGTTAATTCAGCTGTGTATACTACATAGTCTAAAAGCTGGAATTTATTATCTACTTGGTTTTTCCCATGTGAATTGAAACCTATAGAACTGAAAATCAGAACACGTTAGGTCCAATTCTTTTAAGTGACTATAGTACCTGGCAAGTAAAACAAAAACAATCAATTAAAAAAAAGTGACCAAATATTTATTAAGTACCTACTGTGTGCCAGGTTCTGTGTTAAGTGCTGGGATACAAAGAAAGGCAAAAACAGTCCCTGTTCTCAAGGAGCTCACAGTCCAATTGAGCAGGTGAGTGGGGGATGAGGAGGAGAAATAACATGTAAACAACTATGTACAAACAAGATCTGTACAGGATGAAATGGAGATAATATCAGAAGGAAGACACTAACTTTAAGGAAGATAGGTAAAAACTTCTTGTAGAAGGTGGGATGCCAGGGCAGATAGTAAGTACTTAATCAACATTATATCTTTCTATCTACCTATCTATGTATCTATCTATCTCTCTGTCTATAAATCTATTTATCTTGTCGATTTATTTGATCTCTGTGGTCTGTCTGTCTGTCTCTCTATTTACCTATCTTCTACCCATCTCTCTCTCTCTCTCTCTCTCTCTCTCTATATATATATGTATATGTATATTTATATCTATATATATCTATATATATCTGTAATCTATTTGTCTTATCTATCTGTCGGATCTCTCCTGTCTCTGTATCTTCTATCTTTTACCCATCTACCTACCTATGTATCTACCTACCTACATATCTATTTATCTATTTATCTATCTATCTATCCATCTATCCATCTATCTGTGTTTCTATCTATCTAATCCATACATCTGTCCATCCATTTGTCCTGCCTGTAGAGTGCTTTCCTCACAGCAACCTTGTGAGGTAAGTGAAAATATCATTATTTACATTTTACAGATGAGGAAAGTGAGACTCACAGAGATGCTATCAATCTCTGATGAACAGCGGGATTGAATGAGATAAACTCTAAGGTCCCTTCTAGCCCTTGATCTGTGAGCCTATGGCTGGAAAGTGTTAGAAGGACCATCTGAATCCATGTCTTCTGACCCTGATTCCTATCTTTTTTCTACTAAGCCCCTCTAGGACAGGCTTTCAATAAGCTATTTGGTTAAGAATTACAGTACACAACAGAGGACAAGAGATAGTTCTCTTAACCAAAGGGTCAAATATTTTCAGGAACACAAACAAGACAGAAGACCAATAAGTCACAATTCTAAGAAATAGTTAGTTTTGATTTTGCTCTTTTCTTCTACATCTTCCTGGCTTCCCCTTCCTTGGTTTCGGCTTCAAGTCACTTTCAACCACCCCATTTCAAGGGGCGTCAGTCAGTCAGAATGGCAAGTTGGCAGAGATTTTATTCATGGGAAATGTCTTCAGAGAGTCTGTGAAGGAAGAAGGGTCAGAAATGAACCTATTTATGGTAACCCAGCTATGGCAATGATGTTTTCCAAGAATGCATGAGGAAAAAAACCAAAGTTTTTCTTTTCTCCCACAAACAAACAAAATTGTAGTAATCCATCCAAATTCTCTAAGATTATTTTAGGAATTTATTCAATGCTGCTCCTTTTAAAATACCAATTGAATTCAATTCTTCATTATGTTAATAAGTTACATGTATATAGCATTTAGCTCCCAACAATCCTATTATATAACGTGAATAGCATTGTCCGTACTTCATAGTCAGGAAGTGAAACTGAGACTCAGAAAGGTGAGATGGTTTACCCCGGTCACACTTAAGTCTATTTTCAAAGTTAATGTAAGATGCTGTATTTCTATCGAGGTCATCTGAGCACAAAGTCAGACACTAAGAGATTAGTCATTTGTTTTCTCAGGCACATAGGTAGGAAGCAATACCTCCCACTCATATGACACTCTACTCTGGACAGCTGCATAATGGGTAGTTCCTTCTGTTGGTGCAGGCATAAGAAAAAACTCATGAACGTTAGAGCTAGGAGGAAGCTTAGAGACTGTCTTGTTCAATTCCCTTATTTTACAGATGAGGAAACTAAGGCTCAGCAGTCTTGTGCTGAGATCCGAGGTCACATAGATAATTGGTGGCAGAGTTAAAGTTTCCTACCTCCTGGCCTAGAGTGTAAATCAAAATCTAATCACATGGCTCTACCCTGCCAAGCTCTGTTGGGCATATGTATAGTGCTTCTGGACCAAGCGTATGCTTCCCTGCAAACCAGAGGTATTGATTTTCTATCGTCAAAATAAATGTAGCCATTATTAAAAGGAATGTGTATGTTTCAGTCTTCCTGGTAGTCATGGAAATGAATTACAGTCTTGGGTAAAAGGGCAGCCCTCAGTCAAGGGGATGTGGTGTGGTCTAGTGGTTAGAGCAGGCGCCTTGGAGTCAAAGCTTTGGCTTCTATTTTTAGATGCGTCACTGCCTCCTTTGGACCACTGGGGTGTTGTGAGCCAGCCCCTCTCTTCCCCTTCCCTTCTCTCTTCTAGTCCACAACCCAGGGAGAGGAATTTGATTTCCCCATTCCTATTGACTGATTCTAGATTAGTCTTATGCCAGCACGGTGTAATAGACAAAAAAAAAAAATGTTCTAAGTTCAAATCCTAGTTCTACTTTGGGCTACCTGTGTGACCTTGGGCAAATAGTTTCACTTTTCAGGGCCTCAATTTCCTTATAAGTGAAATGAGGGGTCTGGGTTAGAGGATCTCTTACGTCCCTTCCAGCTTTAGATCTATAATCCTATTTAGGCTCAGTGACACCGAACCAGGGTGGTATGGACAGCCTGTGTCTACAAAATGTATTTGAAGTGGCTTCTATGTTTTTGTTTGTCTATGTTGGTATTATGAGTTCTGTATGCTAGTGATTGTATTGCTTCTCTCTCTAGAGCAGAAATTTTGCCTTCTTTTCCTTTTGTGACTTCTTTCATACCAAATTCATTTCCCTTCCCTCAGTGGGGGTTAGTAGGTATTCTCTTACAGATGGTGGTGATCATACCAATGATGCTTCCTCATATATTACTGGCATTGTCAAGAATAAAAGTAGTAAGTGACTTATATTTATGGAAGAGAGAGAATAAAAGGGATAATTTTTTTTTTAAAATCATGACTTCCATATGCTTAGATCCCTAGATCCCACAGAGACAGGTCCTTCTCTGTATCAGTCCTAGAAAGTTTAACAAGACTTCTATCAGGAGGGATCTAATTCCAAATGACAAAGTTGCTTTCAGCTGCAAGTGGTGAGATTTTCTCCTAATATTACCCTTATGAGTTGATGGTGGAAGGGAAAGATTTATCTCTGGATCTTCATATATAGCCCGCCCACACATAACTCTTGAACAGCAGGGTTTGGGATGCCTTGATTCCCCCCGCAGCCCTTAATATACCATCTCCAGAGTGCAGTACTCAAGAACTAACCCCACCCACCCACACCAGCGCTGGGGAGGGGTCAGGTGCCCAGAACAAGACTATGGCCCTAGAATTCTAGGGTTTCCCTGAGGGGTAGTGGGGTTCTTCTAATGCTATTGGCTCAAGCTCATATCAAATGGGTCCTATTTCCTCTCCATAACATCACCCATGATTATTGCCCCAATATCATTTGCTTGCTGAGAGCTCCTAGCTAAGAATTAATATCAATTAGCTTTTATAAAGGAACATTTACTGAGAAAATAATAATGATTAGCATTTATATAGTACCTACTATGTGTCTGGTGCTTTACAATTATTGTCTTATTTGATCCTCCTGGGAGCTAGATGCTATTATTATTTTCATTTTACAGTTGAAGAAACAGAGGTAAACAGGTTAAGTGACTTGCCCAAAGTCACATAACTAGTAAGTGCCTAAGGTTGGATTTGAACTCAGGTCTTCAGGAATCTAGCACTCTATCCACTGCACCACCTAGCTGCCAACCATATAGCAAGGAACTAAAGTACAACTATACCCAAAACTGTGGTGTGGAGGTTGAGGAGAAGGTGGGGGAAGCATTCTCCTTTAAACAACCACTGAGTCCTTGAGCACAGTAGACTCAAATTAAAATGAGGACATCTGGATATCGACCCCACTGAGCTACCTTCTGTTTGTGGCAGAGCTGATGAACGAGTTACTCCCTTGCCTGGAGGATGCAGCATCTGGCATGATAGATTCAACCCTGGGCTGGATTGCTCCAGGTCCTCTTCAAGGCTGGCTGGCTCCTTTCTAGGCATGGCCAAGGCAGCTAGAGCAATCTCTGTCATGGACTTCTCTCATCAGACCTCTGATGGCTCCCAGTCTGTTGGCTTCTCACAAGGCCCTGATCCAAAGGAAAGAAGACACAGAGAGGCCTGTTGTGCACTCACTCGTTGGCCTAGTGTGGGAAACATTCCCTCTTTTGCCACTAGCCCTCTGAGAAAGTCACCTATACCTCAAAACCAGCAGGAACAAATAAGTTCAAATTTCTCTACCCAAGACTATTGTATACACACACATTTCCAGTTCCACAGCTAAATTTTTTTTTTCATCTTTATGCGTAAAGAAACAAGAAATAGTCATGGAGGGCCTATGAATGCCCTGAAGTAGAGGAAAGAGCTTTCCATCCCACATGCCTGGAAGCAAGCTCACCAAGACCTCCCCCTTCACCATGGGTTGGCACCAGGCCGAGTACACTGGGCACACTCAAAAGACTAAGCCTTCGTTGGCTAGTCTCCGTCTCCTCCTAGAATCATAAAAATCATGAAAATTTAGAACTACACTCATAATAGGGTATAGGGTCCGGGGATTGGGATTTCATTGGTATGGGTAATTCCTGATAGGGAAACATACTTTACCAATGATTTCTGCAACTTATAGTCTTAGAATTGTCTAAAGCAATGGGGTCAAATCCAGATAGAATTGGAGGAAACTAAACTGAACGTAAGAATCCCTACAAGGGCAGCTAGGTGGCACATTGGATGGAGTGTCAGCCCTGGAGTCAGGAAGACTCATCTTTGTGAGTTCAAATCTGGCCTCAGACACTTACTAGCTGAGTGCCCTGGGCAAGTCACTCAAACCTATTTGCCTCAGTTTCTCAATCTGTAAAACGAACTGGAGAAGGAAATAGGAAACCATCCCAATATCTTTGTCAAGAAAATCCCAAATAGGGTCATGAAGAGTCAGATGCAACTAAACAGCAACAGAAGCCTATTGAATTATAAAACCACATATTGATATTATCTATGTTTTACTGTATTTTTATTTATTGTTAAAATATTTCCCAATTATATTTTAATCTAGTTTGGGCTCAGGAGTGTTGTACCCCATGCCATGCTGCATGTTTGACACCTTTGACTTAGAGCGATGAGAGGTGAAGTGTCCCGCCCAGAATCATATAACCAGGACATGTTAGATGTCCGAGGGTGGCTCCCTCTAGTCTACGTCAGGCTCTCTCTCAAAATGATCATAATTAAACAACTCACATTTATATAGCAGTTGAAGGTTTACAAAGCACTTTCTATGGTTCTGTGAAATAAATGGGCTTTGCTGTTGCTATTGTTGCTTTGGTCTATTCCTATGATTCCATCACTGCAGCTATTCCAGTGACTTCCATGGTACAGACTGAGAAATCCATAGCCACCTAGAGTCTTGGATAGTTGGCTGGAGGCACTCAAAGATTAAGTGATTTGCCCATGGTCACATAAACAGTATGTGTTAAGGGCAGGCCTTGAATCCAAGTCCTTTTGACTGAAGGTGGTCCCTCTATTATGTCTCATTGCCTTTCTGGTAGGTAGAGCTAAAGGTGGTGGTATCTTTGTACAGACATGATTTCATTGGTATCATTATATTGGTATTGGGAGTATCTAGGGAGGAAACTCCTTCTGCAACAATTCAAAAATTGGCAATAATTCTTAGAGAGTTGTCTGGTTAAAGACCCCCAAGTATGCATCAGATATTACGGACCTGGGTCTTCCTTACTTCGAGGCTGACTCTCTGTCCACTACACCACATTGCTTCTCATTATTATTACTCCTATTTCTGTTATTGTTGTTCAATCGTTCAGTTATATCTGACTCTTTGTGACCCCTTGAAACGTATTATCCATGAGGTTTTCTTAAAGATACTAGAGTGGCTTGCCATTTCCTCCTCCAGTGGATTAAGGCAAACAGAGGTGAAGTGATTTGTCCAAGGTCACACAGCTAGTAAGTGTCTGAGGCTAGATTTGAACTCAGGTCTGCCTGACTCTAGGCTCAGTGCCCAGTTACATTAGCTGCTTGCTCCCATTTTAGAAGTGAGAAAATTGAGAGTCGAGTTAAGTGACTTGTCCAGTGTTATACCACTAGTTAGCAACACATTGGGAGCTAGAACTCAAGCATGATAATTTCTAGGCCAGTGTGCTTTTCACTACAACTCATTGTTTCTCTCTCCTAAATTGAGATGGTTCTTTGACATAAGGCCTGTCTCTATTTAGCAGTAAGCCAGTTAGTGGTACAGACAATCTGCTCATTTCAACTATCTTCATCATTGATCCTGTACTCTGTGGCCACAGTAATTATGTGATCATCGCACACCAGTTGTTAAGATGCCCAAAATGAATAGGTCAGCTTTATTGCAGTCTAGTCATATTAGGTCTACAGAACTTGAATTTAGATGTAACAAAATTGGTGGTCACAATTATAGTACTGAGTGCTTGAAATAAGTTATGAGAAAGGAAGAAAGCACATGCTCTATTTGAAAGCAAGGGATTGGACCAACTCACCTCTTGTATTTCCCATAGGATTGCAAACTCTTTGAAAGCAACTATCGTGTCTTATATATCTATATCTCCCATGGTCCCATGCCACTGTGCATTACAGAAAGTAGAACCTTACTAAATATTTTTTCAATGAACAAAGTCCAGGGCTTTTATTGGATGGTCCTGAGTGTTCCTAAGTTATCAGTTCTATGAAAGATATCACTCCAAACAAACATAAATTCTGACCTGCTATCTTTACTTTTTATTAGAATGAGAGGGAATATAACTCTTATTTTGGACTAATTTCATAATAAAGGCAGTCCATAAGGCTTTCAGAAACTTCACAGAAATAAAGGGACTCTCTTTAATGATGTAGGATTTTGGCAAAATAGCAAGTAATTAAAAGTGGGCAGAATTAGTTTTATTTACAGGAAGAGATAGCCACCTATGTCATATAATTTAAGGGGACCTTTCTATCAAAAAAAGGGAAAAGATTTTCTTTACCTAGTGGGGTCCTCCCATGAAATTCTGAACAGTAGTCAAACCTTTGAGGCATTATGTAAGTCAGTTACTAAATTACATATACAACCAGGAAACATATAATATGATAATGAGCTTAAAAAAAAAGATTTGCTTTGAATTAGTTTGTTCCTTCCTAATAAAATTCTAGAGCCTAGAGACATGGGAAAGTAAGTTTTAATAGGGAAAAGGATTGGTAGGAGGAAAATGTCAGCTAGAATGTCTAGATTTGTGAGTGGTTTGTAGTGAGGGACCAAGAGTATTGGCTGAGCAAAGACAGGATTTCTCTTTGACTTGGCCCAGTTCTTTTGATTTGCATAGAAGAGAGAAGCATTATGGAGGAAGGTGAAAAGTAGTTTCTTGGGTGTTGTTTCCCTCAGTTCCTTTTCCATTTGAGGAAGTAGAACCTTTGTGATACTTGGGGAATACCTCCAGTGAAGGGAATAGAATAAGAAATGAGAACTATATGAGTTTTGGATCGTAATTTAAATGAGAATTGATCTGAGAGAAAATAGAGAAGAGAGAAACTGGAACAGTAGACATAATTTCAGCTTGGACATCTGCTACTTTTTGGTATATCGGTTGACTGAAAATGGCTCCTAGTCACATGGCTGAAAGTGTTGTAGCTCTTTCTTCCCCGAGAGAAGCTTACCAACCACAGTGTTGTCTCACCAACAGGGAGAAGGTGGCAAGTGGCCCTGAAGGCAAAACTTTAGCTGAAGATTGTAATTGAGATTTAGGAAAGGTCTGAAAGTCCTTATTGGAGTGAACTGCTTTTTGGAAGGAAGTGCAGGAGTTCTTCATGCTGAAGAGAGGTTTGTTAACCACAGCATTCCTAGTAGATGGTGGATAAAGTGTTTGGTAGCCCTGAGGATATCCTGCTGGCTGCAGAAGTAGCTACAACAGAGAAGTTATGCCTATCGGGGAGCTATGCAGAGTGATGTCCAGAAGAAAACAGAAGAAAGAAAAGTATTATGAAATCACCAGAAGATATCACCCCTATCCATCACCAATGGTATAAATCATCCCTCCACAGTCACACTAGTTTCCTATGTGTATATACCCCACATATAACCGAGGTTATACGTATTTGTACATGAGAGTGAGTTTCTGGTATATATCAAAATTCTATTGTTACCTTTATTATTATGCTATTATCTCATTAAATCCCCTTTCTTTGAACTAAGTTCATCCTCTGATTAGTCA
Source organism: Vombatus ursinus (assembly GCF_900497805.2). Lineage (NCBI taxonomy): Eukaryota > Metazoa > Chordata > Mammalia > Diprotodontia > Vombatidae > Vombatus > Vombatus ursinus. Next base: position 35,999,860 of record NW_020954550.1, read on the forward strand.
AAGTAAAGTCATTGTTTGGGGTTTGTGAGCTATGGTTTGGAGAAGATATGAGCCTAGAAACTGGGGTGGCCTTCTGGGGTCCTAAGAATGAATGGATCTTAAGGAGATACATATATAAAACCCAGGAAGGAAGGGTTAAAAATATCAAGCTGTTGGAACAGAGAGGGTGGCAAACAATTAAGACTTGGCACAAAAATAACAGCAGGAAATAACAGGTCTGGGCTGGCAGAAAGGCAGGATCCAATTGGGCAGAGACACCTTGGTTTAAAAAAAAGAGTAAAAGAGTTTTGCTGAATATTATAGACTTTAGGCAAATCCAGGATCATAAAACAACATGGAATAGAGTGTAGTAAAGAAAAGAACTATTTACTCAACACATTATACTCCTCACCCATACAACCTGGTTCAGGTTTAGCCCGGTTTAGCCCCGACCAAGATGAGCACTAGGGTCCACTGTAGCCCAAAGGAGTTCCAGTATACTTGGGCCATCTCTTTCTACCAAGAATGACTCAGAACTACTCTCTCTCCTAAATTGTGTCTGGTCTATCACCAGCAATCTCTTTTCCTCATCACCAGCTTACTGTGCCCTACCTAGGTCTGTAGCCTCACCTCCAGGTCCAGAATCCTCCCCTGCTACCCACTAAGACTGGGCCCAACTGGGATCCAAGAAAGGGGACTATGGGATGTGTGGATAAAAAAACACCTTTTGATTTCACAGTATTCTTTTCTGTGTATCGTGACCACCCTGGAGGGAGAGGGAAGGAAGGAATTCTTACTGCAATAAACAGCTCGGACCAATTTGCACCATAGCTCCAACTCCATAATTTTTTTCATTATTTTCATTATGCTCTACATAGTTATAAACAAGATTTCTGCTACTCTTGTACAGTCACAAATAAAATTTCACAAAGCCTGAGAGTCAGAGAGATAGACTCAGAAGCAGAGGTGGAAGAAAAAAGAGAGAGAGAGAGAGAGAGAGAGAGAGAGAGAGAGAGAAACAGAGAGACACAGAAACAGAGACAGACAGGGCCACAGACAGAAAGACTGAGAGACAGAGAGAGAAAGACAAGAGACAGATAGAAAGACAGAGACAGACAGCAACAAAGACAGAGAAGAGAGAGACAGACATGGAGAGACAGAGGCAGACAGGAAGTCAGGATAGAGAAAGGGGAGGAAGTGAGATAGAGACACAGAGAAATAGAGAGAGACAGACAGAAAGAAGGAACAGAGATCCTTGAAGATGAAAAAACTGTTCATTGACATTGAATGTTTGTTTAAACAAACAGACAAACAAGCCCCTCTTCTCTTCTGTTTGGTTGGAGAAGTAAAGTGCAAACTTGGCTAAGATGAAAAAAGAAATTGTTTGTTTTCTTTTACCCAGAACCCCACCCCCACCCCATGTTTTCTTTGCAGTTTAGTCGACCAGCTTCAGTTCCTTTTCAATGTTATGCATCAAGGGATGCCGGCTTACTTCGGTTGTATTGCTGCAAATGCCCATTTCAGCTGCCGCATTTAATTTTCATGCCCTTAGGGCCTCCCGTGCTCCTTCTGATTCTCTTTAAGTGAATAAAAATAGTGAAGAAACATGTAACATATGACCCTGATTCCCATGTTCAATTTCTCCCATATAGATATTTTTGCCCTTGTGTGATTCCATCTGTTTTTTTAAAACAGTGATCAAACAGAAAAGGGAAAGGGGAAAGAGATGGGGAGGAGAGACCTTATCTTTCTTCTTAGATCTTATTTTTCTGTAATGACTGGGATTCTGATATCCTAGAAAGACGTAAGCTGAGAATGCACATAAGGAAGAGGCTTTAGAACTGGAAGGAAAGGTCTTAGATGACAGCTAGTTCTGCATATCTTTTTTTTTAAATCATCCAGCTATGAAAACTAGAGTCTGAAGAAAAGAATTCAATTAAAATGGGGAACCTGAGTTGCATAACTTGCTGAAGTTGACCTTCTGGCCTCATTAATGAGTTGTAGTTCCTACAACTAGAGAGCTTGGGGAGAATACCACCATAAGAGCTCTGATTCTCAAAACAGAGTGAGGGCCACTGGGATTTCCCCTGCTTTTCTCCTCTCCTCAGTGCCCCTGAAGCTGTGGAGGGGAGCTCCGTAGTTAGCCCCAGAAACTGTGAGCTGATTCCAGTTCTCATTGGCATGATGGGTACATGGCAACCACTCTAGCTACATTGAAACAAGAGGGCTTTGAGAAAGTCAACAGGACCAAACTCAGCAATTCCCCCAAAGTAACAGAAGATGCTTGTTCTGCCCCCTGAAATTTCCACAGAGGTGACCACAGGCCCTGACTATTTACTTGGGAACTAGTGTCTTTCTTACTCCAAGACTGTGCAAGGTCCACAGAAGGAGAGAAAAGGTCCTTTTCCTTCTGCAAAACCTCAGAGGATGGACCTCTGGTTAGAGGGAAGAGTCAGGCTTCCTAAATCTATGGGGAAGGGTTCTTCAATGTGTGCATGTATGCATGTATGTATATATGTCTATATATGAGTAAGGATTTGAAAATAACTGACTTCAATGTTAATAAATTCTGGAAATAGTCATGTACTTTTGACAGATCTGAGCCCTGTGGTTTTAATCCAAAGACAATCCTTTATTTTCCCTGTATCAGCACTTCCTGGAAAAGTTAGAAGCCAATGTTATGGATAAGCAGAAGGTCTCAATACTTTTGTACTGCCACTGCCTACCTCTTACCTAACTAAAATAGTTTCTGAGATGTCAAATTTTTTTTTTCCTTTGAGTTGGGCATTGAGATGGGATCTTCTGTAGCAGAGGTTTAGATGTATGTATGCAATTTGCATATGTAATTTGCCATGTGTCTGTGAAGATGGGGGAATGGAATAAATGGTAAGATTCAATTGTTTTATTTGTATATTTTAGAGATTCAATTCAAAAAATATTTGAGAACTTAATGCATGTAAAGCAGTCAGTGCTAGTCACTGGAGGAGGTTCAAAATTTAGAAATGATGAAAGTTCCTGCCCTCATGAAGTTTACAATTCCAAAAGGAGGTATGACATACACAAATAACTATGACACAAAACAATACCCAAGAACGTAAGACAGTTACAAAGTACTACGTGAGATCGGGGGAAAGGTGACTAGGGAATCAGGGAATATTTAAAATGGACTTTTAAGAAGAGGATGGATTTCATCAGGAGAGGGCATGGGAGAGTATTCCAATAGTGTGCACACACACTCACACACACACACACACAAACACCCCAATCCCCTGAATACGCTACAATTATCATCATCAAACTTGGCCCCAAAGAAAAGAAGATAAAAATGCACCTCTGATCCATCTTTGCAGAGGCAGAACCCTGTGAGGGTGGCACATTGCATATACTGGCAGACTTGGTTGATGAGTTGGTTAATTTTGCTGAATGCCTTTTCCCTCCTTTTTTTTATTCGTTATAAAATTTGGTGCTCTAGGGAGAGGAATGGAGAGGGATATATTTGAAAGTAAAGGTGATATAAAAGGCAAGGGAAATCAATAAAAATTTAAAAAAGACTTTAGAACCTCAAAAGACCTGTAATCTCGTTAGCCCAATATACCACCAAGCATTTATGAAGCATTTACTGTTTCCTAGGCACTGTACTAAGCTCTGGGAATGCAAATACAAGCAGAAAAAAAAGATAGTATCTGCCCTCAAGAAATTTACATTCTAAAGCTGAGGAAAGTTGAAAGCAATGGGTATTATATAGTGCCTATTACATGCCAGGTAGTGTACTTAGCACTTTTTACAGATATTATCTCATTTGATTGAATGGGATCACAACACATAAAATGAAACTGAAATGTTGGGGGTTGGGAGGTAGGTGGGGGGAGGGTGAAGGTACTCTGTGCAGGGGCACAGGAGAGAGAGGGTCTAGAAGCCTGAAGAGGAATGAAGACATGGCTGGCCTGAGCATCCTTTTGAAAATGTAGTTTCTGGGATGAACCAACTAATCAGAGGAAGAAGCAAAAGCGGCAGAGGGTATTTCCAGTGTGTGAAGTTCAGGAATTGAGCAAATTTCCAGGGTGAAGAGTCTTCTCTTGCTTGGTAGAGGAAGTCTAGAGAGCTGGGAGTGCACTCTGGAGACAAATAATACAACAGAGGGAGGATAATCTAATGAAGGAATTCTTAGCCTCGGATCCAAAGTGTTTCATGGATAGGTTTCAAGGGGTCTATGAACTTGGATCAGAAAAAAAATTGCATCTTTATTTTCACTAACCTCTAATTGAAATTTAGCATTTCCTTCAATTATGAACATCATTCTGTAAAGGGGTCCATAGATTTCACTGGACTGCCAAAGAGGAGTGTGAACCAAAGGTACATGAACCAAAATAGCTTTTGATCTGTGTCAACTTCAACAAGTCACTTAACCTCTGGAGGTCTCAGTTTCCTCATCTGTAAAATGAATGAATAAAAATGGATTTGTTAATCACTATTTGCAAAGTGCTATGGTAAATTCTGGGAATACAAATAAAAAAGTGAGACAGTTTCTTCCTCTAAGGAGCTCATTTATGGGAGGTTTCAGCTGCAAGTCCGATGAAAAGGGCTAGTAGTGATTAGAGTGCAGCATCAAAGTAGATGGTTGGTAATGCATCTTCTTTAGTGTTGTTTGTGTTTTTAAAAAACCACCACCACCATCAGTAACAGCAGCAGTAGCATCACCAGCATCATTATCATTATCATTGTTTACATGGCACTTCAAGGTTTACAAAACCGTTTTTCAGTGTCGAGGACTTTAGTGGCAAGAATTTTCTTTTTTTGGTTCTTTAGTAGCTCATCTCCATAAAGTGTGTTCCCCTGGATGATTGCTTCAAGGACTAGGCTGGAAGCAAAGGTAGTGTTCTCTGAGCTGAGTGGGAGTGCAAATCCCAGGGCTCCTGGGCATAGCTGTTGTTGGCAGGTGGTCATTGAGCTGCTGGCGTTTTGTATTATTGTGGCAGGGGTATTGGGTCCGTTGACAAGAGATGATTCTCTCCATGATGGCTGTGGGGGGTCAGGCTAGAAGACCGGTCAGTGGTCTATAATGGTGGTGGGGAAGGAATGTTATTCTTGGGGCTCTTGGCTATAAGATTCTGGCTGGTCTCTACCTGAGTCTTAGGGAAAGTATTAGTCAAGATGGTAGTAATGGTTTGAGCCACCTGGCACATAACACCCATGTATCTCCCTCAGAACACCTTATTGCTCTAAGCAAGCTGGCTCCAATGCCTCCATTGATGCTGCTCAGTTGCTAGTTGGTTATGAGGGTTAGACAGGAAGAAGAATCAGTGGTCGTGGAGGTGCAGGGGATCTTATGTTCCAGGCTATCTCCACATAGGTGTCTCTAAACTGTAATAAAGGTCAGAAGGTTAACCAGATGACTTCTAAAGACTCTTCCAGCTCTAAAACAATGAACCTATGATCATGGCAATTGTGGTAGCCATGGACTGTTTTGTCAAAGAAGGAAATAGATCCTAAGAGGAAGGTAGAAGGAAGCTTCTTTTCAGAGCCATAACTAGGAATTCTGATGCCTAGGGAAAATTCATTTGAACTGGATATTGAGATCAGTCCTATGGAGGAAGTAACTTTAAGACATTGTCTTGTGGCAGAGGAGATGCCAGTCTTTCTCTCCATGAGCAGGAGAATCTCCAGGACACGATAGCTAAGATTTACACAGTACTTTGGGGTTTATAGAGCACTTTAAATATATTCTCTCATTTGATCCTTACAAAAATCTTACAGGGTAGGTGTTATTGTTACTTCCATTTTATCCATGAGGAAACTGAGGCTGATGGAGGTTAAGTGACTTGTGTCACACATCTAGTAAGTATCTAAAGCACAATTTGAATTCAGGTTTTTCTGATCCCTAGTCTGGTGCCTTATTCATTTTACCACCTGGCATCCACTGTGACAGGTACAGATTCCCAGGGTGGTCTGCTTCATTTGGGTACAGTCACAGGATTACAGAGGGTGCAACCCCTAAGAACTACAGCCCACACACCTGTGCCAGCATGACCTATTCCTGACCTTCTTACCCCTAGGAGGAGGTAAAAGTGGCAGGCAGGAAAAGTGAGCCCCAGGAGAGAAGTGGCTTGGAGATAGGACAAGGTGGGGAGAGAAGTGGGGTGGAGAATGCTGCTCTGAAGCATAGGACAAGGGGACCACCAAAAAGGAAGCATGCCCACTGGATGCCAGTGCTCGGGGGGCAAACCCTGGTCACCAGAAGCTAGTCAAGGTTCTGCTTCTCTTGCTTCATTGTTTAAAAGGTATGTGGCCACCCCCAAGAGACAGGATAAAGTCCAACAAATTACAGGGATTAAATTAAACCCTAGAGTAATCTGGTTTCACATGTGACGGACTTTCCAAATGCTTTCATCTTGTGGTGGTCTGCTATGTTCCCAGCTTGGTCCTATATGTATAAATAGGTTCCTGATTTATTTTAAAACCACAAATTCATGAAAACAAGAAAAAGTCAACCATGGGAATCAAAAGGGAATCCTTTGAGAGTTGGTTAATGAGATCTACTAGGAGTTCAGCAATGGAATTCGGCTCTTTGGGAATATACTCTCTTCCTGACTATACCTGAGGCATTCTCCCTGGAGGAAGTATCAGAATCCAGGCCACTCACAATTTATTTTTAAATGCTGGCACAAAACATTCAGGAAATTCCTTTGTCAACATGGAATCTGGCAACATATGAAAATAAATTCAATGCAAAGGACATTTATTCCTTCAGCCAGTTATTTATTGCATACTTAGTATTTGTTTAACACTGTACCACCATGAAAGATAAAAAAGAAAAAAAAATGCATTCTCTGATTTTGATAGTCTTTTTTAAAATTTAATTTGATTTTTTATTTTTCCCAATTATATGCAAAAACAATTTTAACATTCTTTTTTCAAATTTTGAGTTCCACATTCTCTCCCTTCCTTCCACACTCCCTCCCCTCGAGAAGGCAAGCTATTTGACATAGATTATACACATGTAGTCATACAAAACCCATTTCCATATAAGTTATGCTGTGAAAGAAAACACAGACAAAAAAAACAAGAAAAATAAAAAAGTAAAGAAAAAGTATCTTCAATCTGCATTCTATTTTGATAATCTTGTCATCTTGTGAGGAAGATAAGACATATACATGTGAAAAAACTAGAATATGGTACTGAGGTAACATTTGAACTAGTATGTGTTAGCCTCTTGAGAACTAGGGCTGTGAAAGGCTCATATAATTATGGCTATTCTTTTTTCCTTTTAAAATGTTTTAATACTTTTTTCCCTTTCTTCTTTTTTGCTACTTCCCAAAGACATTTCCTATGATAAAACTCTCTGTTTAATAAATGTGGTTAAATAAAACAAATCAAAATATTGTCCATATCTGAAAATGTATGCCTCATTCTGGACCTGCAGTCCACCTCCCAAGAGGTGGGAGTGAGGCTTCACCATTATTTCTCTGAAGCCATAACTTGAAATTGTGCTTATTCTCGAAGACCTACCCATCTAGCAGTCATATGTGTGCTGGACTGTTCACAAGATTGGTTGGTTCCACCTCTCAGTTAAGTCTAGTAGAGCAGCGCTTGCCCATTCATTGAACGGCATTCACCAGAAGACTGAGCAGATGGGTTCCCCTTTGAGTCACTGTTCCTACATTCCTAGTCAGGGATTATACAGTGTTCTACCACTGAGTCTGAAATATGCCTGAGATGCAATATTTTTATGTGACTATGGGATTAGGCCATCACTCTTTCAGCTGTGGGTTATCAGGAATTTGGGACTCTGTGAGCCCGAGAAGGGCTAAGACAAACAGGTGTATTCAAGAGAATACAGTTGTATGGAATTCTGTAAACCAATTTAGTGGCATCTTCCTGAGTTTAAATCCAGGCTCAGACACTTACTAGCTGTGTGACCCTGGGCACATCACTTAACCCTGTTTTCCTCAATTTTCTCATCTGTAAAAATGAGCTGGAGAAGGAAATGGCCAACTATTCCAGTATGTTTGCCAAGAAAATCCCAAATGGAGTGACAAAGAGTCGGACAGGACTGAAATGACTGAACGACAAAATGAAGGAGTTGAACTAGATGGCCTCCAAGATCCTGTGACCCTCAGATCAAGGTCTTACTTTGTGCCTTACATTTGCTGTTAATGCTGTTAATAAAGCCACTAGCCTATAGGCAGTTTTTGATGAATCTTGACTTTCAGTCTCTGTATGACAAATAATCAGAAATTCAGCTTTACCTTGGTAAAAGAACAGAGTAAAGTAGGAGGTTATCTTGTATGATGGTACATGCATGCTGCATACATGATCACTGAGGAAATTCAAAGTCACGAAAATATCACAGTTAGAGTCCATCAGGAAAAATTCTGTGAAAAATGTGAATCTTTAGCCAGGTCCTGAAGGAAGCATATATCTGAGTAAAATATAAGATTAGAAGATCAGTCTCATTCTCTCATAAATCAGTCATTCAACGGAAATTTATTAAGCATCTACTCTGTGTCAGACACGATGCTAGCTGCTGGGGATAAAAAGTTGTTTTTGTTCAGTCACATCTGACTCTTTGTGACCCCGTTGGGGTTGTCTTAGCAAAGATACTGGAGTGATTTGCCATTTTCTTTCTCCAGTTTGTTTTACAGATGAGGAAACTGACACAAACTGAGTAAAGTGACTTGCCCAGGGTCACACAACTAGTAAGTATCTGAGGCCAAATTTGAACTCAGGAAGCTGAGTCTTTCTGACTTTGGGTCCAGCACTCTAGCCAATGCACTGTCTAGCTACCCAAAGGGATAAAAAGACAAAGCTGAAAAAGTTCCTGCCCTCAAGGATCTGACAAGGAGGGCATCATGGGATCATAGTCAGAAAAATAGAAGATACAAGATCATTTGGGGGAGAAGGTACTGGCAGCTGGGGGATCAAGAGAGATTTCATGTAGAAAGTAGAACTTAAACCAAACCTGGAAAGAAAGTAGGGGTTCTAAGAGGTGGAGGTGTGGCAGGAAGGCATTCCAGGCATGAGGCACAGCCTGTGCAAACGGCAAGATGAGGATCGCATTTCATATATGAGTAATAACAGTAAGGTCTGTTTGGCAGGACCACAATTGCACGAAGGGGAGTAATATGCAATAAGGAGGTCAAGGAAGGTTGGAGTAAGGCTATGAAGGGATTTAAATGCAGAGTTTAGATCTGATGCTAGACATGCCATGTTCCATCCCACCTGTGTACTAGTGCTGATTCTCCACTTGTATAAACATCAGTCATTCCTAGCAGGTAGCCTCCCCTCCTCTAACCTCCTCCCCTGGGCCAGCCCACATTGCTCTCATCCTTCTTGAAACTCCTACTGCTCTTATTCTAGCCAGGACCACACCCCCTGAGCATCTCATTTTTCTCTCATTGTTTCATACTTTTTAATCCTGTCTCCCCAACTATAAGCTCTCTGAGAGCAGAGGCCATGTCTAGCTTTCTGTATTATCTGGATCTATAGCCTGAACTCAACATTTTGATAACTGTATTTCAGCATAACTGGTCTCTTTTATCATTCTATGTATTATATGAATTTACAAACAATCTGCAAAGGGGTCCAGGGCCTTTGCCAGACCACCAAAGATACCTATGACACAAAAGACATTAAACAGTCCAGCTTTAGGGTAATAAATGCTTGTTGATTAATAAGTGAAGAATCTCCCATCTTGTCCCATTGGAAACAAATTTGCTTTAACAGTAGATATCACATCAATGATTTCCATCATATCCCCAATCACAATTCTCCGGGAGACACATTCTTCCCATTTCTTGGCCCCTCTCTCATCATCAACCATTCTGCCTTATACCTCTTAATGGTTAGACTGTATTCTCTCCCCACACACCAGGTGATAAGCATTGTTAACTTGCCAAGTGAGAGGACTCATAGAAGAATAGTCGTATTGTTCTTAGAGGTTACATGACATTCATGAAAACAGCGAATAAGCTAGTTTTAGTACATGTTGCATAAATATTTGTTGAAGCTGTGATAAAAGTCAAAGTGAAGGCCTGCAGCTGCGACCTCAGTGTGGGAAGGACAACAAGTCAGCCCCTGATCTGTTTTATTCTATGGCACTATCATCAGCACCATCATTTCAATTATAATTAACTCTTATTAAGCCTTCATCACTGAATGGGCATTGCCTCAGTCAAACTGAGACCTGTTAAAGACCTTAGCTTGAAAAGGCCAAGGCCTCCCACAGAATCCTGGGCCATCTCCAGTTTTCCTAATCTGTATTTTGCCTCCGGACTCAGATGACTGTGGAGGAGAAAGTGAGCTGGTGACTTTGCACAGCCCTCCCTCACTTAAACCCAATTCACTTGTGTGTCATGGCATCATCACCTCCCTGATGTCATGGTCCTCTTCAAGAACAAATGACAAACAGCAGCAGCAGTGTTTCTTTAAGAGGGGGGTAGTATGGTGTCAGAGAAAACATACTGGATTTGAAGTCAGAAGATATGAGTTCAAATTTCCAGTCTGAAACTTACTTATTATGTAACCTTGGGCAGTTAGGTGGTTCAGTGAATAGGGCACTGGACTTGGAATCAGGAAGACTTTTCTTCATGAGTTCAAATCTATCCTCTCAGACACTTAATAGCTGTATGACCCTGGGCAAGTCAGTTCCTATCTGTAAAATGAGCTGGAGAAAGAAATGGCAAACCACTCTAGCATCTTTGCCAAGAAAACTTCAAAATGGGGTTGGACATGACTAAACAACCAAACAACAATGACCTTGGGTAAATCATTTTTAATATCTCTGAACTTTAAGTTTCTCATCTATAAAATGGGTATAGTCTTCAAAACTACCCCTCCTCTTAACTTCTCAGTTTCCTTTGAGGGCACCACCATTATGCCAGTCACTCGTGTTCACAACTTTGGGGTCATCCTTGACTCTTCACTCTCATTCAGTCCTCCCCTTGCTGTCCATATCTATCAATTGTTAAGTCTTTTTTTTTTAATTGATTCCACTTCTTAAACATTTTTAAACATTTTTCATGTCTCTTCTCTTCTTTCTCTACTGATACCATAGTCATCCTAGTCTTGCCTGGACTGTTGTACTGGTCTCCTCATTGGTTTCCTTGCCTCAGTTTCTCTTCTCTCCACTACTTGCTACACATTGCTATCAAATCAGGATTTCTAAAATGAAGACCTAATTACATTACTCCTCAAGTTGAGAAGTTTCAATGATGCCCTCTTGCCTTTAGGATAAAACGTACACTTCTCTGTTTGGCATTGAAAGCCCTTCACAGTCTAGTTCTAGCCTTTCTGTCCAGGCTTATGACACTTTACTGACAGTTGTGTAATCTATGTGCTAGTCAAGTGTTTCTCAAACTTTTTGGTCTGAGGACCCTTTTATATTCTTAAAAATTACCAAGGATCCAAAAAAACTTTTGTTTAGGTGGGTTATTTCTATCTATATCAACCATATTCAAAATTAAAACCAATAAAAATTTAAAATATTTAGTAACTCATTAAAACAATCCATTAAATGTTAAGTAACATGTTTTATTAAAAAAACTATATTTTTCAAAACAAAAAAATAGTGAGAAGAATGGCATTATTTTACATATTTTTGCAAATCTCTTTACTGTCTGACTTAATAGAATACTGTAGGATTCTCACATCTGCTTCTGCATTCCATCTATTGTGCTATATTGTTTTGGTTGAAGTATATGAAAAAAAATCACTCAAATAGGTAGTTAGAAAAGGGAAGAGTGTTTCAATAGGCAAATAGTGTCTTGATATTATTAGGAAAAATAATTTTGATCTTGCATACCCCGGAAAGGATCTTGGACCCAACCCACCCCTCCCTGAGGTCTTAGGACTACACCTTAAAAACCACTGATCTAGCCAATCTACCCTACTTGCTGTTTCCCATACACAATATTCCCTCTTGGTCTCTTTCCATGGAGTTAGCTAGTTGGTGCAACAGATAAAATGCTAGACCTAGACACAGGAAGACCTGAGTTCAAATTCAACCTTAGGCACTTACTAGCTGTATGACCCTGGGTAAGTTGCTTAACTTAAGTCAGTTCTCTCAGCTACAAAAGGAGGACAATAATAGTACTACCTTCCAGGGTTGCTGTGATGACTGAGTGAGATAGTATTTGTAAAGTACTTAGCATAGTGCCTGTCACACAGTGGCAGCTTAATGGGTACTATTTCCTTCCTTCCTTCTTTCCTTTCCTGAATTTGTATAGACTGTCCTCCATACCTCCTCACCTCCACCTCTTAAAACCGCTAGTTCCCTTCACAAGGGGGGTCAGCTGCCACTTCCTTCAAGAGGACTTCCCTGTTTTCCCTAGCTATTTTTCCCCAACCCTGTCACTGTGTATTTATTTTGCATACATCTTAAATGTACTCATCTGTTAACATATTGCTGGTAGTATATAAGCCTTGTGTATAACTGGTGTTTAGCAAATGTTTGAGGGATGGAAAAATCAATGTGTTTCCTAAAGAGTATCCATCTTCAACTGAATATTGCTTCTATAGAAGAGGTTCAGATCTTGAGAAGGATCTGTAGAGTTTTCTTTCTAATCACTATCCTTATAATAAATGCAGTGACTTCTGTAGCCAAATTCCAGAAGTCCTTTAGAAGCTGGTTGAGGGCTGTTATTATATCAGAGCGAATAAAAATGGCATTTTCTGCCTTGTGCAAGAACCCTAGAAAGACATCGTGATTTGGGTTTCTTTCTTAGTTAAAGAAAAATGGACTTCTGGATTTAATTTATTGCTTCTTAATTTAGGACCAGCTGCAAGAAAGCATGGCCCAGGCTGCAGTTCTTGGAAGCAAGCAGTATTTTTGGCTAGCGGAACTTCCACAAACCCATTAGCCAAACTAGAAGCCCTGATGTGGGTTTCCACACTAGAGAAGTCAGCTGTATTTTAATTAGCTTGACTTGGTTTGTCATTTCAGTTGTACTCTGTCCTTTATAATGGAGTTATTGATTCATGAAATCATGGGAATAAAAAAAAATCAATTTCTAATTTCCTTGTGCCTATGGGATGTCCAGATGGTATAAGCTAGACAGAGTTATTTCCTTTTATAGGTGACGAAACTAAAAGTCAAGAGAGGTGAAAAAACTTGCCCAAAGTGCACAGCTGGTAAATGTCACAGCTGGGATTCAAACCCAAGTCTCTCCTGACTCTAATGCCAGTCCTCTTTACACAGTGATTTAGTGGAGATGGATGTTCATGTAAATAGCATTAAATAGGATTTATCCTTGTAGTTTAAAAAGAAAACTCTCTTTGCGGGGGGGGGAGAAGCTGTGATAAACATACATACCAAATTGTTTAGTGATGAGAGCACTGGCTCCTAAGAACTAGAAAGCCCAGATGCTAGTTTTTTATTTGTCCCTGACCTGTTATATGACGTTGGCAACTCAATTAGCCCCTCTGAGGCCTCAGTTTCTTCATCTGTAACATGAATGAATTAGACTAGCTGATCATTTTGATCTCTTTCAGCTTTTAATTTTTTTGTGATTCTGTGGTTAGCTAGAGATGCTTAAAGAGGTACCATTACTGGAACTGCAGTGTGATTGTTCTGCTAAGCATTTCATACTTATCTTTATGAGTAGTGAAAGTCAGTCTTTAGGGTTTTGCAATATTCTAATGTAAGCCTCACAAGAAATATTTCAATACATGAAAGTAATAAGAATGAGGAATGCATGGAGCTGTCCTGACAGCTTCCAGCCAGAACTAAAGGACTTGGATCCTTTGGGGATTATGAAGCAGTCATCTTATCCACCACTGAGAAGGGAGAATCACTGACTCAGTGAATCTTTTAAAAAAGAGAGGCCTGTCTTCCATTGCTCTCTGCTCTTCAAGCTGTAGATCACATTAGGCCTATTCGAGTCTGTCCCCAGAAGGGTGGGGAGAGAGGACTTGGTACCCTTCCCTCCACCCCAGGAGAAATGTCAAACTAATAGTACATTTCAGGTAAGGCAGGGGCTCAGCCATACAAGCTGACCCTATGCCTTGGAGCCCCTGGGTGCATTTTCACATCTTGTTATTTCCTTTCTGGAGTATAGCTGACTAAACTGTGATATTGGAATGGACATGTCCAATCTTCGAGGATACCTTATGAGTTTGAAGGGTCTAGAGATCCTTGTTCCATTGGAAGAAGCTGACAGGTGGCTTTTTGGGGGGGGGTGAATTTTTGCATCTGAGAGGATACCACTGACAGAGGGAAGAGGTTCAGCCATTGGCTTGGCTTGCCAGAAGACACGAATCTGAAGGGAATCATTTGGACAGTGCAGAGGCAAGGTATAAGATAAAGTATCTATTTGGAAGTCCCACAAACTGTTTCATATTATGATGTTTGTCTCAGCCTCCCAGAAGAATGTAACAGTAGTTATAAACTACTGTATTCTGTTTTAAGACTGTCAGTGCTGATTTGTTAGTCTTTTGTGGTAATCGGTTCATTTTTGTGTAGGAAACAAATAACTGTCCCTTGCCTAATTCGTAACATTGAGTGAATGGACTTGGGCTTTCTAAATGAAGGTCTTCCCCATGCCTCAGTTTTTCTGAGGTAATGTCTATCCCAGATCTCTAGTCGTCCTGACTTTTGTCTTGTCACTGGTCTTTGATGACTCTGGAGGAGAGAGTGAGGCTGATGACTTTGTGTAGTTCTGCTTCACTCAAATCCAATTCACAACAAGTCAAGATATCACCCTAAGTGATGTCATTGGTCCTCTTTGAGAACAAAGGATGAACAACAAAACAACAACATTGAGTACTTTCTACTCTCCACTTTGAGTAGACCACCAGGAGGCAAACCTAAGCTCTAAATAAAGTTTTCCCCAGGAGGCTGGGGTAGGGGTTTAATGAACCAAGAGCGTGAGAGAAGGACTTTAACTCTTATTTTAGGGTCAGGCTATGCAGACTCTCCTGGAAGTGAATCTAGTCCAACTATATGTATAGGTCCAGAGCAGAGGGTCCCCTGACGGAGAGGATACAGCACCCCAACCTCGTGGTTCCAGCAGCATGTTCTAATTGTTTTAAACATTTATCACAGCTTTTTTTTCTATGAAGAATTTTTTTTTCTATTACAAAGGAAAGAAAAATGCTTTAATGCTATTGATACGTATCGCCATATTCACTAAATCCTAGTGAAAACAGTATTGGCATTGAAGTTCAGCAAAACCTCAGTTCAAAACTCATCTCTGGCACTTACTGGTGTGATCACTTTGGGCAAGTTACTTCACTTTTCTTGGCCTTACTCACCTCATCTGCAAAATGGGGAAGATAACTCTTGTCTCCCTTAGATCACCTGAGTATCACTAAGGCTCAGAGAGAGTAGAATGCTTTCTTATTCCAGCAATATACAAGCCAATGTCTTCATTATAAAAGACAAAGTGCAATTTATGCAACAAGTCAAGACAATTTAACAAAAACTATATTTTTATTACAAAAGTACTTATGCTACCTACATCACAGGCTTGCTGTGAGAAAAGCGCTTTGCAAACTTCAAAGGACTATCTCAGTGAGTGAGTTGTTACCACAGATGTTAAAGCTGCATTGGAGTTGAGGCTACCCTTCTGGGCAGCCTGAGGGTCTTAATAAACTCTCAAGGTTACACAAGTGCAGTGAAAACCCCCCATCCTCTCTCTTTTGATACAGTGGCTCTCAGAGCTTTGGCAGGAACATTTCCTGTCTACCCTGGTTAATGAGGAACAGTCTTTCCAGGAAAAGCATGCTTTATTAAACATGCCTTTGAAGCATGCACTAAATCGGCCAGTCCAAGAAGTGGCTGTAATTAAATATGATTAAAAGTTAAAGTAGTAAAAATGACACCTTTGATATGAGAAGAGCTGCAACAGGAAATGTAAAAGAAAGCAAATTATGGGCAAGGTACCTCTTGTTGCACCTTAACCCCAGGACAAGTTATCCAGCAACATTTGACAGTAAAGGATTGCCGCTAGCATAAATCACTTTAAGACTCATATTAACAAAAATGCCTTTAAAATGACAACAGAGGAAGTCGCATAGAGTTAGGCATAGCCAAACCAATCAGTGTCATTTATAGAGCCACCTCATTAAAGAAGATAGGCCAACCCCATACTGCTTGTGTGCTGATTTACGTCAGTTAGGAGATGCCCAGCAGAAAACCAGATCAACTGGTTTTGTCCAGTGACGTGTAGACAAAGCAGCCTGATTGTTTAACCACATGCAAACAGGACCCTAGCAGTTGAAAATAGCATCAGAAAAGCCAAAAGATCATCTGGTACTTCTGTAGATAGATGATAAATTGACTTGATAGTGAACTATAAGGTTGAAGTCTGAAGATTACTGGGTACCTATGGATCTGGGTCTGTTAAGCTAGAGGGTAGCAACTGATGACATACATGGCAAAGATAAATTGCAAGATGCTTTCTGGTGTTACAAAGTATAGGTTAGGGAAAGCAGTGTGTGTAACTATTGTCTGCTCAAGAAAGGATTCCTTCTCACTCTTCCTGACTATCCTTTCTCACTCCTGTCTGCCTGGAGCCTGAGGTTCAGAGGAACATTTCCCCAGGGTATCTCCAATATTGACTCTGTTGATAAGCTTTCCTGAACTAGTCAGGCTTTCTCTCCATATGTATATGTATATTGACATTCACTGCTACCCTCAGCATTCTCTTCCAATGGGAGGAATGAAATAAACGGACACCACTGGTGGTTCCGTGGTAGAATTCTCATCTCCTTAGCAAGAAGCCCAAGGCTTGATTTGTAGTCAAAGACGATTAAGGATTATAAGATTCTAAGCTTTTCCATCTGGAAGGGACCCTAGAAGTCACATATTTCATCT